>NC_022010.1:30671770-30685249 GCF_000317375.1 Microtus ochrogaster | reverse complement strand
GGCCACAGCTGTCCTACTGTGTGAGGACAAGGACTGGTCACAGCTGTCCTACTGTGTGAGGACAAGGACCGGCCACAACCTTTGCATCTTTTAAGAAGAGCATGGGAGTAGATGGGACTGTGTGAGGACAAACACCTGAAAGTCCCCAGCACCATGCAAACACCAAAGCAGCTCCATTAATGAGAACCTCTGGCTCTCATTAATGTCAGTGCCTCTGGCTCCAAGGCCACCTGCTGGGCGAGAGAGCTTTCCTGTGTCTATTTTGCAGCAGAAGAGATCTAAGCAAAGACAGAGAAAGTTCACAAGGACACTCATTGTTCCCAGATCACCTCTGTCCTTGGTGGAGTGCCTGGAACATATAGGCTATCAATAATGTTTATCAAATGAATGTTATATTGAAGTCCAGCAAGTGTCATGAAGTGACTTCAATTTCCGGGTCTTTCTGGTTCGAAAACCTTATCACTGCCCAGCAGCAACAGTAACACTTATGGAGCTTCTACTGTTAGTTTTAACCATACAGAAAAAATGTTTTTGAAAGTTTTTAGTATTTATTTTTATTTTGCCTTCATGTATGTATATGCATCATGTGCATGCAGTACCCACAGAGGCCAGAAGAGGGAGACAGATCCCCTGGGACTGAAGTTACAGATTGGTGTGAACTGCCATGTGGATGTTAGGAGTTGAACTTGAGTCATGCATAGAATTTAAAATAAAATTAACCATTTTTAAATGATCTAAAAATAAAGTGGGGAGAGAAAAACAAACTTTGAGGCCTGTTCTAATTTTTAAGTCATAAGACTGTCACAATTAATTATGTCACAATTAATGATTTGCTTTGTATAAAGTTTTTTCGTTTGAACAACTCTATTCTGACTTTTGTTGACCCATTTCTCCTCCAGTTGGAATTCACCTGGACATAAACTAATAGCCCACAGGTATGGGAAGGGTTCATATCTCCTGCCTTATGCAGAGAATAGCAAAGACCTTCCAAGGGGAACATGGGCCATGTGAACCACAAAACAGGTACAAATCTAGGCTCTAAAACTATAAAATTAAGTAAAAGACTTGTCCATCTGGCTCTTGGGAGAATCTTCAGGCTGAGAGGTCTGGAACGCAATAATCTCTGGGTTTCCTCTCAGATGAACAATTTACATAATCTCTGTGCTCATAAGAAAATGGCAATGGTCAACTAGAGTTGACTGACGCACTTGAGACTGGGCAAGGTGGACGCTCATCATGAAGAGATACTCCAGACTCCCTTTGTATGCGCCTCGCGAAAGAGGCAGCAACAGATTTATCTAACATCATTCAGACCCCACAAGACTCATTGCTCCTCACACGGGCTTTCTTTGGCTTGGTTTTTCAATGCCAGAGACATTCTCACAATCTCACTTGAGCAGCAAACTGAAAATAAATAATGAGCTGCTAAGAGCCTTCAAGGTGCTGAGGGAGACCACATGATGTCGCTTCAGTGGTTTCTATGGCCTCTAGGGGTGAGTCTCGCTCTTGGCGATAACATATCCACCCACCTATTTACCTTTTTAACTTTTAAAATGATTTGTTTTTATTGCTGTTTTAATTGTATGTATGTGTGTGTATGTGTCTTCGTGTGGGTATGTGTATGCAGTACCCTTGGAGGTCAGAAGAGGGCATCAGATTCCCCCTAGAGTCACAGGCAGCTGTGAGCTGCCTAGAGTAGGTCCTGGGAACTGACCTCTGGTCCTCTACACGAGCAGCAAATGCTCCTAATCTCCTAGCCACCTCTCCAGACCCCATCCAACTACTCTTTAACTGTCCTTTTGCATATTATTAATTTGCATATATCCAGGACAAAGCTAGCATAGAATAAATGTTTGAAGTGTGTTTACAATGTGAATTAGTACAGTAAAAGAATGCTTAGAGAAACTCCAGACGCTAGAAATAAAAGACCCAGGCTCTAATCCTGCCCATGAGGCTCACCAGCTGAAGAACCCTGAACTTTGGTTCCTAAAGTGTCCTTAAGGGTGGCAGGGAAATTAATATCCACTGGATGTGCTTTTTAGAGCAGCAGAAGATGATAAAAATCCCATGGTTCTTCAAATGATTGCTTCTGGACTTTCTCTATGGGCCCTGCTGGACCACCGAAGCGGCTCCAACCACACTGAGCCAACCAACCACCAGGCAAATGCCAGTCTCGGTGTTCGGTCTCCAAAGAGAACCAAGAGCATATGATTCTGGTTTTCATTTCACTGCAGAGCACCTCAGGGAGTCAATCTGTCCTTCAGATTCGTTGAAATCGAGACTGTGTGCAGCCGATCACCCAGGTTCGGCTGGGACCCAGCCCAAGCTCTGTAGATGCATGCCTGAGGAAGGGCCAGCGTGCTGGGAGCTTATTAACAGAAGAGCCAGCAGCGGCAGTCCCAAAATAGATCCCTCTGGCGCTCTCATTTACAATGCCCTTGTATCTGAGCTAACACTGCTTACGGATTCTGAGTCACATTTAGCCTTAAACCACCCTTGTCAGCGCTGCGCTCTCAGCCAGCCACCAGGGAGCAAGCATTAGTAATGCATTACCATGCCACACTGCGCCTGCACCGAGCATGCCCGAACACAACCTCCTGGGGGCTCTCATCTCTCCAGGGCATCCTGGATAAGAGCTGTAGGTCCAGTGAAGGCTATTTAACAAAATGCCTGCTCTCCGAACCCCTGAGAGCTGCACATTATAGAAAGAGAATTCACAAAGGGAAGTCACGGTTACCTTGGCTGCAAAGTAGTCCCGCAGTCCAGAGTACCACGAGGAAAGTGGGGTATGCATCTACGCAGTTCTGGCTGTAGGGCAAACAGGGCAGAAAGAAATCAGAAAACACGTGACTACAATGTGGTCTGAAAATAACCCGAAGACCCCAGTTCAAAATCATCACTGTGCCAGGGTCACCGGCCCCTCTCTTGTCTCACCCTGAGAGGGCAGCCAGCAGCACCACATCCAATATAGATAGTGGTAACAAGTGAGCATGCTCAGAATTCATTAACTGTGCTCTTAGGTGAACGGATCAGACGCTGCTGCGTTCCTTTGGCAGGGCTCCGTGGTGGGTGGTGCCCATACACTTCTTGGAATAACAAGTGAGCAATGCAGACATGGTGTGGTCACTGTCTGAATGGGAGAGACAGCGCGCAATGCCGACCAAGGGGAACCGTGTCCTATAGAAAGCAGCAGGCCAAGTGGGAAAACAGATCCTCAAAGGGTTAAAGAAACCAAGGTCCATTCACAAAAGCCCACAAGAGACTTCCGACAGCCCCGGGGGATGCTGCCACTGTGTGCCAGGCACTGTGCTGACGTTTTGCCGTCCATCCTCTCCCTTGTAAGTGTCACACATTCCCTGCACTGCGCCAGATGATTCTGTGGGTTTGCTTTAGCTAGTGTGACACTCGGCCACCAACTCGGTGGCTTCAAATACCACAGATTCCTTGTGTCACCATGGCAGCGGTCAGAGTCCGAGATGAACGTCCCTGAGCCACACATCAAGGTGTGGACAGATTTGCTTTCTCTCAGAAGCTCAAGGGGTTGGGGAACTATTGCCTTAACTCTCCAGACTCTGGGGATCCCCAATATTCCTCGGCTCACATCCCCTTCCAAAGCCAAGGATGACCAATGAGCCTTTCTAACGGAAAGGGTGTCTCCTCATTTGAAAGATTCCATTTGTGGGGCTGGAGAGAAGATTCGGGAGCTCACGGTTCCTGATGCTCTTCTGAGCCCAACTCTAGATCCTAGCATTTATCTGCACTGGCTCACAACCACTTGTAACTCCAGCTCCAAGGATGAAACACATTCTTCTGACATCTTTGCGCACCTGGACACACACCTGCACCCACACACACACACACACACACACACACACACACACACACACACACACACACACACATCAAATAAGCCTGACTCACATACGCCAGGAAAGATTTTTTTTTCAAAACCAAGCTGCATTTTTCCACATAATGAAAAGACAGCCTCATAGGAATAGGATGAGTTAGGAGCCTGTTATCCTGCCTCCCACAACTCCAGTCCAACTAAGAGGAGAAACTAAGGTCCAGAGCAGCTGACTAACCCCGGGGTTTCCCAGCTCAGGAGTGGGGGCTGAAGAAGGCCATATCTCATACCTGCCCAGCTTGTCTCCAAACCCTGGAACGCTTTCACTATGTAAAGAGTAAGTATTCCTGGGTGCAGCTTGCAGTTTCTAAACTAGAGTTAAAAAAAAAAGTATTTGCAGCCGGGTCGTGGTGGAACACACCTTTAATCCCAGCACTTGGGAGGCAGAGACAGGCGGATCTCTGTGAGTTTGAGGCCAGCCTGGTCTAAAGAGCGAGTTCCAAGACAGGCTCCAAAGATACACAGAGAAACCCTGTCTCGAAAAACAAACAACAAAAACAAAATGCAATAAATATGGAAAAACAACATAACAAAGGTAGGAGAGGTATTCAGGGGGCAACATGGGTCGGCGGAAAGAAAAAGTAACTGGGACTCGGGCCTTGGAGGGACCCTAACCAGCTTCAGCATTGGCTATCTCTCCGGGTTCCGTTTCCTCACCCACAAAACAAAGAGTACAGCAGTAGCTCGGCCCTCTGAGGCTCTAAGTCAGGAGTGAGATGCAGAGGCTCTCGTGTGTGCCCCATCCAGAAACATCTGGGGCACCTGAGGACTTATTAGACCCACAAGTGCTTGCGCTGCCTCAGACGTGTGGCACCAGAACTAGGGCGAGGTGCTCAGCAACCCATGCCTTAGCGGGCTTTCCAGGTTCTGTGCGTGGTACAATTTGAGAACAGCAGTCTGGCAGGGTTCAAGTACAAATGAAAGTTGAAATGCAATGTTCAGACTTGTTTTATGTCTCAGAACCACCAAGAAGTCTGCTGGTCTTGTCCGAGTATGGGTACAGTCCACCTATATATTACACAAATTACGTATTGCACGCTGGTCCCCAGAATGCAGTGCTAAAGCTCTGCAGGAGATGGGCCTAGGGTGGTCACTGGAGATGCGCCCTGAAAGGGTTAGCTGGACTCTGTCTCCTCTCTCCCCCTCCCCACTCTTCCTCCATCCCTTTCCCTCTCCCCTCTTTTTCTGACTTAAACAATAAATCTGCAGACTAACACATTCCACTGTGGTCCAAGTTATGCTGTCCCCACCATCAACTCCAGCTCGTGTCAAGGTGACAAAAAGTTAACCAGCACAGCTGGATAATACATCTGGATTAGTCACCCTTCATCTCTATGGTAGAGAGAGCCTAGTGATGTTGGGCTGTCCTTTCCCCACCACATGGACCTTCGCGTCCCTCTGTGGTCTAAAGAGCCTTTCACTAGGGAAGTTAATGAACGGCGTAGGTGATGGGCCCATGTCTCCTATCCTGGAGACACCTTCAATCCAGGCACAGCACACAGAACAGAACCTTGACGGCCTCAATGGGGTGGGGTGATCTGGATCCACTCAAGTTCCCCGGGTCTAACGGGCACAAAGCCCCAAAGGGCAGGAAGTTCTTGCGCATGGTCTGTTTGCAGGTTCTTGTTTACTACACAGACAGGCCCACAGTTGAACTGCAACAGCCCCAGGGTGGCCGCAGTCTTGCTATGCCCATTTATTAGTAGAACCACAACCCTGCAGCCTCAGGATTGAAAACACATGATTCATCTCCCAGCTCAAGAAAGGCAGAGACAACCTCTTCCAGCTGGCTTAAAGCGTACAGCGTCAGCTGGCCGCACTGATTAGCAACAGGATTGCTCCCTGCTTCGGCCTGATGCACATACTTGGTCTGTTTCGAAAGAGTGGTTTGGGAGGTGATGCGCATGTCGGTGTGCGTGTGTGTGAGTGCACACGTGCATGTGAGCACCTGTGTGTGGAGAGGGCAAAGGTTGGCATCCTGGGTCTCTCATTGAATTTGGAGCTGCTGAGTTAGGCTGACCAAACAGTGAGGTTCAGAAATCTCCGTCTCTGCCTCCCAGCATTGGGTTCCAAGCTTGTGCCACTACACCCAATCCTCTCTCTTTTCTTTCACACAGTTGCTGAGGCTCAAACCCTGGTCCTCAGGCTTGAGTCTTTTCCACAGCCCCTGAAGTTGTCATCTTGGCTAGGGAATAAAAGGAACAGGCTCCCTATTTGCCAGGAATCTGTACCCTGGAGAAAACTCTAGACGACTGGAGCAGGCTTTCCGCCGCTCCTGCCTGTGCTTCAGTTACTTTCTCCCTACTGAAACACGCCCTGTGTGGAATTGGTACCTGTGAGTGAAACTTTACCCCCCAATATTACTGTTACACTTCTTTTCTTTTGGAGGAGCTTTGTATCTTTGCTTTTTCTTTTCTTTTTTTTTTTTTTTAAACAGAACTGGTAACCCCATCTTGATGCTCACCCTGAAGGCTGAACAGGGTCTGCTCAACTGGTCTTGTAATTAATCAGCAGGCTGTAAAGTTGAAGCCTCCCCCACAACCTGTTTCGTGGAGAGTCCCTGGGCTATCTTTTCTTTCCTTCCCACCCCACTCCTCTCAGAAGATAATAAACACTTTAAAATAAGGAAGTGCCATGAATAAGAACTAATCATACTATATACGCCAGTCAGGCTCCTTGTAGATACAGTAGCTTTAAATTACTATCTGCTGCTTGAAAAATGAGCCCGCAGCAGACACCAAGGGATGCTGGGGTATGGTGACATTGGGGTGACATTTCTCAGAAGGTGTTCTGACAGAAAGTGAATTGAAAGGGGAATCTCTGTGGGTAATTACGACACCCCCCTTGGTGAACTAGACTGTCCTTTGCTGCTTCTCCAGCGTCACCACTCTTTGTGGTAACATTTGCTAATGACTCATGAACTTGGAATCATAGAACATGGTCCAGGAAATGAAACATCTCTGGACACCATCTCACCCCCCAGCTACGCTTACCTGCACTCCCAAGGAAGAACCCACAGCCAGATAACTAGGATTTCCACCCCCCAAAAAGACAGACTTGGACACAGACTCTAACTGTGCTTATGCTCCAAGACCAGCATCCTGTGCCCTGTGCATGTGGAAGAGTCAAGGTCCGGCCCCTTTTATCTAGAAAACTCTGGCTCAGCACCGCCCTAGTGGTCAGATGAGCCGTTAATCATGGGGTCTGACCTGATGGGCTCTACTGATGCTGGCTGGGTCATCTGTTAACCCACTGTCCCACACTCTCCATCTCTCTATATCCCTCAACAGTCATAGCTTGTGCTAAAATAACATGTCGATCCATAAACATCATTTGTCTTTCACTTTATTTTTCTTTGTAGCCAAGATCTGGAAATATTCATGATCCTACACTCATCAACAAAAATCTGGGTCTTATCAGGAGCATGGTGGTGCATGCCAAGGGAGGCAGAGGCAGGCAGATCTCTGTGGGTTTGAGACCATCCTGGTCTACAGAGCGAGTTCCAGGACAACCAGGGCTACACAGAGAAACCCTATCTCAAAAAAAAAAATGAGTCTTACAGGTTATGACAGATATGTTTGTGTATAAGTTGTATACAGCTTATAGCATAATATACTGTATGTAGAGATATATGTGTATGTATATATGTATAGTGTACTGCTGTCATTCTGTGTATTGACAACAGGAACAGTTTCACATCCTAAATTTTAGACAGCAAGATTAAATGCATACTCTTGGGAGAGAGAGAGATGGCTCAGGGGTTAAGCGCACTGGCTGTTTTTGCAAAGGACCTAGCTTTGGTTCCCAGCACCCACAAGAAGCTTACAGCCATCTGTATTTCCATTTCCAGTGATTTAATGCCCTCTCCTGGTCCCCATGGGCACTGCACACACATGGTGTACATACATACATGCAGGCAAAGCACTCACACACATAAAAATTACTGACTCTTTAAATACATCCTCTTGTGTTCTTCTACCTATTCTCAGTGCTTCTGGAGGGCCCTGGAGAAGAGGCTGCTGCTTGTGTGGCCATCTATCTATCATCCTCTCCTTCCTGGCGGTCTCCTGGCACAGCCGAACAGCCAGGGTACCCCTGGGCTTTGCAGGGTTCTGCTGAACAGACCTCCAGTCCCTTATGCAACCTACGCGTGCCTGCACAAATACTTGTTGGCCAAGTGAGGAAGTGGCCTTTGTAACAGAACCACAAAAGTGCCTGAGCAACCCCTACCTTCTAGAAAGTTCTCCTGCCCAATCTTTACTTCCTACCACTCCACACAACTTCCCTGTCTGGTTATTCTCCTCCACCTCTCAAGAAGGCTAGGTGGCAAAGACCTGGATTTTGAAAACTAGGCTGCAGGGACTTCATGGTTGGGTCCCCAAACAGCGATCACTCGATACTCTCCTTGCACGTCTTCTTATCTTTGGAGCCTCCATGCACTCACAGAACTTTTAAGCCACTCTCCCCCACCAGGCAGCTCAACTACCAGAGTACTTGTGCAACCTGGAAGCCAGCAGCTAGAGGCTCCGGGGGTGAGCCCACTGGACTCATAGAAAACAAAGCTATTTCTCTACCCGGGGAAGCGACAGAAACGAAATGGCTAAAGCCCGGCATGATGGTACATGCCTGGAATCCCAGTACTGGGCAGGGCACAGGCAGGAGGACCACATATTACACATTCGAAGCTAGCCTTGGTTAGACAGTGAGATGTCTGTCAAAAACAAACAAACAGATAAATAAAAGACTCAAGATTGCCCAGGATGCTCCATTCCTTGTGCATCACCAGCATGGTGAGAACTTAACTTCTGAGAACGTGCAGGGCCACTCCACTGTGGCTTCTCACTGGAGGATTGAGGAGTCTGTAAAAACTCTGTGTCATTGTGAGACTAATTATCAGTGCAGAAAGAGACACAGCTCATCCCCACTGCTAGAGGCTGTGGTTTCCTTTGAGCAATTTTGCCTCCACCCCTGATGAGAGATACCTTTACATCACCCGTACGTTACATTTCTGGAGCCCTTTGGTGTTACCCCCACAGAAAACAGTGCAGAAACATCAATTCCAAGCTACATGTTCTCTCGGCTCTCCTTCAAGTGGGTCTGTAAAGCCTTTTAACCCGCGTCTTTTAATGCTTTAAAGTGACACTGAGGATTAATGAAGCTGAGGTCTAAATGGTAACAAAGAAATCTCCCTGTGGCTACTTGAGCAAAGGATTTCCTTGGGCTGGCAGGAGTGTCTGCTGTGGAGGGATGGGAAGCAAGCATCTAGAAGAGCCCGCTGGGGACTCCTGAAGTAACTATGAGAGCTCACAAGGCATGCACCAAGTCAGACACTTAAGGGCAAAGGGAGTCAGGACTGGGAAATAACAATGGAGAACCCCCACCCCGTTATTACACACACACACACCTATACTTCACAGAAAGACTGAATGATATCTACGTGAGAGAAAATGCATTCATTCCTGAGGTCTGTCTCATCCTCACCCTCGAAATCAGTTTAGCTCACAAGAAGCCAATGCTAGCTGAGTGGGAGCCCCCACCAAGCTGCTCACACAAGGCCCCGTATAGAACCTCCTGACCTTCCTACAGAGTCCCTGGCTTTGACCCTACTGTTGGATGCTGTGAATTTCCCTTGAAAGTACCTTTGGAAGAATCAATGTCACCCCTAGCGTTGGAGCTGACACCCCTCCCAAAGTAGCCCAACATGAAAGCAGGGAGCCTGCCCTTCTGGTGCCAGCATGCCTGGCTGACCCTGTTTAAATAGATTTTGCATAAAGGAAGATTATGTTTGAGTAATGTCTTCTCAGGTTTCTGAGCAAAATAGAACCTCACAAACCTTTTTGCCAGAGCCATTCAGGAGTCAGTCTCCCAACGGCTTTTCTAGTCAAAAGGCAAGGCAAGAGGGCAGGGGAATGTATTACTCAGGGCCTCCATCTTTCTGTCCTCATGGTGATTGCTCAAGAGGACCTCATGTTATGAAAGTCACTGATGTCACCTCCAGACTGCCTCTGGACAAGGCCAGGGAGGTGCCAGGGAGGCACTTCTGGAGCTGTTGTGAGTTACATCTGGTTTGATCTGAAGAATTTCAACACCCACAGGAAACTGGTCCCTGGGTGTTTCTGGATCGTCGAGCTCATAGCTCCCCTCCCCCTGCCCACTTCCTTCCTCTAAGGCTGGTACTCAGCAAGACAAGGAAGGGCACCTAGAAGTCTTCCAAGGGAAGGTCAGCCTTCCCCGAAGCCTGCCTCCTGGACACTCTGAAGGTTGACAGAGGCAGATGTGCCCGGAGGACAGTCCTCATGCCCACGTCCCCATTATTAGTCAGCACCATCAGAGTTTGAACTCACTTGGCAGTGTAGACCCGCTCAAAGGCCAGAGTCCCCGTCCTCTGGAAACTCCTCCCGTTCTGCGTCTTGCTTTCATGCTCCACCTTGTGGGCGAAGAACGCTGCCAGGGGAAAGATTGGGATTTGGTTCATAATCGGGCACATTCAGGAGTCTGTTCTTTAACTGTTGTCCGAAAACATAAAACGCTTCCTGGGTTTGGTGTCCCAACAGGCCTCCATGTCCTCCCCACCACAAATGTCACTTAGCGAGAATGTCTTCAGCATTGGTCCCCTCATCAAGGCATTGGTGCTGGGACAAGGCAGTAAGCAAGGCACAGCCTTGTCTTAAGAAACTCCCAGCTGAAAGATATTAACAAGCAAGAAACACAGATATGACTCTGCAGAATGGCTCGGAAGGGTCAAGTCCACTAGCTTAATTCATTGGCCAGGTCACAGAATGTCTAGAGAGAATGATACCGGAGATAAAATCTGAAGAACAGGCAGGAATTTGTCAAGAGGCTGCAGGGCACAGGGGATACAAAAGGAATCAATCTTATGCCCACGTGAAGATGCCTATGCAAAGGCTAGAGGAAGAACCGTGTTTCTGTGGTTCAGTAGGTCCAGCTCAGGTTAGGGGATGGGGATCGGGACCCAGGACAACTACAAATGAGCCTACAGAATGATTGTTTTACAAAGGACCATTTCCCAATTATATAGGCTACTCTAATTGTTTATGTCTAGGGTTTTCCCCTGCATGTTCGTATGTGCACCACATGTGTGCCACATCCATGGGGCCAGAATAGGGCATCTGATCCCTGAAACCGGAGTTAGAGATGGTTGTGAGCCACTCCGTGGGTCCTGGGAATTAA
Organism: Microtus ochrogaster; assembly: GCF_000317375.1. Lineage (NCBI taxonomy): Eukaryota > Metazoa > Chordata > Mammalia > Rodentia > Cricetidae > Microtus > Microtus ochrogaster. Next base: position 30,674,154 of record NC_022010.1, on the reverse strand, counting down.
GCTAGGATCCTCTACAATAGCAGCCAGTGCTCTTAACGGCTGAGCCATTTCTCCAACCCCAGTGAGTGATTATTTTAATGACTTATCTGTTGTCTGCTACCATGAACCAGATGGTTAGCTGAAAACAAAACAGACCGAGATCCTTATCCCAAGGAGCTCATGTTTTATAGACAATAGCAGAAGGGGAGCCAGGGAGCCAGTAAACAAAGCCTCTAGGATACAAGTGTCCGGTGTATAAAACTATGGACAAAGGAGGTGGAAGTGGCTTGGGTGGGGTGCAGCCCAGTGGAAGAGCACTTGCCTGCACCTGACAGTCTCTGGGTTCTACTCCAGCGTGGAGAGAAAAAGAGGCACTGAAGTTTAAGTTTGATCAGTAGAGAGTTTGTCAAAGACCTGGGTTTCATCCCTGGCATCACACAAAACCAAGCATGGTGGCAGACACCTCTAATCCTAGCACTCGGGTGGTAAAAGCAGGAACATTCGGGGTCTGGGGTCAACCTCAGTGATACGGTAAGTTTGAGGTCAGCCTGAGATACTGAGATACTTGAGAAGGGGGTTGAAAGAGACTAGTACGAGGCCACAAACATGCATAGCATAGGACTGCCAAAGTGAGGCTCAAGAAGTGAAATATTTAGAAATGTCCATTGAAGCCGGGCGGTGGTGGCGCACGCCTTTAATCCCAGCACTCGGGAGGCAGAGGCAGGTGGATCTCTGTGAGTTCGAGACCAGCCTGGTCTACAGAGCTAGTTCCAGGACAGGCTCCAAAGCCACAGAGAAACCCTGTCTCGAAAAACAAAAAAAAAAAAAGAAAAAAAAAAAAAGAAATGTCCATTGAGTTTAGAGAAACTGCTGGGTCCTGGTGTGTGAACGGAGGCTGCTCTTTCATTCCTGGCCGCCCAGGCCCGAATAATCACACAGAAACTATATTCATTACAACACTGCTTGGCCAATGACTCAGGCATATTTATAGCTAGCTCTTACATCTTACATCTTCAATTTCTATTAATTTCTGTTTCTATTAATCTTTGTATCACCACAAGACTGTGGTCTATCAGGAAAGGTTCTGGGCTTCTGTCTCCTTCAGCAGTTACATAGCGTCTCTCTGACTCCACCTACTTTCTCTATATATCTCTTCCAGCCTGGCTATAGTCTGCCCTGCTATAGGCTGAAGCAGCTTCTCTATTAACCAATGGTAATAAAACATATTAAAAGCACACAGAGGGGAATCCCACATCACTGGTGAGAGCTGTGTGATGAGAAGAAGGAGCGACTTATGGGTTTATGCAGAGCAACCGCAGGACCAAAAACGTCTTTGGTGCGTCAGGTGCTTCGAGAAGGCAAACTAAAGATGGGAAGAACTCAAGAGCTGACCAAGGTCATGGCTGTGGCGGTGTAAGAGACAGGCGGGTCCCAGAGGGGATGGTGTAGCTGGTATGGAATAGAGGTGGTTTCTGCCTCTCTGATTCAGTCTCATATTCGCATCTAGGGAGCAGAAAGTGAAGGTGGGCGGTGGTGGCGCACGCCTTTAATCCTAACACTCGGGAGGCAGCGGCAGGCGGATCTCTGTGAGTTTGAGACCATCCTGGTCTACAGAGCTAGTTCCAGGACAGGCTCCAAAGCTACAGAGAGATCAGCCCTCAGGAAGGCTCGGGTTGAGGGCTACTGAACTCCAGCTCAGATGAGGCTCTCCTCCTGCTATCGTTGAAGTATAAGTCTCTCTACTCTGAGAGTCTCTACTGACAGAAAGCATAATAGAAAACTGGGTGTCTCCTTTCCAGGACCCAAGATGGCTTCTGTTGCCTCTGAACAGAGAAATGAGCCTGGTATCGTGGAACACAAAGGCTCGTTCCTCAGTCAGCAGCAGAACTTGGCTACGTATCTCTGCCTGCCTCATCCGCTGAAAAGCAAAGCCTTCCTTTTCGCTCAAGAAGAAACCTTTCCTCTGCTGTCTGGCCCACCCGTCCACCCCCTCAGGCCTGTTTCCTCACCGCGGTCCTCACTCCTTTACCTCTCAAGATGGCCCTTTTCACGTCACCAAAGACACCCACAATTGCATCCAGACTTGAACAAGTCTTTCTCAGTCCACTGTCTATAGATGTCACCCTCTCTATCCTCCTCCTCATTCTCCCTGAGCCCTTGTAACCCTTCGGTAAATTCCAGAAGCCACACAGGCAAAGACTACTAGTACCCCTTTTCCTGGCTTGTTGTTAAAATTAAACCAATATTTGTGGGTGAGAAGTGCACACCCACAAATGGCCGCAAACAGCTCCTCAGAATTCACCAGAAGGGGGTGCTGACAACCCCTAACGATCAGCTAAATACCCTCAACAACCACCCAGGCGATTATCACCTACCATACTTCTCAAGTGAGGAATGGACGGGGG
>NC_022010.1:30663302-30671670 GCF_000317375.1 Microtus ochrogaster | reverse complement strand
GGGGACGACACAGCAGGGACTCAAATAAACTTCTTAGGGTCACATATAAAAGATCCTGAGATTTCAGCTCATCACCAAGAAAACAGGAGATGGTAAAGTAACAGCCGCAGGTCTGCAGAAAAGTAGCGTGTATGAGGCTGTTTTCTAAGGCAGTGGTTCTCAGCCTTCCCAATGCTGCAGCCCTTTCATGCACTTGTCCCTACTGTGATGATCTCCCGCAACATAAAATTATTTTGTTGCTACTTCATCACTGTATGTTTGCTACTGTTATAAATTGTAATGTAAATATCCGATATGTAGGTTAGCTGATATGCAACCCCTCTGGGGGTCGTGACCCACTGGTTGGGAACCACGCCTCTCTTCATTTCAGGAAGAACCCCAGGAAGGGAGGAGGTGGCTCCGTGGTGGAGGGGACAGGAGGATGCGAACTCCTCCCACTTTTACTCATTACTCTGTGGGCTGTGGGAACAACATTCCTGCCAAAAGGAGTCCTTTGTTTGCTGTCCCCACGTCCGGGACAGCCCTGTTTCACCCACCTTCTTCCCCCAATCTCCTGTATCATTTTTCCTAAATAGATTCTCCCTACTTTGATGCAGATGCTTTCCCAGTAAATCCACCCCAAGTTAGAAATCTTTTAAGTGAAAAATACATTTAATACACCCAACTGGCTCAATGCCACAGCTCAGCCTGGACCACCTCACATGCTCCAATACTTCTAGAAGTCTGTGGTTGGGCCATAGCTCAGCCTGGACCCCTTACATGCACTCCAATACTTCCAGTTGTCTGTGATTGGGCCACAGCTCAGCCTGGACCACCTCACATGCGCTCCAATACTTCCAGTTGTCTGTGATTGGGCCACAGCTCATCCTGGACCCCTCACATGCGCTCCAATACTTCCAGTTGTCTGGGGTTGGGCAGCGTCGCCAACACCAAGCTCATCCTGCAATACTGTTTCATAAGTCATTGTGACGCCTACTAAAAGTGAGAGGCGGAATGGTTCTGCAGACACTCTTCCTACAACTGGATAAAACTGAAAAGTCAATAGCGAAACCATAATAAACGTCCTAATTCGGATTTCTACTGCTGCAATGAAACACCATGACCAACAAGCAAATTGGGGAGGAAAGGGCTTATTTGCCTTACTCTTCCGTTTCACTGTTCATCATCAAAGGAAGTCAGGACGGGAGCTCAGGCAGGGCAGGAACCCAGAGACAAGAACTGAGGCAAAGGCCGTGGAGGAGGATGCTGCTTACTGGCTCACTCCTTATGTATGACTTGCTCAGACTGCTTCCTTATGAACCCAGGACCGCCAGCCCAGGGGCGGCCCCACCCATCAATCGCTAACTAAGGAAATGCCCTACAGGGTTGCCCGCAGCCTGACCTTACGGAAGCATTTTCTCTTTTGAGGCTCCCTCATATCTGATGGCCCCAGCTTGTGTTGAGTTGACATAAAAGTAGCCAGTACAGTAAGTTAGAGGCAATATGCATTGGGGTTTTTTTGTTTTGTTTTGTTTCATTTTCATTTTTTTTTTAGGTTTGCCTTGTGGCAAAACTGCTGGCCCCTTGGCAGGAGAGAGCCAAGGCCTCTTGACAGCTTTGCTGGAAAAGCAACTGGACCTAGGTGATTCAGGACTAGGTTTCTCAGCTTGGCCTGTCCTCCCCAGTCGGCCTTCTGCTGGCTCAAACTGGAAGCCAGCCTTAAGTTCAAACATTTTGATGACTAAAGAGTTTGCAGGCCGAGAGGGAAGTCACTCCAAGCAGGCAGGCTGGGCACTGCCCATCCTCAGATAACCAGAGAAAGCGGAATCAAGCCTCTGCACCTCATTATCAGGGGCAAGAGTAGAGTGTTCAACACTTGGTCGCAAAAGTGGAAAATTTTTTTTTTGACTAACAGGAAGGTTTCCAAATGGTGTTTTGGCAAGGAGGATGAAAAGAGGAGGGTTTTTTTTTTTTTTTGCATATCTTTTTAGCTCTCTCTTGCGGTTTATAGATAAAGCCCAGCGTTCATTAGAATTGCAAAGAGAGGCTGAACTTAGGACTTAGTGTTGATCTAAGCTCACAGTTACCATCAACACCAGTGCTGTGTCTCAGCTTGTTTAAATAATTCTTGTCTCAAACGGGCATCTCCAGGGGTGACAGGAAGGTCCTGGAAGATGACTTCAGTCTCACCTGGTCACCCAGGCTCCTACCCCACGGGAGAAAACAGTTGATCCAAAGCCACTGTGTGGTATCGTCCAGGGCAACAGCATCGCCATTCCCTGGCACCATGATGCTCTGGCTCCACCTTGTTCTGCTGGACTCCTGGGGGATGGGGGAAGGGGGAGCAGTGGTGTGGGGGCTGTAATGGCATCATCTGCTTGTTTGCTCGCCTGACACGAAGGGTCTCCAGTCTAACCAGGAGTCTCTCGCAGCTTCCCCGATTCATTTCTGAACCAAGAGGACAATGGTGGAAATGAACTTGAACTTCCTGTTGAGTCCAGTTCCAACTGCATTGACCGAGGAGAGGACACGGTCGCCTGTGCGCCGATCGCCATAAGGCACAGTGTGGGGTACAGAGAGATTGAGAGGGGAGCCCCTACCCAGGGCTGAGCAACACTGTCCCTGCCTCACTTAGCTGTCTTCATGACACTGGAGGAGCCCTGCTGTCACTGCTCCTGGAAGGCAGCCTTGTTTCCTGTCGTGCTGCCAGACCCCCTGGACACGACCTGGCGCCATGCATGGTCTCTGTAGGTGTTTTAGGTTGGCTGCTTACTCCCCCTGTCAATATTCAGAGCCAAAAGCTCCCTGCATGAGACAGCAGTGGTTTGAGGAAGTAGTGGCCTAAATAAGCCACTTGTTCCCTCTCCGAGTTGCAAGTTGGTCAAGTTTGATGTCGCATGAAGACGATTGTGTCCGACCGCTCCACGCTGTTGCTGCATACAGAAAGCATGTTTATGGTGTGCCAAGCTGTGTCAGCCTCTGCACAACCAAGATGGGGACAGATATGACAACATCCCAAGGAGGATGGTCCTCAGTACTCCAAATTTCAGAGGGTGACAGGATGTGCTCACAAACAGTTACCATGAAGCCTTGGAGGCTGCCAATAGTAACAACACTTTGATTTTCTCTTAAGAGACTGTAAAACTCAAAGCCCCTGGTATCCTGACCTAAAAAAAAAAAAAATGAGCCTGAAAAAGACCCAAAGCAGAACTTTGAGGTAACAGCTCTACATAGCTCTGCCCTTCACAGATCTGTGCCCTGTTATGTCTTTAACTCTTAATGGGGTTAATGGCAATGCTAAGAAAAGGGACTGTTTCCCCAGACAGACAGATAAGAGGTGATAGACAGAAAGACATGATAGACAGATTAGATAGATAGATGATAGATGATAGATAGATAGATAGATACATACATACATACATACATACATACACAGTGTGTGTGTGCGTGTGCGTGTGTGTGTGTGTGAAAAGCTGTACACTAAAGAGCTGGGAAGTAGATGAGGAGTAGAGTGATTACCTACTTAGAATATACAAGGCCCTGAGTTCTATCCCCAGTGTCACACACACACACATGCGCGCGCGCACACACACACAGTGTGTTTTTGGACGTTTCTCCCAAAGAACTTTTCTAAAAACAGAAGTAAAATAATGAAAAAGTGCTTCCGGTCTATAGCTCTTAAATCAACCCCCACCCCCCTACACACACACAGATGACCTTCGTTGCCCTGCAGATTAACTAGTGCAGCCTAGCATCCAAGTGAATACACACCCCCTGCTTTCTCCCCAGACCCCTTGCCCTCCACCCTTCTGCACCTGTACACTAACTGCAGACACTTGGGTCAAGTTTGTCACCAGCCCTTCAGGTTGCTGTCTTTCCTCTGTAAATGTGGCCTGTCATCAGCACTCAAGCAAAAGAAGGTCCAGGAGGAGAAAAGCCCAAACTCACATAGAAAGGCCTCCGCCCCTACACACTCAGGTCCAGAGAAGCAAGTAGAGATAGATGCATAATATATGTGCACACAGAGCTGTGTGTGCCTGGCTCGCAGCACCCCTGTTGTCCCTTACCATTCTGGACCACGCTGATGAGGGTGACAATGACCAAGAGCACAATGTTGCCCACAGTCTCTTGATCCATCCTTGCTTCAGGCTCTCCAGAGACAACTAGTCTGTCCCCAGCGCCACTGTGCAGAAAGGGGAAGTGCCAGCCTGGCTCTGCCTTTCACCAGCAGAGTTTCCAAAGGTCCCAGCACAGCCACTCACTGCCGCTGCTTCTCCGCTCCTCCTCTCTCCCCCCACTTGCTCCTTCTCCTCCTCTTGCTCCTCCCTCTTCTCCTCTTGCTCCTCCCCTTCTCCTCTTGCTCCTCTTCCCCCTCCTCTTTTTCCTCTAGCTCTCCCTCCTTCCTTTTGCTCTTCCCCCTCCTCCTCTTTTTCCTCTTGCTCTCCCTCCTCCCCTTGCTCCTCCTCCTCCCTCTCTTTTTTCACTCTTTCTTTTCTAATTATTAGTCAACAAAGTGGCTGGAGTGTGGATCAGTGTTACCTTGAAAGAATAGCAGAACCGGGGGGGGGGGGGAGCAAGTGTGTGGCACTTTCTTCAATATTGCTTATCATGAGCAGCCTCCCTGGGAGCATTCAGCATGAGTTCTGGACCCTGACCAGCAGGAGGTCCCAGGAGCCACCACCATTTCTTGCAATGGCAAAAAGAAAGAAAAAGGGAAGTGAGATTTTAAAAAATAAAATAAAATGAGTACAGCACCAAAAAGACCTGTGTCCTGAGTATGTCCTTTCTTCTTGGAATTCCTAGTGGGAAATGTGATTTAACACATTGTAGGATGTAGAACAGCAGCCGCATAGGCTGGGGTGGATGGATGGATGGATGGATGGATGGATGGATGGATGGATGGATGGGTAAATGAATGATAACGAAAGAGCTGGCGTCTCATTCCCTGCAATAAAAGGAAAATAGGGGGCTCAGCAGCCAGCTCCGCTGGTAAAGTGATCACCATGCAAACACGAGGGCCTGAGTCTCTCCCCAGCACTGCACAGGTCCAGTGTGATAGAGCACTCACGACCCAACACTAGGAGAAGAGGGACAGGAGACTCCGTGGGGCCCACTGGGCTGCTCTCTCAGCTCAGTGCTGAGTTCCAGGCAGGGAAAGGTCATCTCTAAAAAATAAATGAATGGCACTTGAGGAGCTATGGCCAGGGTTTCCCTCTGCACTCTACAGGCACGCACATGTGAGTACACACACACACAGACACACGCACAGAGGAAAAAATGAATAATAGGAATTTATAAATTCAACTAGAGATTAAAACTAAACCAAGGGACACATCAAGAGCCAGAAACAGGGTTACCAGACAGCCCCCGAGGAGAATGTCTGGACAGGACTGGCAAACACCTGGATTGGCTTTCCCTGAACTTATTTCCAGGCTAATGGGGAGAGTGCAGTTCCCATGGTGACAGGAAGGGTATTGGGGGATTGTGTCCTTCATGACAGAGAAGCTCTACCCGTGGCATCTCAACCATACGGTCACCGAAACAAGAACTGGAGAATGACACTAGTTGGAGTGTCAACCTGCCTGGGAGAAATCTCACAAGACCCCACCTAGAGCTGAATGCAGGCAATTAGTGAGCATGGAAGAAGTAAATCTTCCCTGGAGACGAGCCTCTAATTGGTCATCCAATACCAAGTGGTCAGCCTTAATACATATACATACAAGCAACATTGAACTAACTCAGCAGGTTATGTTTGTGTATTTATATGCATGTGTGTTTATGTGTGTTGGCACATAACAGTCATAATTACAGAAAGAGGCTATGGATTTGAGAAGTGGGTACCCAGGGGGAGTTATAGGGAGGAGGAGGGAATGATGTAAATACAGGTACTCGCATGTAAGTTCTATATGGATGGGTAGGCCTGCGGGTGAATGATACGTGATGTCTTGCCACTCAATAGCACAGCTTCCTACGTAAACAGCAGTCCTTCGGAAATTAGACAGAAAAAGCAAGCTGCCGGCAACTTTTGTCCCAGACCCAAATGTTCAAGAGGTGTTTTGGTGAAAAGTCCACACTGGACAAGGACACATCTGGGAGTGGGGGGCGCCAGAGTAGAGCTGGGACCGCTGTACTACACCTGCTGCAGCAGCTCGTGTGTCCTCAGTTAACTCGGAGATGTGTTCACAGGGGTTCTGTGCAGGCTTGGGTGCACAGGAGCCAGTGGTGTGTAGTTACAGTTACATGAGAGAAGATTAAATGTGGGGATCAGTTGGCACAGCAGTCAAGGAACCCCATGATCTGCCGTATGCCAGCTGCAGATCCAGGAAAGAAGAAGGCTTGTGACAGTCACAGCCCAAAGGCCCGACACCTGGGGATGCCAGTGGTACAAAGCCATGACTGAGTCTCAGAGCCAGAGAACCAGGTTTTCCGTCCCCAGGGCAGAAGATGGATGCCCCAGCTCAGGAAAAGGATTCATTCTTTATACTATTTGTTCCGTTTGGGCCTCAATAGATTGGATGTTGCTCCCTTAAATATTGAAGGAAGATCTTCACCTAATCCAGTGATTTGTTTTGTTTTGTTTTGTTTTTTTCTGGCCTTGTCTCTAGTGGCCTCAGGCTGCTCTACTGAGGTCTGCTTTACCCCTCCATTCTGGCTTCCCTGAGCTCTGAATAGGCAAAGTTCAATGGAATGATTTATTTCACTTTTAATCTTGTGTATGTCTTGTGTATGTAACCTGTATGTCTGTAAGTGCACGCCACATAGATGGGGTGCCTACTGAGACCAGAGGTGTGGGATCCCGATCGCAAACTGCCTGACATGCGGGCTAGGAATTGAACCTGGGTCCTCTTAGAAACCTCCGTGCCATCTCTCCAGTTCTGCCCACAAGTCTTACCTTTTATTTTGTAGCATAATCTCCCACCTAGAACTCAACAGCTAGAGTAAGCTGCTGGCTCATAGTCACACACACACAGGACATTTTCTGTTATGAGAATCAAACTCAGGTCGTGGGGGTTATATGGCAAGGACAGTACCCACTGAACTCTCCAGTCCCCAAATTGCCAGGATTCTTAAATTATATGTATGGAGTTTTGACCACATGTGTGTCTGTGAACCGCCTGCATGCCCAGTGCCCACAAGAACAGAAGAAAATATCAGATGCCCTGGAACTGGAGCTAAAGATGGGTGGAAGCTGCCATGGGAGTGTTGGGAATAGAACCCAGGTCCTGACAAGAGCATCCAGTACTCTTGACCACTGAACTATCTGTATCTCCCTTGCAGGTCTTTTGAGTCTTTTAATTCTCTCTTTGTCTCTGTCTTTCTCTCTGCTTTTCTCTGTCTCTTTCTCTATGTGCTTGTGTATGTGTGTGTGTGTGTTGTGTTTACCCATCGATCGATCCCCTTAGAGCTGGAGTTCAGGCAGTTGTGAGCCACAAGATGTGGGCTCTGCCCACCCAACCTCCGTCCTCTCTGACTGCTAAACAATCTCCCCAGCTCACCAATTTTCACTTTTTAAATGTGTCTGTACCCCACACTTGTCTTAAAGCTCACCTCCATCTCTTTCCGGCTCTAGTGATTGTGTTCGTGGTGTTTATAGGAGTACTCAGGGTGCCTGCCTAGAGAATAGTATTCCCTGGGACTCTTCCCAGCTTCATAGGAGACAGGACGGGGGAGGCCCTTGCTTGCTTCCTAAGCCTTCCAGACTCAGGGAACAGAGTGTGCAGCCACTTGCAATGTAGCAGCTGAGAAGACCTTTGGTAAGTGGTTCAGGGACACTCTCCCCCCACCCCCAGTGGAGAGCCTGCGGTGGAGACGCAAGTCCACTCCACCCAAGAAGAGTGTGTTAATAGCCAGCCTACATGGCCATTAAATCACAGAGCACACATTAAGATTCTGGTTGCGGCAGCAGAGAGCACTTATCAGAGGTGAAGCTTCTGGAAATGCCATTTATCTCAATGGAGAGCTGCTGAGACAGAACAAAAAGGCAGGGATGTGGCGGGAGGAGGGGCGGTGGGGTGGGGTGGGATTCCTGGCAGGGCCACCTGCAGCATGCCACACCGCCACACCGCTGCTGCACCTGCACTGTCGGAACTGAAACGCCTGCATCCCAAGGCACTGAATAGCTGTGTCCTGGGACTTGGCTTGGGCCAGGCTCTGTGCCAAAAGTCTCCACTGCCGTCCTTCCGTGCAGCCCTCCAGGGGACAAATTATCCCTACCAGGGTCTAGAAAGGTGACTTTTGCAGATGACCTGAGTTTGACTATCAGCATCCATGTCTGATGCTTGAACTTCTGCGCGCACTCACACACGCGTGCGCACACACACACACACACACACAGAGAGAGAGAGAGAGAGAGAGAGAGAGAGAGAGAGAGAGAGAGAGAGAGAGAGAG
>NC_022010.1:30657336-30663113 GCF_000317375.1 Microtus ochrogaster | reverse complement strand
AAAATAAATAAAATAAACCTTTAAAAAAGTTATCCCTGCCATTACCAGAAACATGGCCGACAGTCAAGGGGAGACACAGAGAGAGACAGAGACAGAGAGAGACAGCGAGAGCTCGCTGCAGAGCTGGAGTCCAACGGATCTGCGCTCTGCTGTGGAATCATTTGGGGATATTGGGAATTCCTGGTCTTTCTGTACCTATGCTTTAGCAAACCTCCCAGGGGCTAACCCATCCAGCCATGCCTCTCTGCTTCTGAAGAGAGAGTCTTGTAAAAGAAAAATATATGTTTGTTCCTGGAAATAATGTGTCCCCAAGACACCTGTCTTTTGGTCCAGGCGGTTTCACCAAAAGTACCCCACAGCTCCAAGGTTATGAAGTCACTGTCTCATGCCAGACCTTGCCCCGAGACCTTCAGGACTCAATACTCGCTGCGTCACTGTGTGTGACAGGTCACTTAGACGACTGTCCTGGGAGTTCTGAAGGATAATTAGTGCATCCATTCATTAGCATGCTATTAGTGGTTTGCCTGTGAAGGACAGCCATTTGTCAACAGAGAGCAAGACAGCTGGGGCCAGGCAGTGACTTGAGAGAGAGCAATCCAGGCCCGGCAGTGGCGCTGACCAGCTGCTATTTAAAAATGTGGGGGTAGCTCAGACATTTAGCATCAATGCTCTTCCGTCACCATGGCAACGTGGGACCACTATGCCTAGCTGCCAGGGAGCAGCATTCACGCGTCCTCCACATGGCATCTCTCCCCTTCACTTCTCTTGCCAGGCTGCCCCATGTTCATTAAAGGAGCGTTAACCAGCACGTGATGGTGAGGGACAGGGCACAGGAGACAGGGCCAGTCCTAGGAAGTTATGAAGGTACAGGCTTGCTCTACAGGTACAAATTAGATATCCTTACAAAATAACTTGGTTTTGCTTCAGCTGCTCAAAAGAATATTCAGAGCAATGCTGATCTGGAGGATAAACAAGACAAACAAAGAGACCAGGCATATCTTATTCTGAATGTCACATGTCAGTAGTTAAAAGACAAAACAACAACAACAAAATGCCATTTCACATGTCAGCTGTAGTTACCTGCATAAGACTACACAAGATTGCTGGGCATTCGTGGCACACCTTTAATCCTAGCACTCGGGAGGCAGAGGCGGGCGGATCTCTGTGAGTTCAAGGCCAGCATGGTCTACTTAGCTAGTTCTAGGGCAGCCAGAGCTGTTACACAGAGAAGCTTTGTCTTGGGGGGGTGGGGAAGGCCACACAAAATCAAGACATACTCCTAGGTAGATGGCCTTCAGGCCAAGCCCTGTACAGAGAGGAGCTATTGGCTGTGACAGTCCCTTGAGAAGAAGAAGATTCGTTCTTTGCTGAGGATGTGCCACTGCCTGGCTCCCCACACTCATGCACATGTGGTCAGCACTGTCTGGATTTAGCGGGTTAGAAAGACAAAAAGGACATGACGCAGGGAGTGGGCATGTCGGTGAGTCTATGGGGGAGGTAGAAGAGGGCAGTGTGAGTAGATATGATCATATTTCCTAGAATTTGTCTACAAAATTGCCAGAAATGTTGCTGTCTGGACTGTGTGAACCCAAGCTTCCAGCCTGTGTCAGATGACACCGAGTAATGGAAACTCGGGTTCAGAAGCCGACACGATGAGCGGCCATGGTGATGTGATGAATGCTTATTATTGGCAGTCACCAGCAGACCAACTTTCTCCAGAGACCTCCAGTCATCACCAGAGCGTGGCATGGCTTTGGTTTCAAGTCCTCAGGGGCCAGGCTGATGTTCTCTGCAGTTGTCTTCCTAACACCCCAAGAAGATCCCCTGTCTTTGCCTAACACTTCAAGTATACCATTTCTAGTTGCTCTTGAAGGCCCAAATAGTGCAACAATGCACATGGCAGCCTGACCTTGTGTTATGGTTTAAATAAAAACACTGTGCTGTCCCTAAGTGGCAGCAGTGGGTAGCGGGCCATGAGACCATGCTGCAGGTCCCCAAGTGGCGGACATTGGGTCCTGAGACCATGGCAGGCCATGGAAGGCAGCCAGTCGCAGGCAGGGAGCAAGTCCCAGTCTGGAAGCCATATGGTGGGTGAGAGACTGAGATGGATAGGCATGGCACAATACCTTGCCGCAGGTCTCCCAAGATGTGGTAAAAGACCACACCTCGGGTGAGAGACAGCGACCTATTAGGCATGCCATGCAGAGAAAGTGGGTATTTATTTAGTGGGTTATGGAGGGGAAACAGGGAAAGGGGAGAAGGGAAAAGAGTAGAGAGAGAGAGAGAGAGAGACAGAGAGAGAGAATGGGGAGGGGTGAAGGAAGAAGTGGGGAGAAGGGAGAGAGGCAGAAGCTCAGGAAGGAGCTCAGACTGGAATCTGGGAGAGGGGAGTGGGCGGGACTTGTCTCTTAAAGGGACATGTCAACCATGATGCCTTGTACATGGCACCCTGACCTTACACGTGGCAGTGTGACTTTAGATGTAGACCTTATTGCTCTGGGGGTGTCACTCAAATCCTGGCCACTTTTTAGATTACTTGCTAATTGAATTGCCATGCCATGGCCAAATAAGGTATGTGCTGCTCCTCAAACCCAGAAATTATGTCTTTTCCTCTGTAGTAAGAGGAATGATATATAAAGCCTGTTCTTTACCTCAAGAGGAACAGGCCTAGGACTACTGGATTCCTGAAAATTTTCATAATACAAGCACACCTAGGAAATTTTATGTAATACAAATCCATCCTGTGTCCACACACAGACCCATACTGTGTTCGCAGTGACTTTCAAAATAGCCCAAACTGGGAATAGCTCCAACATCTGTGAGTGAATGAATAAGTAAATTGTGGTGTATTCTTACTGTGGGATCGTTCAGTAATAAAACAGAGCGAACCAACAACTCTCCCAGCATAGATGAATGGAACCACAAAACCATTACGCTGATCCAAAGAAGACAGACACAGAACACAGGGCTGTGTGGTTCCGTGTGCTGGCTGCTCTTCAGAAGAGGAAAATCATCCGCAGAGATAGAAAGCACTTCTCAGCTTCAGGATGGGGCAGGGGAGACAGAGAGCATGCCCTGGGACTCTGGAGCTGGGCCCACGTCGGTGAAACTCTGTGGCGACTGGAGAGCGGGGGCTGGGCTCGCACACATTTGTTAAAATACAGCATATTGCGAACCTAAAACTGGATTTCTTGTGTTCCCGCCCTAACTTCCCTCAGTGACGGACTCTCACCTAGAAGCTTGAGTAGAAATAAACCCTGTCCTCTGAAAACTGGAATGGAGGCACGGGTCCATCTGATTGACTGGTAAAAACCCCTGCAACTGAGAACAGCATGGGACCAGCTGATCTAATAGGCTAAACGCTATTCCTTGCCCTCCTCTGTATCCGATTTAATATCAAGATAAATATTAAAAAACAAACTTTGGAATATATTAACTTAACAAATCCCTCTTTTCCACCAGGGGCTAAGAATGCTATCAGCTATTTCTGAGGCCAATAGCTGAGATCCACCTGTCTGCTCTAACTGTCCACTTAAGGTTTCCGTAAATGTATTTTAAAGAATAATTTGATGTATAACTTCCTTTGTTCTTTTCCTATAAGAACTCCATGAAGCTGCCTCCACATTCAGATGCTGTATGGGGACAGCTAGATTCCCAAGCCATGGTCACTGAAATTTGGCCCCAGAATAAACTGTCTCTTATTCCATTTGAGGTGACGTGTGTGTGTGTGTACTTCTTCTCAGGGCTTTTGGCCAAGGTTCTTCTCATAGCAACAGAAAAGGCAGATGGGAACACAGGCTCAAGCCCTCGAGTGGAGACTTCTCCCAGACACTTGCTGGATGTCTCGCTCACAAGACTATGAGCACTGCTTACCCGGGCGCTGGCCTTACTTTCTGTTTTCTGTGGTCTGGTTTCACCTTGCCAGCTGCGATCTAGTCGGGTTCCCCTGAAGATACCACCTTGATTAATTAAATTCCTTATCAACCCTCTGAAATAAAGACTTCAAGAAAACTTAAATAAAAACGCACTGGGTTGTGTGGTACCTGTCAAGATGCTGAAGTCCAAGTCTGTCCTAAATAAGCCCGACCCCTGTCTCGGGTACGGCTTTATTTCTTCACTTGACCAACCCTTCTCCTAACACGTATGCTTAAAAATCTATATTTAAAATGACTTTTAGCAAACTCTAACTTTGTTTTCATACTGGCTCATCCTGAAATTCTTTCCTGGGGTGAATCCAAGGATTGGGTTTTCTATCTGAATGGAGGTCCCCAAGGGAACTCCCTGGGCTGCTGCTGTAGAGAACATGGTTCTGTGTCTCCACCTGTGCCAACAGTCCAGCCGTCCCAAGGTCAGCGATGGCTCAGGGGCTTTCTCTCTCCCGTTCCTCCATCATAGACTGTCGCTTCCACATTCCTGCACCCTGATGACTTAGATGATCACTGGAACATTCACCCTCCATTGCCTCTTTAGGGAATAGGAACGACAGAAGAGGGACTTACTTGCCCTTCGAAAGAGCTCCACTGGAAGCCCTGCCCACCCGCAGGTTTTCTCACTGTGCCTCGGGCCTTAGTGGCCAGAATGTTGTGGTATTAGGATAGCCGCTGCTAGCTGCAGAAAAGACTAGAACCCTATAAGCCTCTCCACCAGGCGCAGTACAGCCCCAGTAAGGTTCGCAGTGCACGATGACAGGATAACAGCTAAGCGATTGTCCCAGTAAGGTTTGCAGTGCACAGCGTCTAGATAATAACAGGTAAGCGATTGTCCCGGTCTTTTCTACAGAGGCTATAAAGGCAAATCTACCAGGGAGTTGGAAGGGGGTAGCGTGTCAGAAAAGAGGAAATGACATATGCAAACATCCTCAGTAAAAGAACATCATGATACCACTGTGGAACTGGAAAGGGTTTCCACATAGCTGGAAACCAAACTGCAAGCGCGGTGGGAGGGTGCTAGGGAACAATAGCAGGGGTTTCTCAATGTCCTTGGGGGCAACGAGAGGAAGCTTGGGGACAGAGAAGGTGCCTATTATCTGACAGCGCTGTGGAGTGTGTATGAGGGCATGGCATGGAAACTGGGTGGTGGTTGATGGGAGGATGAGTCACTGGAGTGAGTTCTATCGACTATGTCTTGGCGAGTCCATGGCTTTGCGGAGTGTTTGCTAACGGAACCTGCAGAGCTTAGTGGGGGATGGGAAATAAGGGAGGATTGCTAGGTAGCTGCACAGGCATCAGGAGCCTCTGCAGTCCCTGAGGAGAGGCTCCCAAGCCAATATGCGGACCACGAGGATCAGCTTCAGATTATAGGAAAATCGGATATATCACTACTGCTTAATACCCGATTACAGTCCATTCTCTTGAGAAGCCCACACTCACGCTTAGAAATATTTCTTAACATCCATATTGTACTTAATCTTTATTAAAATTGTTAGGTTCAAGGTCCCCCAAAATGGCAGTGCTGGTGACAATGTCCTTAACAGAAGGTCTTTGACCAGGAAAACAAAAGACCACATGTGACTGGCTGCTTTGGAGGCTCCTTCATCAGCTTACTGGCCTGTTTCCACTTTGGGGAGTGCTTTGTTCAGTTTTTATTTGAGGCAGGGTTTCTCTATGTAGCCCTGGCTGTCCTGGAACTCACTCTGCAGATCAGGCTGGCCTTGAACCCACAGAGATCCACCTGCTTCTGCCTCCCGAGTACTGGGATTAAAAGCATGTGCCACCACTGCCTGGCATTTTGCCCATTCTTTTTTTTTTTTATTGAGAAAAAAAAATTTCCGCCTCCTC
>NC_022010.1:30648796-30656171 GCF_000317375.1 Microtus ochrogaster | reverse complement strand
TGTGAGTTCGAGACCAGCCTGGTCTACAAGAGCTAGTTCCAGGACAGGCTCCAAAACCACAGAGAAACCCTGTCTCGAAAAACAAAAAAAAAAAAGCATGCCTCCGTCTGTCTCCTCCTCCAGGCAGATACAGGATTTTCATTCAACCTATACTTTGCTTTTCTCTTAGCTCCTAATAAACTATCTTGGAACCTCCTTTTGAGACCATTTATAAATTCTTCTAGTATTGAGAGTAAAAACCCCAAAAGGGACTTTCAGTTTCCCCAGTGACAGCACCAGGAGTTGAACCCAGAGCTTGGTACACGTTAAACAAACACTGTGCCACTGAACTATCCCTAGGCCTCCTTTTACCCTTAAATTTAAGATACTACCTCACTAAATTGTTCTGGCTCACCTTGAACTTGTGACTCTCCTGCCTCTGCTTACTCAGCAGCTAGGCTTATGGGTCTGAGCCAGTAGGCTCTGGTTAGATAGATGTATATTAAAAACGGCTGTCTGCTGGGGGAGGGTGTTCAGACCTGTAACCCCAGCACTCAGAAGCTCAGGCAGGAGGATGGCAAGTTTGAGACCAACTTGGATCACAGTGAATGGGAGACCGGTCTGCCCTACAAAGCAAGACCTTATCTCAAAAAGCAAGAACTCCTGTCTCTTAGGCCTTTCTAGAGGGAAGGAAGAGAGGGGCTGCTGGCAAGCAGAAAAAAATAAATAAAAAGATGCAGGGAGTGGAATCAGGGAACCAGTGCAGAGTTCTCAGCTACAGATTAGAGACGCAGCACACTTGGCTCATCTCGGGACCAAGCTACATCTCTTGTGTGCTCATAGAAGAGGGAGGAGGGACGCTAGCAATGTGTGTGTGCTTTCAGGGGACAGACTATACCATGATGTAGTCTGCGGATGAGACCAAAGGGCACAAAGGCTCTTCCATTTGTAGTTAGGTCTTTCTCTCATTAACAGACTGACTCAGTGTTCAAGGGGAGAGAATACTTAGATCAAACGGCTAGGCATTTAAATATTCAAAAGTTAAGTTTCTTTCCTCAACAAATTAACTGGACCAGGCTGCAGAGATGGCTCAGCTCTTAAGGGCACTGGCTCTTCTTCCAGAGGATCGGGGTTTAATTCCCAGCACCCACATGGCAGCTCACAATACTATGTAACTTCCGTGGCGGAGGAGATTACACCTTCTTCTGGCTTCCTCAGCTACTGCACAAACCTGGTGCACATGCGTGCGTGCGTGCTTGTAAAACACTCAGCCACAGAAAACAAAAATAAATTGATCGTTAAAAACAGCCTGACCACATGAATAGAATACGTATAACATTCAAACATTTCTTGTTCCTGTTTTCCTTCTGAATAGACTAGCTGAAAACATCACTGTTTGTGGTGGCAAATGGATTTCATAACTAATTCAGGATGTGGTTAAATTCATAGCACTGGAATCATTTATTTGAACTTCCTGGTTCCTACATGCTTAATTGTCAATTTTTAACACTGCATTAAACATGAGGTTTCTGTGTTTTTAATGGGAAACATTTACATTCTTTTGTGCCTGTGATTATATTTTGTTGATTATTCCTCGATGTTGGGTTAAGTCTATTTAAAGTATATATCTTGAGACCGTTATGTGTTCACTGCATTAGAAGGGGGGACAAAACCCAGATACTCTCACATATCTTGAGAGATGGTGCAGTTTTATTGTATCTTAAGCTTGTTAGGAACTACGTAAACACAGACGAGGTACTGGGAAGGGTGGGGTGTCAGTGAACTGCAACCCCCAGCAGTGTATAACATTGCAGAATTGAACAAAAAATGCCAGACACGACTCCAGATACAAGCGCATACATTAAAAGTGTTTTTCAAACACCAGGAGTGGTGGTGTGTGTTTGTAATTCCAGCACTCAGGAAGCAGGGGCCGGAGGATTGCGGCAAGTTTGTAGCCAGTCTGGCCTACGTCATGAATGGCTGCCAGAACGTTGCACTAAGACCTCGTCTACACTACGGACCCTTGGCAGTCATCTCAA
The DNA here is from genome assembly GCF_000317375.1 of Microtus ochrogaster. Taxonomy (NCBI): domain Eukaryota; kingdom Metazoa; phylum Chordata; class Mammalia; order Rodentia; family Cricetidae; genus Microtus; species Microtus ochrogaster. The sequence continues at coordinate 30,654,153 of NC_022010.1, read as the reverse complement.
CGGCTTCAAACTTACCCATCCCATCTTTGCTCTAGAGCAGTGTTCTCAACCTTCCTGATGCCGTGAGCCTCCAATACAGCTCTTCATGCTGGTGACGGCCCCTTCAACCATGAAAGTATTTTCATTGCTGCTTCATAGCTGTGACTTTGTTACTGTTAGGGATTGCAATGTAAATATCTGATATGTAGGGTATATGATAAGCAACCCCTGTGAAAGGGTTGTTTAACCCCCAAAGGGGATGTAACCCACAAGTTGAGAACCACTAATCTACAAGTCAATGAGCTATGTCCTAGCAAAAGACAACCCTGTGCTTGCTTGCTTGCATGCTTGCCTGCTTTCTTGTTTGCTTTAATTATATTTATTCATTTTATTTTGTTTGTGAGTGTTCTTCCTGCATGAATATCTGTGTGCCACATTCATGCTTGATGCCTGCAAGATAAGAAGAAGGCATTCGATCCCCTGGAATGAGAGTTATGAATGGCTAGGAGTCAACATTTAAGTGCTGGGAATTGAACCCTGAGCTTCCAAAGTCCATTTAAAAGATAGTAGTCAATAAGCAATATTTGGCTCTTGGTACTGCCCTGAAGAACCCCATCATTGTATAAAAGACTAGAAAACTCGAGATCCATACCTGTAGCAGAAGATACAGCAGAAAGCAGAAGAAATGAAAGCAAGCAGAAGGGAGGCTGGAGAGATGGCTTTGCAGTTCAGAGCACATCTTGCTCTTGTAGAGGACCTGAGCTCGGTTTCCAGCACCCACGTCAATGCTTCACAGCCCCCTAACTCCAAGGACATCAGACGCCTCTGGCTTCCACATGCTCTGGGCACTCACGTGCACATAACACACATGCGTTTATGTAATTAAAACTAAGATGCAAATGGACTGGAAAACTAAGGTATTTACATAAAGATAAAGAGTGAGTGAAGAGCATCGACTCTAAAATAAATTAAAGCAAAGTAAAATGAAACGCTTAAATAAACATATGGGAACATCCATGGACTGCAGCTAAATGCAGTCGGTTTCACACATGTTGCTTTAATATTGGCAACAACCTCATGTGAGGCTATTAGTGGCCCTACATTATAGATGAGGATGCTGAGATCAACAGAGGTCACACACGGAGCATGCAGCAAAGCTGACCTCCTAGAGGGACGTTCTTGCAGTGACCGTCATCACTATCCATAGAATATTTTCTGCGTGTACCACACACTGAGCAGTTGATACTCATTTTATTTTTTATAATGTGACTTTATTTCTCAGGTCCCATTACTGTCACCGCACTGTAGACGAGTACCCGGGCGCTGGGAACTTGCGGTATCTAACTGCAGAAACGGACCTCGGACCCTGTTCGCTGCAGACCGTGGGTTGCTTATGAGATTACACTGAACTGGAGGTGGGGGTCAGGGTTGGTTGTTTCTAGGTTCTTTGCATTTTATTCAAGAATGAAATAAAAACCACCCAACTTTGCAAGAGTAGCAAGGAAACTGGATTCAAAACAAAGCAGTAGGAAAGATCAGAATCCACTGCCAGAAGCAACAGGTCACAAAACTGGATATCCGGGAGTCCCAACTACTGTTTGGGACTTTCTGCTATGGGATGTAAGAGAAGGAGGAGGTGCCACTAAGAGGCACGGAGAGGGTAGCTCTTGTTGCAGATGTTAGATTGGGCTGTATTGTATATATGGTTGTTTTTCTGTCACTCACATTCCTTCCCTAACACATCTGGTTTTATGCATGGGATGGTAGAGAAGAGATTCTCCTTCAAGGTCAGCTTGAAGACACAATTTTACCTTACTGTGCACACACCCCAAATCAGTTCATCTTGGTTCAGCCTTTCCCATTCTTTGTACCCAAATACACTGTTGAGATGGTTGAGCATAAAGTCTCTAAGGTTGATGGTCGTTGGGGTGGGAGGTGTGGGGTTACTGAGGCTTTATTCTGCCCATGTATAATGTAGCATCCTGCAGGAAGCAGCTCTTACTCAGGAGGTCGGACCTGCATTTCTGATCAGTTGATGTTACTGCTCTACAGGGCCTGTGTGTTGGGAATGACTCTTCTCACACATCAGGAGACCAGGAGATATTAAAATCACCCAGAGGGCTTTTAAAAAAAAACCCTCCTGCCCAGTTACATGTCATATGTATCCAATAAGACTAAGGGTGGGAGACGGGCATCCTTCTTCTTTAACATTGCTCAGGAGACTCTGCTGTGCAGATGTGCAGACAACTTGGAGAACCACTATCTATGGATGCCTGAGCCTAACAGATCCAAGATGAAAGGTTTGCCATTAGTGTCACCGGGCTGTGTTCCTTTAACAGGTTAGTAAACCAAAGTCTGGGTGTGGGCAGTGGCTATAACTGGGGAGCACACTGACCAACATAAATCCATGTTCTTGATTAAAAACCCAAACCCAGCGCTGTGGCGACGTCCTATCAGGCACTCAAGAACAAATGTCCTCACTTCACTATGGATGTATTTCTTTTCACTGTGAAAGCTGGATTTGGAGATCGAGGAGGGGTCACTCTGGGTTTCCAAGGGACACTGCTTGAGTGTAAACTCTTGAAATAAATCCTAAGGTCTCAAGAGGATTATGGAAGGAAATTAAAGGGAGAGCTTTCCCGGAGGTTCTAGACATCTGAACGCATCACAACGGGAGGACCCTTCCTAACCTTCACACGGTGGCCTCCACAGTGGTTTGGCGTTAATGGAACCACACCTGTAGGTCTAAGCTTTCTACTGACCTTCCTGCCCTTAGTGGTGCTTACAGAGAATCATCCGTGCTCACCTTACTGCACTTAGCGGTACTTACAGAGAATCATGAGAGCGAGATATTCTTGGCCCTCCAAAGGCCCCAAGGATGTCCACTACCTTCATCTTCACTCTGACCATTTAATGGGATGTGATTATGCTCTCAGAGTCCTAGAACATCCATTAGAATAATAATAAAATTAGCAATCCCCAAGCACTGTACCTAGTACTTTATATATCCAGCATCTCATCTGATATGAACGAAACTCCAGGAAGACAGGTTCTGTTATTCGCCCTCTGTGGTGGTTTGAAAGAAAACAGGCCCCCAAAGACAGTGGTACTATTGGGAGGTACGACTTTGTTGGAGTAGGTATGGCCTTGTTGGAGGAAGTGTGTCACCGTGGAGGTGGGCTCTGAGGTCTCATATATGCTCAAATCATGCCCAGTATCTCAGACACTTCCTATTGCCTGCAAATCAAGATGTAGGACACTTGGCTTCTTCTCTAGCCCCATGTCTGCCTGTACACTGCCATATCACCCATGATGATAACGGGCTAAACCTCTGAAAACGTAAGCCACCCCAACTAATTGTTTTCCTTGATAAACATTGCCGTGGTCATGGGGCCTGCTCAGCAGCAATGGAAATCCAAACTAAGACAGTATAAACAAATAAGGACTGTGGGGCTCACACAGCGGCTGTGACTTGGGAACAGTCACAATCGGTTTTCGAAAAGCACGGTTCTCAACATCAGATCTGTCAGAGTGTAGAGTGGGTGAGGGTTGAGCAATTGATCCAATGCCGCATATCAACCTAGAGAAAGAGCAACAGGAAAGTCCAAGAAGCCCTCCTCCATTATAGCCACACACCAGAGCCAATCACAAGAGAGTCCAGCAAGCATTGCCCTCCTCCCAGTAGAGAATGATCCCTTTTGACCACGACAGGAGTCCAAATGGAGATGAAAGTACAAAAAACCCAATGAGTGGTAAACAAGATGTCACCCATGGGGGGGTGGGTCCCATGAAGTCAAATGAGCAGCTTGGTAAGCCCTGAGTGTCCCAGTAGGAACCGGGGACCGTAAGCTTTGGGGAGACATTGCACCAAACCCAGGGCATGATGGCAAGCTCAGAGGCAATAAGTAGTCATCTTAAAAAAGACAAGAACCGCCTGTCAACGACGACGTTTCCAAGTCCAGAATCTTCTCCCATCTGAAGCATCGCGAGAGCTGTCTGTGAGCAGAACATTGACGGTGGGTCCCATGAGTGTCCCCGAGGCTGATTGGGATCTGGAAGCCTGGCAGGCAGGAACTCCAGGCAGTCAGTCACCTCTTGAGCAGGAACCAGAGGCAGATAGGGAGATGGTAAAGAATGAATACCGCCTCTAAAAGTAGACTACCTGCTCGGGCGGCCCTCCACTTACCTGTCTAGATCTCCACCCCCTCAACCTTGTACTAGAAAAGCCCCTCTGTGAGGAGAGAGAGAGATGGTATTCCTTGCCTGTGTGTCTTTTTCAGGAGAGAGCAGAAAGAGTTGCCTGGTTTCCCCCTCCACACGTACGGAGAGATGCTCTAAAGCTGCCATTGTTCTGAACGCCCTGTCAAAGGGCTTTTCCCTGCAGTTTGGCACATCCGTCACATCCGCTCCAGGTTACCCAGCTGTGTGCTCTGCAGAGTCAGGGAGTTTCCACCACAGGGGCTCTTTCGGTGAGATCAGTCAGCTCACTAGGGGTCTGATGCCATAATTCCGAAACGTGGCTCAGATGTAGATAGAGGTGGAGATGGCTCTGTTACCATTCCAGCTGCCCAAAACTGCTGCTCAGAGCCCCTCCCCTTAGAACTATTGTATGAGGCCTTCGAGCTGGGTCATGTCGGAGACATGGTAGGCTATGTGCACCCATGTATACGCACAACGCACACAATTCTTGCACACAAAACAGACATACTCAGGCAACATCTCCACACACACACACAACCATACACTCATCTCTGCACTGATGGCTTATACATTCACACAGCTCCTCTGTGTACAAAGATTTCGCCAGTTAGAAGTTTCCAGTTGGGCATGGTGGTGTGTGCTTATAATTCCAGCATGCTGAAGGCCAAGGCAGGAGAATCATGAGTTGGAAGCCTGGACGATAGAAAGACTCTTTCAAAAGAGAGAGAGAGAGAGAGAGAGAGAGAGAGAGAGAGATAGCCTGGGATGAGTCAACCATGCTCAGTGGAAGGCCACACAGCCAAGAATTTTTGGTCAGTACAAATTGCTCTTCATGGGGGGAGGGGCACAAAGTTGAGTGAGAAGGGAAGGGGTGGGCTGGACAGAGCTGAGGGGGTGAATGTGATCAAAATGCATTGACTAAAATTCTCAAAGAATGAATCCAAAAAAAGAGGCAGAGGAGGATGGAGAGGAACAGAAAGAAAGGGTGATAAAGAGGAGGAAGAGGAAGAAGGAAAACGCAACAACAAGAAGTCATGATGGTGGTGGTGATGGAAATAGTAGTGGCAGAGGGAGGTGATGGTGGTCATGGTGGTGATGGTGGAGGTGGTGGTGGTGGGTGTGGTGGTCATGGTGGTGATGGTGAAGGTGGTGGTGGTGGGTGTGGTGGTGATGGTGGT
>NC_022010.1:30641652-30648178 GCF_000317375.1 Microtus ochrogaster | reverse complement strand
ATGGTGGTGATGGTGGAGGTGGTGGTGGTGGGTGTGGTGGTGATGGTGGTCATGGTGAAGGTGTGATGGTGGGTGTGGTGGTGATGGTGGTTATGGTGGTGATGGTGGGTGTGGTGGTGATGGTGGGTGTGGTGGTGATGGTGCTGGTGCTGGTGGTGCCTGCGCTGGTGGATTCTCAAGCTGTGTGACCCAAGGGACATTACAGTTAAATGGGAATGTTTTTGTTTTTGTTGACCCAGAGGTCTACAATGCCCTGGTTTAAGCAAGCCCTACATAGTTGTTGCAGGATTATTCATTGCTTCTTTCTAAAGGACTCCGGCGTAGGAGAAGAGGGTGAAGTGGGGGGCTACAGAACTACTCCATACCTGGAACCCTTGCTCCGACAACATGATCTGTCTGGAGCTGTACCAAGTGTCTCTTCTATGCCCAGATGACAGCAACAATGCCTGTCATTCCTGAGTACACTGTGTCTCACTGGCCTTCCCCTCACCACTACCCAGGGTAGGGGTGGGTAGAATTAGCTACCTGCAGAATCGGGCAGTGCAGTGGGGGAGGGCCAGGAGTTTCAACATTGCCTCACTTCCGTGTACCAAGCAGGAGGAAGCCCTGTTGTCAGGTCTGTAGGACAGTGCCCTGTGTGGACACTTCCTCTTTCCCAATGCCTATGTCACTCCCCAGTCTGTCTCCTATCACCACCCCTCCTTCGAGTCCCTGGGCCTATGATCCTCGTCCCTTCCCTCTCTTTAGAAAATGAACCCCTTCCACCGCCCCATCCTCAGAATATGTCGCTCTGGCGTCTTGAGAAATCGTCTCAGGTTCTGTTCAAAGGCATCTGCAGCCTCCTGGTATTGGACATTCGCTGGAGAAGCGGGATGAGAGGAAGTTCTGTGGGCTGATGCGATCGCAGCTGGAGGGAAACTGGTGTCAGGCATCCCAGAACCAGGTCCCAAATGCCTCTGCCCAAAGCTCTATACCTCTGTGGGAGGACTGTTTCCCTCTGCCTGGAGCTGAGCATGAGGCGAGCTTGATGGGGGGGTGGGAACTGTGAGCCAGATAGACTGAGTCACGATGGGCATTCTCGCTTATTAGCTGGCTAAGAAGCCCTCAGTCTCGCTTGACAAGAAACGAGTAATTTCTCCTTATAACAATACTTAAACTTAAAGACCTTAAAATAATCCTGGTGTCTTGGTCCTGGCTTCTTACAAACCTAACACGTGCCCCACAATTAGTTCAATTGTGTCCCCAAAATTTAGACATGGAACCTCAGAATACGACCTTACTTGTAACCAAGGTCATTGCTGATATACTTCATCATACCAGGGCTGAGGAGATTGACGCAATCACTGAGATAGCTCAGCAGATAAAAGCACTGGCTGCTCTAGCAGGAGACCCGGGTTCGGTTCCCAGCATCCACATGGTGACGTACAACCATCTGTAACTCTAGTTCTGTGGGGTCTAGGTCCTCTTCTGCCCTCTGTGTGCACCAGGCACATGCATGGTGCACAGAGATACATACAGACAAGACACATGCATATATAAAGCAAATAGATCATACTAGAATATAATGAGCCTTCAGCCAATATGAAAAACGAGTCTAAGGGGATGCTGAAGTCGACACACTGCGGAGAAATGGCACTTATTGTTGGAGTCAAGACAGGAGTCATGTGTCTGCAAGTTCGAGAAGGATGAGGGCTGCTGGCAGCTCCGGAAGCGGAGGAAAAACATGGAACACCTTCCCCTCAGAGCTTTCAGAGAGCATAGCCCTGCCTACTCCTTGACATTGGTCTCCAGTCTCTGTGCAAATCTTTCCAGTGTGTCGTATGTAGGTGTACAAACTATAAACCCAGATAACAATCCACATGAGTGTTCCCGGCTCAGAGTGACTCCTTATGCTCCTCCCCTCCCAGTGGGAGGTGCCTGTATTTCAACCCATCCCACTGACATGGAAAGTTGTTCTTGGCTCTAACGTGTCATGTTCTAGCCTGGTTCCTGTTGTAGGGAAATGTGGTAGAGCAGTGGTATTGGGATATCCTGACTTTTCGGGAAGCCAGGATACCTAGAGCTGCAATAGGAGCTCTGAAGGCTGGAGCTGCAAGGGGACAGCTCAGCCCTGGAGGAAAGGTGTCCTGACTATGAGGAAGCCAGGATACCCGAAGTTGGGCTGCTGGGCTGCAGTGGGGGAAGCCCCCTGCAGAAATGTAGCAATCTCCTCGGGCTCCTGCAAAAAGTTGTTACTTTTGCTCGGCTAGCCTTGCTCAGCCCCCCTTAAGAAGCGTCCTAGCAAGGTTCTTCTGCTCTGCTCCGCCTTGCTGAGGCTCCCTAGGGAGCGTCTCAGCAAGGTTTTTCACCTCAGTCCTCTAAGGGACGTCCCAGCCAGGTTCTTCTGCTCTGCTCTTGGGTGAAGGTCGTCACCCAAGACTCTTTTGAGAAAGAGATTTATTCGGTAAGAAGTCCGGGAGAGGCCTCTGCCACTTAACTGAAGGGGTGGAGAGGCTTATACAGGGCTTCTTGGGGGGGGGGGGGGGGAGGCGCGGAGTTTTCCCAGGGAGTGAGGGGATTGGTTAATTTTTTTCCCTGCTCAGTGATTGGTCAGTTTAGCTGGTCAGGGGCAGAGATGGCTCTGACTTCACGGCCAAACTGTGTTTCTTTCACTGGTCCTTTTCAGCTTTTTTACTCTAATCTTAGGACCAGGGCATATTTCTTTCACCGGCTCTAATCCTAGGGACAAAGTGTGTTTCTTTAACACTAGTTTCTGAGCCAGGGCACATGTCTTTAGTCCTGGGTTCAGGGATAAAGATGTTTCTTTCCCTGGCCCAGGTCTCAGATCCAGGGTGTGTTTCTTTCTCTGACTCTGGGTTCAGAGTGCTCAGTAATTGGCTGGTTTCCTGCTCCAGTTGTCCCTTTTACCCTACAAACTGTCACATATCACAATATCTTCCAGAAACAAAGACGGAATACCACCGAAGAAAGACAAATGGCAACAGCAAGCGGTGTACGGGGATTGACAAATACTGCAAGCAAGAAATGACATAATTCCCTGACTCGGAACTTGAGCAAACGCTTGCTGGAAGACACAGCAAGATCCCCACACCAGTCAACCTACACATTCTTCACACTGGTGTTAAGTAATGAAGGGCCAGGCTCAGAACCATGTGCTGTGCTCACAGGCATCAGCGGGACCCGATGTCTGTCAACATGTCTTCTCTGGCTTTGACACTGATTTATTGAAGGTGCTAAAGAAACGGGTACTGCTCAGAAAATCACATTTTTCAAATGTTATCAGTATTCTGAGGGAGAGATTGCTTTTAAAGTTACAAATAGAGTTGTTCAGTAAAATACAGGAGACTCAATTAAATTTGAATTTTGAACAATGAATAATGTTCTTGTATCTCTAATACAGCACGTGCTTTGGTGTGTTGGAGGGGTTTAATATCTTTTGTTAATCCTTTGACAGTTTCATATATGCGTGTAATGTATTTTGGTCATAGCCACCACCTATTTCCTTCCCTCACTCTGAACCTTTTCTTCGTCCTAGCAAATCCAACTCCACATTCATTCATGTCTTTAATTATCATTATTTAATAATTATTATTTAATAATTACTTAATAATCATTATTTACTAATTATTCAATGCTAATTATTTAATACTTATTATTTACTAATGTTATTATTTAATAATTCTGTGCCGTAATGTACACAGCTGTACCATATACATGTAGTGCCCACAGAGGCCAGAAGAGGGCATCAGATCCCCTGGAACTGGAGTTAACAGATGGCTGTGAGCCACCATGTAGGTGCTGGGAACTGAACTCAGATCTTCTGCAAGAGCAATCAGTGTTCTTTAACCACTGAACCATCTTTCCAGTAACTGGAATTTTTTTTGTTTTGTTTTGTTTTGTTTTTCGAGACAGGGTTTCTCTGTAGCTTTAGAGCCTGTCCTGGAACTAGCTCTTGTAGACTAGGCTGGTCTCGAACTCACAGAGATCCGCCTGCCTCTGCCTCCCGAGTGCTGGGATTAAAGGCATGCGCCACCACCGCCCAGCCAAATAACTGGAATGGTTTTCCATAGCCCCATTACATTCGTCAAAATTCACTGAGTGTTTAAAATGCACACAGCTTTATATCATGCAAGCAACATCTCTAAAATAAAAGCCCCATTTGCTTAAGCTTGGGGAGTTGGGTCCCTGTGGAAGAGGCTGACAGTAAGTCCTGGCTAATTGAAAGCCAAAGATGAGGGCAGTGCAGTGAAAACATCATGGAGTCCAGTATGCCTCCCACCCCACCGGGTTCTCGGGCCTTCAGAAGGCGTCACGTTGATGGCATCAATCATATTCTTCCGCCTTCTGGTGCAGCTGGGTGGGAAAACTCACCACCCTGTCGGGCGGAAATGAGAACACGTGTGCTCATTCCGAGGGAGACTGAAAGGCCGGGAGAGCTAACCCATCAGGCACGTCTAGGCACCTTGGGAAAGCTTTAGACGCTCACAGCCATAACCGGGTGGCGGTGCACACCTTTAATCCCAGCACTCGGGATTCACGCACCTTTAAGTTTTTTTAGCCTTGAGTGTTACTCTTTAATGCGGTGATTAGTTTCAAGCTTCTCGTGGATCTTTATCACCTACGGAAAGGCTAGTGCTGGCTTAGTTTTAATATAGCAGGGAAAGACTAGCACTTAAAAATGAGCTACAAGCAGCTTACAGATTATTCATTATAATGTTTTATAAGTTGATCTTTTTTTTTCTTCCCTTTTTACTTAGTTATTGCTGACACCAATCATGCCGCTTGCCTAAGAGGAAAGGCCATGTTGGAATTCATATGAGGAGTTACCCCCAAGCTCCTTGAAATACTCCCCACTCAACAGGAGACTCCAGGATCAGAAGCCTGAAGTCGTCTATCTGAGCTACATGCTTTCCAGGGGATGCTCATGCCAGGCCAGCAAGTACAAATCCCAAGACGGCTTCCGGATTCCTTGTGGAACCCAAGGCGGGGAGGAGGATGCAGGTGCTCTATTCCTGGTACCTGGGTTCCGTTCACTGGGAAAGGCTCCTGGTGACAGCAGTGACAGTTGTGCTTGTGATACTAATGGTGCCATGAGAAAGTAATAATCTTGGAACCACACGAAGGAACACATGAACAAAATGAAAGTAACTTGGCAAAGCGATTTCTTTTCGTAAAATGGGTAGACCAGAACCCAAACTGGACTGTGAACCTTCCATGACCAAGAGGGTCTCTGTCTTTTATTCCTAAGGCCTGTGGTGGCTGGATCTGATCCCATTGGTGGGAGATCAACTTCACAACAATATGGAAAAGGAAGGCTTGGGGGATATGAGCCCTTGCCAAGCTAACTACCTTTGATAGAAAAACAAAACACAACAAACAAATAAAAGGTTTTCCACAGTGATAGTCGTATGAGCTGAAAATCATGCTGCATGGTATCCCCTTTTTTTATTATTTTAGTGGTGGTAGTGGTGTCACTAATCGCCTAGAACAGCTTCATTTTGGAAGATAAAAGAAACTGGGCCCAACCTACATGGCATCAATGGCCCTGACATTTCAGGGGACAGGGAGGAATGCAGGGTTCAGGGTAGAAAGCACATTTTTGGAAAGTCCCAGATGTGCCAGGTGGTAGTGGCTCATACCTTTAATCCCATCACTTAGGAGGCAGAGGCAGGTGGATTTCTGTGAGTTCAAGGACAGCCTGGTCTACAGAGCTAGTTCCAGCATAGGCTCCAAAGCTACCAAGAAATGCTGTCTCGAAAAACAAGAAAGAAAGAAAGAAAGAAAGAAAGAAAGAAAGAAAGAAAGAAAGAAAGAAAGAAAGAAAAGTCTCAGATGCAGGTTCAAGAGAGAGGGATTGTTGAGGGTGTGGCTGTTTAAACAAGAAAAGTTCCATATAGTCTCAGACATCTGAACAGTTCTCCCCAGTTGGTGGCACTGTTTGGGGACATTTAGAAGGTGCAGCCTTGCTAGAGGAAGTTTGCCACTGGGGGTGGACTCTGAGAACTTGAATTCTCACCTACTTCTTGATGCTCATGGTTTAAAATGCGAGTTCCAGCTCCCGCTGCCCTGCCTGCCTCCCTCCTTGATATCCCTCAGAAACTATAAACCAAAATAAACTCTCTCTTCTATAAGTTGCTTCGGTCATGGTGTTTTATTACAGCCACAGAAAAAAATATTGTTTTAAAAAACTAATACAGAGGGCAATGAGTTATTAATCCAACAGACAGACAACAGCATGGCAGAGGCTCTGAAGAGAGGAAGTCGGGGATGACAGGGAGGAAGTGGGAATCTCTTTTACTTCTCTGGGGTTGGGAGTGGCTTCACAGCATAAGCCTGCAGCCAGGCTCACTGGTTCCCAGGCAGGAAGCAGAAGGGCTAGTGTGAAGCAGGAGAGGAAAGCTGGTGTGAAGCAGAGGGCTGGTGTGAAGCAGGAGAGGGGAGCTGGTGTGAAGCAGGAGAGGAGGGCTGGTGTGAAGCAGGAGAGGAGGGCTGGTGTGAAGCAGGAGAGGAGGGCTGGTGTGAAGCA
>NC_022010.1:30639778-30641269 GCF_000317375.1 Microtus ochrogaster | reverse complement strand
AGGGCTGGTGTGAAGCAGGAGAGGAGGGCTGGTGTGAAGCAGGAGAGGAAGGCTGGTGTGAAGCAGAAGAGGAGGGCTGGTGTGAAGCAGGAGAGCTGATGTAAAGCAGGGTTTGTAGCCACTGACACTCACTTTGATGCCAAGTCCCTGGTACCTGGGAGTCTGTTAACTAGCAGTTCACAGCCATGTCTTAGTAGGTGCCTGTTGGTTCCAGCAAAAGGAAAAAGGCTGCTGCAGGTTCGGTGGCCTGGGCAGCAGCTGGATGCTAACATCACATTCTTACACTCTTAACCTGGACTCTCAGAGTTAAAAGGAGAGAAATCAGAAGTGAGCCATGGAGACTCTAGCTGTTTCCCCACTCGCCAACGTTTGGACGATGACTTGACTGAGCCAACCTGGAACTGTGGGAGAAAAGAATACTGACCATGTACAGCCCAGCCCTTTCACAGCCCGTGGTCAGGTTGACTTGTTCTTGGCTGTTTTATCTCACCAGCCTTCTCTTCCAGGTGGCAAGATGCAAAATAGCATGCAAAGCTTCAAAACCGCAAACTCCAGGTACCATATCGTTTTAGAGCGATGGATGCTACCGTGTGTGCTGAGCTCTAATCCCCCACCAACCTCAGAGGGGTCATTGATGACCCCGGTATTCCTGTTTGAACTGCCTGCCTGCTATGTCCTTTCTTCTGATAAAGCCATTCTCTCCAGGAATGGGATGACCGGCTGCCATCATGAAGCAGGAGATTGCAATGGAAATCTCCAGAAAACATTGGCCTACAGCATACGCTAACTCTGTTGTAAGCCTGCTGCACAAAAGCAAACATGTCTGTGTCTTTCCCTGGTGTCAGAATGTATTGAGTAACAAGAAGGCCACAAGGTGTATTGGTTACAGTTTGCCAAGTGGTCCCCATTTCCCTTGATGCTGGCTGTTGGCAAGCATGAGTTCTTTTCTACCAATTTTCAATACTAACTCTCAGATCACACATTACACACCACACAGTATATAAAGTATACTTTATATGACCACATATGTAGATATAGATGGAGTGCCTGCAGAGAGGTTAAAGAGGCCACAGCAGCCATTGCCAAGGAGTTTAAAGAGGGCTCCCTGGCAACAGAGGCACAGGTGGATGCTAATGGTACATCCACTTAAACTGGGCAGATACAGGGAGAGTCATTAGAGAAGATGCTCAGATGAGATATTAGCAAATCCAGGCCTGGCCTGGTGATCCACTGCCTTATCCCAGCACTCAGGAGGAAGAGACGTGTGGATGTCTATGAGTTCCAGGCCAGCCTGGTCTACACAGTGAGACCTAGAGCCAGGCTTGGAAGTGTTTGGAGTTGGGCCAGGCTTCCAGATTGAGTGAAGCAAGAGACAAGGATAAAGACTGGGTTCAGATGGATGGATGGGTGGATGGATGGGTGGGTGGATGGATGGGTGGGTGGATGGATGGGTGGATGGATGGATGGGTGGATGGATGGGTGGATGGATGG
>NC_022010.1:30632121-30639678 GCF_000317375.1 Microtus ochrogaster | reverse complement strand
TGGGTGGGTGGATGGATGGGTGGGTGGATGGATGGGTGGATGGATGGATGGGTGGATGGATGGGTGGATGGATGGGTGGGTGGATGGATGGGTGGATGGATGGATGAGTAAATGAATGATAACGAAAGAGCTGGCGTCTCATTCCCTGCAATAAAAGGAAAATATGGGGCTCAGCAGCCAGCTCCGCTGGTAAAGTGATCACCATGCAAACATGAGTGGGTGGGTAGATGGGTAGTTGGATGGATGGATGGATGGATGGATGGATGGATGGATGGATGGATGGAAAGCCATTCGACTTGAGATCAGTGGTGACTGATCTCAACCAAAACCCTGAGCATTCTCTACCTGTGTGTCCCTTGATGGCACACTGTGTGTCAGATAACATGACAGGAGGGCCATCATTTTTACGTATTAGATGCCTTCCTCTCTATGGGGTCCAGGCCAGGGTGCTGCATCCTAGGGCCATCTGGTGGCTTCAAGTTCTCCAACCTAGTTTTTATGACATAATTTTAATATGCCCACAAAGTCATATAATCCAAATATATTTGGGTAAGTTTATAGGGCAACACTGTTACCATTTTTAGCCTATAACTCCAAAGCCAGATTTAATGAGTAAACTAATTAAAGAGCCAAATCAACTGCGAAAACAGAAAGGGGAGATTTATTCGATGTGGCCACACTAAGAAGAGGGGTAATACAGAGATCCAGTGACCCCCTAAGTCCATCTTTAGGTCGATTAAGTAGAGGGCCAAGGTTATGCATATCTAAGTGGTCCTTGTAAAGATACTTCGTGTTTTAACAGATACAGTTTGCCTGAAGATCAGAGTGCAAAGCTAAGCCACTAGAGGACAAGAGTGGTGGCTCACATCTCTAATCCCAGGACTCGGGAGACAGAGGCAGAAGGTCTCTGTGAGTTCAAGGCCACCCTGGGCTACACAAGATAGAGTCTGTCTAAAACAGAAACAGAGCTCACACAAAGGTGGTTCCAGCACTAGGGAGGTGGAGACAGGAGTGCTATGGCTGGGCGGAGAGAGGAACATAAAGCAGGAGGAGATAAGAGTTCAGTGCAGTCTGAGAACTCCCCCTGCAGGCTGAGGATGCAATCTGAGACAGTCTGAGGACAGGAGTGCCTCTTTGTTCCAAGCATTGGCGGAGGTCAAAGGTCTCTCTGGTGGCTGGCCACACTACTTCTCTGATCTTTCACTCTCACCCCCATCTGACTCTGGGTTTGATTTATTAAGACCAACTAGAATTTGTGTTACAGTCCTGATCAAGGTGTGGTCCTGTCTGCCTATCACGGACCCCTCACTGTCTCTCCTGGAGGGTGGTCTCACTATCTGTAAACTTCTTCCAGGAGAAAAAATATCCCCTGTGACTGGCCCAGACTAGGCTTTCCGTTCTCCCAGCATGAGGTTTTTGAGGGCACTCTAACTTCTTTGGGGTCCATTGTTTCAATGGACTGAGAGGCCAAGTGAGGGACAGCAAGTGTCCCTTTTGACAATCTTCATCCCTACCAGCCTGGACAAAGGACATTTTACTTATAGGAATATGTTTTATATAACCCGTACTTCTTGATTGGTACTAACCAGGTAATGTCTACATGGCAACGAAACACACAGGCAATCAACCTCTATACTTAGCTTAAAGTTGAGCCAAGTGCTGCTTGGAAAATGGGAGCCACAACAGTCAGGGAATAAAGAAAGGAGGGCATGGTCCCAAACATCCCAAAGGTCTGGCCCAACAGCTAAGCCCCACCTCCTAGAGGCTCTCTCACCTCCCAGTGGAACTTCAGGTTGTCAGTCAAGTCTTTGGCCACCCTTACTATACCAGGTCTGCGCTAGCAGGATAGCATTTCCTGTTAGATGGATGGTCCAGAGAGTAGCAGGTGCAATTGTTTTCATGTTTGATTATCATTAAAAGGAAAACACGATTTCAAACTTCTTGCATTGACCTCGGCCAAGCGGCCCGGTTTGTTTTCCCAGCCACGGCAAGACCTGATTTAGAAGCTCTTTACTCTTTCTCCATCTTCCTTCCATCTTCCCTGGCTGTGTCCTAAATCAGACTTCATCTGGCCCAACAGAGCGTGAGGTGCGTCCCAAAGGGTTTGGCTTGGGGTCTGTTCTAAGATCAGTTAAAGTGATGTTTACATTCCGGGTGCTTTTCTCTTCCTGTGTCACCTGGACAGGTATTCCCCTCAGGCTGTCTGTAACTGTCACAGAAGGCAAATCCACGAGAGCCTTTTTTTCCACTTGGGATTTCTGTGCGGAGGGGTTGTCGCTAGCATCTGAATTGAGGGGGAGTCGGTAGGCCCCGGCTGCCAAAGGGAGAGACAAGAGACGGGTTCTCTGTAAACTGGCGGTCTGACTTCACCCTGCTCAACAGATTGGCAGCCAAGCAGACTCCCGCCTGTCAGACCCACCTGAAGTGTTCCCTTTCGAGCAATGCCAGCTGTCAGAGGGAGGACCGGGAGGTGGATGTTGTTCCTCAGGCCCCAGAAGACCATATGCTAAAAATATTGATGGCAGAGACTGACACCCGAAGAGCCCTTGGCAGCTAGGAAACTGTGCTGTGGGGTGGAGCCTGTCCTTCAGCTAAGCTCTCCTGACAGCTCAGTATAAACAAACACAGTGCCCCCTCTTCCAGCTCCCCCCCCCACACACACACGAGCTCTAAGAACAGGGGCTTCCCACCGGTACGAGACAGGGGATCCCTCTTCTTTCTTACCTCATGCTCCTGCTTCCTCAGTAAAAACTCGTGGAAATCTCCCCTTTGGGTACATGAGATCTTGATATCCCATAGTTGTAGGTTGAGTATCCCCACACCCCCACCCCAGTCAATGTGTTAGAACTGAAATTCCTCAGTGGGGAGCACTGGGAAGCAGGGCCTAGTTGAGGGTGGAGTGGAGGGGGTCTGGTCATGGGAAGAGGCTTCAGGAATGTATTACTGTCTTTCTTGTGTGTCTGGGGTCGTTCTCATGGAAGTGAGTGAGTTCTCCCTCCCGTGGAGCTGAACTGGATACTTGCTTCAAATTTGGCTCAAGTTTCGAGAAAGATAGCCTGCTTCTTCTTTCTCCTCTTCTGCAGACACCAGCAGCCTCCTACAGTTTTTCCCCCTGAGTTGAAACCGCAGGCAGCCTTCAACAACCCAATATGGCTGCCCAGTCTTGGCTTTCTTAGGCTCCAGAACCTTTGACCAAGATAAACAAATGGCTCTGTCTCAGGTAGTCTGTTTGGTGACAGAAAAGTGAAGGGTCCCAAGTGAGCAGATTGTCCTTTCAGATATCTGTGTGTGTGTGTGTGTGTGAGCGTGTGAGCGTGTGAACCCCACTTGCCCAAGGACAGATAACTTCGGAACGCCGGTGCTATGGCTCTTGGCAGATACCAAGCCACGTGCTTCACTCCCCTAAACAAGTTCTTTGCCCCACGTGCTTGATTGGATGTGGGCGGGCGGGTACATAAGCAGGAAATAACATCCGAATTTATCCTTATCCTTACCCCTGATCGGACCTGATGAGAAATACAGCAGCCTTGCGGTTTTGCCTTTTTAAACCACTGCAAAACATGACTGGTCGCCATTTTCTGGGAACCCCGATGGACCTGGCTATAATCCATCATCCTCCTGGCCGGTGTTTAATTAAAGCTTGCTTCAAATTTGGCTCAAAATTGTGGAGCTGGTTTTTCTCTCGAGATTCTCAGGTTTAGCAGGTGCTCATAGTATCTAAAACAGGGTGTCAGGTCCACCAGAGCTGGAGGTACAGGCAATTGTCAGCTTCTGGGAATGAAACTTGGTATCATACACTAATAGATTTTCTGTAACCGCAATAATTGGTTTCTCTGGCAACGCAGTAAGCCAGGTCAAGCTGAACTGAAAAAGAAAAGAACAAGTATATTTGAGCAGAGGAACTCCCAGGTGAGGCCTCCATCCCCAAAGATAGGGCCAGAGAAGTCACCCCAGGATTATTAAAGCAGGGAGCTTTCTTAGCCTGTGGGTGAGGGGTGATACCATGGCCTCCACAATCTGGGTTTGTGCCCAAGTGTAGTCAAAAGCTGAGCACTTTAGGTGGGGTCTCGGGCTGCTGGCTACTTCAGGGGAGAAGCTGTTGCTGCTGCCAAGAAGGCAGTACTGGGATTTTTAGAGCTTTTTCTTTGTTGGAGATTCTGAAAGGGTGAGTTTGGAGAGAGAGAGACAGAGACAGAGACAGAGACAGAGAGACAGACAGACAGAGAGAGAGACAGAGACAGAGACAGAGACAGAGAGCGCTAGCGAGCGAGTGCAGGAGTGAGCTGTAGGTTCCAGCCAAATGTACACACTCTTAACTGCTGGTCATCTCTGAGGCCATCTTCTTATAGCTCTCAGTGGAAGGTTGTCTCAGAGCCCCATCCTGCAATCAGGCTGTCTCTGATTCCCTGGTGGCAGGGAGAGAAGAGGAAATTCCAGAGGATGTGGAGAAAGTAAGGAGGGGGACCCATCTAGTTGAGGTGCTCCCATTGTGTCAATGGTGGCATGTCACCACCAGTAAGTAGCCTTTTGATGCCCCAGGTAGTCAGTTTAAGAATTCATAGTCAGGCTCTTGGCAGGTGTCTCTCCTTGCGGCAGTAGGAATGCCAGAATGGGCTCTGAGGGTGGAGGACTGTAGATGGGTGCAATCTGAGCAGCTGTCGGTCTGCACTTCTTACATACGCAGCCTTTTTATTTATGCAAAAATTAAATGGGAATAATTATTCTGGAAAAGGAAGGTAGAGGAAGGAATGGGGGATAATGGATATTGTCATCTCAAGTTGAGCTTCTTCTAAGCTGAGTGTGGGGTGTTACAGGGTTAGGGAGAGGCCTCCTGGCTAGGGTAAGAAGTCGGGTGTTGACCTGTGGGATAAGAATGTTGTCGGAAAAAAAAAAAAAAAAAAAAGAATGTTGTCGGATACACAGGAAGGTAATAGATGGATTTTTGAAAGGGCTAAAATAGCCCAAGATTATCTTAGCTTTGGGCCCATAACATCCTAACTCTCCATACCCACAGACATTACGGTTGGAGTTTGATCAACACAGGGGCAGCAAAAGTCAGCTAAAACTACTTTTTTTGGACTTGAAACCTAACAAGCACCTTTCACTGGTCCTTCAGATTGCCTGTCCCACCTCATCCCTGAGGTATCTCCTTCCATTTTCACCAAACAGGCTTTCCATGGTCTTTGCCTGCACTATTACAGAGATTCTACAGCCATGCCCACAACTAAGCCTTCCTCCTGACAACCCAGACATGCGCAGAATTCACACTAGCCTCGGCTTTGCATTTTTTAGAAAACATTGTCCACAAAACAGAGAACAACACCTCCACGACTGTATTAGTCATTCATTGCTGTGTAACAAATCCCCCCCCCAAAGTTATTATAATAATAAATATTATCTCTCCAGCTGGAGAAACAGCTCAGCAGTTAAGAGCGCTTATTGATCCTGCAGAGGACCTAGATTTGGTTCCCAGCACCCACATGATGGCTCACAATCCTCTTCTGCTTCTGTGGGCACCAGACACACATGTGGCGTACATACATAAATACATACTCATGCATATACAAGTCAGTAAATCTAAAGATTAAAACTAAATATGCCTTTAATCCCAGCACTTGGGAAGTGGAGGCAGGAGATCTCTGTGAGTTCAAGGTCAGCCTGGTCTACAAGAGCTAGTTCCAGGATAGGCTCCAAAGCTACAGAGAAACCCTATCTTGAAGAAAAAAGAAAAAACAAGCACAAAAAATCCTAAATAAATAAAAATTTTAAAAAGAAAACAAACAACAATAAAACATTATCTCACTATTCCTGTGGTCAGAACTCCAAGGATTTTTTAGCTGAATTTTCTGGCTCAGGGTCTCTGTGGGGTTCGGTTATATGTGGTTGTGGCCATAGCTATCCTAAACCTTGATTTGTTCTGGAAGAATCACTGCTAAGATGGCTCGCTCACTCATAGAGCAAAGTTGCAGCTGGCAGTTGGCAGGAGACTCTACTTCCTCCTCCATGTGAGTTTCTCTCGAAACCTTCTGTATCCTCATGACAAGGCAGCTGGCTTCCCCCGCAAGCAGAAAGGAAGGAAAGGACTAGGTCATCTATGGCCTGATCCTAGAAATGCAAGAGCATCCTTTCTTCCATATGCACTTGCCCCGTCGGTCTCCAGTGATTCAAAGATTAACAAGACTTTTGCAGCGGGATGAAGGACACAAACAGGTTCGTAAATGAATGCAGGACAGCAGCAGGCACTTGGAGAGGGCCAGGAGAACGGCACAGACTCCAGCGGTGATGCCAAGGTGACTTCTTCTGATCAGGACCTTACCTCTGCTGCAGCCATACATGACAACTGTAGAGACACCACAAAGACACCAGGGACGTGCGCTAAGGTGCATTCATTTTACCTAGCAAGATTTGGGCACTATCTCCTGACCCCCCCGCCCCAAATTAAACAGCTTTGCCCACACCACTCTCTTTCCATATAGGGAAATTCAAAGAAGACAATAAAGAGAACAGAAAGGAGAATGCTTCAGCATTTGCTACGGGAAGGGTCCTTGGCATGTGAGAACTTTCTCGTGCACTGGGCAGCTATCCTAGTGAGCACAGGAACACGGGTGGGACAATTGTCACAACTCCATCGGAACTATGATGTGAGGACCTTAGAAGAGCGGAAAAGCCGGGCATGGCAGCAAATTCCTGCAATCCCCTCCCCTGGGGGTGGGAGCAGGAAGATTAGGAGTTTGAGGGTAACCTGAGATACACAGAAACTTCCAGGTCAGCCTCAGAACATGGCAAGATAGGACTGGGGGCATAGTTTATCTGTAAAGCACTTGCCTATCATGCCCCAGGCCCTCTGTTCAAGCCCCAGCACCAGGAGGAAGAGACAGGAAAACACGCTCTGTAGCCCACAGACCACCAACACTAGCCCTGTGGTAGCCATATCAGTTTTGAAACATGACTCAGGACACAGGTGCAGCCCACTATTTGGCACAGAGGTTCAATAATGGGATGGGAAGTTTTACTTTATCTCTGTTTTGGATTCCTGAAATAGCCCCCGTGCATGCTCATTTATTTTTAATGTATTTTCATGCACAGTAATATATATCGCATGCATAAAAAGTATGTGTAAGATCTATGTGCTTTTGAAAAGCTAATCAAAGGAACACCCATGTATTTACCACCTGCTTGAGAAATATATATCAGTTTATTATTATACAAACTCCAATATTTTCTAGGTATTTATGACGTGCCAATCCTGTTGCAAGTATTTTACATATATTATCTACAGGGTTTTCCCAGCCCCCTGTGAATTAGGCATCATCTAACAAACAGAAAGGAGAATCTCAATAGGTGGAGCAGGGCCTTTAACAAAAGAGTCATGGAGCCCAGAGTACCAGAAAAAGTGTTCTTAAGCCTGCCCAGCATCCCAAAGGGACATAGAAAGAAAAACGAACAAGTTACACTTTTCTGGCTTAAGATGGGCAGACCCAGCTCAACCTCAGGGTGATTCCATCCTAAGGGCTGCAGTGTGTGTGTGTGTGTGTGTGTGTGTGTGTGTGTGTGTGT
>NC_022010.1:30627983-30632021 GCF_000317375.1 Microtus ochrogaster | reverse complement strand
GGCCTGGTTAGTACTTGGATGGGAGACCGCCTGGGAATAACGGGTGCTGTAGGCGTGTGTGTGTGTGTGTGTGTGTGAGAGAGAGAGAGAGAGAGAGAGAGAGAGAGAGAGAGAGAGAGAGTGTCAGCCAGGTCACTGACCCTGTCCCTCTGAAATGTTAGGTCTCCATCCAGGGGATTCTGGGTGGAGATTCTGTCCTTGGGACTGGAAGCTTCTTCTTAATGAACCTTTATTGCCATGTTAGTATTGCCTTCTCTGGGAGTGCTTCCTACACAGGTGGCAGCCATCTATACTGCAAGGGAGCCCCGAGGGATCTTAATAAACAAGGAACAAGATCTTAAAGACTCTGGTCCTACTCCACCTGCAACTTAAAAAATAAAAACCAAACCACAAGGGTCTAGACAGATGGATCAGTGGTTAAAAACACCGGCTGCTCTCGCAGAGGACAGGCTCAGTTCTCAGTAATCACTTGGCTACTCAGATTGGTAACTCCAGTTCTGTGGGACCCAATGCCCTCTTCTGAGCTCTGCAGGTTCCTGAATGCAGGACTACTGACTGTATTTGCTAAAGAGAATAAATGAGTCTACAGGGAAGGATGCTCTCCAGGCTTCCGTAGAACCATTGCCTGAGAAATGGGCCTCTTTTGCTGTTTGCTTGTAGTACCAGGAGTCAAAGCTACAAACTTGCCTAGGCTCTGCAAGAGCTGTTCTACCACGGAGCTCAATGCCAATCAAAACAGACCTCTCGAGATATGCTCAGAAGAGCTGGCTCCGCAGCCAAGAACATTTGCTCTTGTAGAGTACCTGAGTTCAGTCCCCTGAATGCATGTGATGACTCCTAACGGCCTTACAGCCACCCTGGGGACCAACCATGCACATGGTACACAGACACACAAACAGGCAAACACCCATGCACATGACATAAAAAGAAATGATTAGCCGGGCGGTGGTGGCACATGGCTTTAATCCCAGCACTCAGGAGGCAGAGGCAGGAGGATCTCTGTGAGTTCAAGGCCATCCTGGTCTACAAGAGCTAGTTTCAGGACAGCTAAGACTATTACACAGTGAAACCCGGTCTCAAAAAACAAACACATAAAATAAAACAAAGCCACAGCTTTGCCTTAATGGCCCAAGGCTACACAGTGGCTCAGCCCCAGCCCCAGCCACAAGTGTCCCCTAACCCTCTGCTCCTCATCCCAAGACCTTGTTTTGAAGTCACCAGCAGTCAAAACTCTAGTTGTCTCTTCAGCCTGCATTGGTTCTTTTTGTTAAAAAATGTTGGCTGATTATAGAAGCAAAAAACGCACTCACCGTAGGACTTTGTGTTTATTGGGAGAGTAAATCAGCAGAAACGCTGCTCCCAAAGCAATTAAAGAAACACAATTGTTTTTTTTTCAAATGGAAGATACACTTATGGGTGTATTAAATTAAGAAAAATCAATAAAAATGATAAAATGCCATGCTGGGATGGTTCTAGGAGAAGCAGTCTGCTTACACAGCATGGTGAAAGGAAACCGCTGCTGGAATAGAGACCCACACGGGAATGAGAGGTGGGGGCCTTCCTGTCCTCAATCTACAACATGTGCTATCCACCGAGAGTTTCTTCCTTCCCCTGTCAAAAATCCTACAATGTGTCTGTCCTTCGTCCCCTTATCTTATTACCCACCAGGTACAGGATAAGGCCAACGACAAACTGACTGCTGGTCTGTATCACACGCTAGGAGGAAATGTGATCTGCACACCATCCTCAGGACAACAGACCTCAGCCCACTCCGCCAGCCTGTTCTTCTTCTCTGTTGCTGGCTAACCCGAGTCTGAATCTCCCACAGTCTACAAGGGACCTTTTGTAGCAACCCTTTTCGTTCCCGGTTAAAACTTCTACCTGAGCTCATACTGTGGTCTTGGTTTTTACCATGGTCTGTAACCATGGTCAATGGTGTTTATGCTGGCTCCTGCTGTCTTTTGGAGTGCCACCCAGGGACACAGAATAGGACTGTGTCTCGGTGGATGTTGTACTTGGCATCTAGGTGTTCTTACAGCCAGACCTGCTCCCTTCCCACTCTCCTGCTTCTTCTCCCTTGGTTCCCGGGCCTCCCTTTGCAGCATGGACAGAGCTCAATGTCCCTGTCCTACCTCACCTCGCTCTGCAGGAGGAACCTTCCCGAGTATTGGTTGCAGTTCTCACAACTGTGATAACGTGCCTGACAAGGCTTCTTAGCGAGGAAGGTTTGACTTTGGCTCACAGTCTGGGGACTCACAGTCCATCGCAGTGAGGGAGTCATGGTGGCCCAAGTGCTGCGCGCAGGTCACATTGCAGGCACAGTCAGGAAGCAGAGGGAAATGAAGGCTGGCGCTCTGCTTATGTTCTCCTTTTTCTTCAGCCTGGCACCCCCGGGCCATGGAATGGCGGCTCTCGTGTTCTCAGGTCTGCTCAGTTAACCCTCTCTGGAAACACCTTCACGTACATGCCAGAAATGTCCTTGCAGGTGATTCTTGAAGAGACTCTGACCAGCTTGAGCACAGAGAGCATGGCTCGGGCCATTTCCTCTGCTAAAAACCCTTAGATTGCATTCTTAAAGCCCATTCCCTTATTTGGCCATGTCCTCCTCCTGAGGCTGACTACCAAGGTCCAGCTATCAAAGAATTGCAGTCCAGCAACCAAAAGCCCCCTCTGGCTCACCTGATTAACATGTCCAATTAAAACGGAACACCTCATCCTCACACAGAGTTCCCCTTCTTACCCTTATAAACCATCATTTTCCTATGTGCACATCTGTGGCCTCTATCCAGAGGCGACATTGTCCCTCCAGGGTAAATATCCCTGCCCCCTCTCCCTTTTCCCTTTCCCTTCTCTCATCCGCCTGGCTCCTGTCTTTGTCCCTTACCCCTTGCCCTCTGGGGCAAAGAAATCTCCTTTGTGCTGAGACCTTGGTGTTGGGTGTCTTGAGCCAACTTTGAGGTTCCCTACAATTCTGATTTCATCAAGTTGACTATCAACATTAACTTATAGGGGCTGGAGCGATGGCTCAGTGGTTAAGAGCTCTTGCTGTTCTTCCAGGGGACCTGGATTCAGCTCCTGTGTCAGACAGTTTACAACTGCTTCTAGCTGTATCTTTCTTCTGGATCCCATGGGTTCTGACACCCAGTCACAGAGATACATATACATAAGGTTTCTTTTTTTTTTTCACAGAAATCTTTAATAATACAAAGACCTACACTCCCTAAGCTGGGCTTGGATTGTCCGTTCCCTGAGCATCATCGTTGCTGTCACATAGCTTCTGTTCTTCACACATGTTCCCCCATCAGGTAGAGACGCCAAGCTCCCTGGGGTAGACCCGAATGTCAACAGCCACTGTCCAGCCCAGCAGCCACTCTCCTCACCAGGACCGTGGGGAGCAAACTCTAACAGCAGACTCCGAGACTACGATAGATCCCATGTGCCAAGCCTGGGTAGTGTGAGCCAAGGAGGGCAGCCTTGGGTATTTGGAAGGGCATGGGCTTGGGAGGCAGAAAGATTTGTGCTCAACATTTTTAATTAAGTCTTTTATGGTTAGAGTCTCCTGTTAACAGAATCGTATGTCTATTGTGGTAAAATTAGAAAGCAGATACAACCAAACACATATGGTCGTGCCTGTCATGACTCCCCTACTCTGGTAGTAATATGCGAGGTCTATGTGCATGTGTGACTGGGCATGGCCAGACTCAGAGGGCGTGGCTAAAAATGAGCTTTCCATCTCTCTCTACTCTGAATCCTTTCTTTTCTCCACTGAAGCACTAATCCATGCTATGACTTTTTGAATGCTTTGTGTGTATGTGTGTATATGTGTGTGTACAGGTGCACACACATGAGGGGTGTGTGTGTGTATGTGTGTGTACAGGTGCACACACATGAGGGGTGTGTGTGTATGTGTGTATGTGTGTGTATGTGTGTATGTGTGTGTATGAGTGTATGTGTGTGTATGAGTGTATGTGTGTATGTGTGTGTATGTGTGTATGTGTGTGTATGTGTGTATGTGTGTGTATGTGTTTGTGTGTGTAT
>NC_022010.1:30625393-30626369 GCF_000317375.1 Microtus ochrogaster | reverse complement strand
AGATAGTGCCTCTCCGGGACCCTGGAATAACTGAACTGCCAGACGGTTACCAACCCTAGACTGGTGACCCGTCGAGGCAATTACAGGTATCTGTGCCCTAGGTGTATGCAGTGCTCACAGAGACCAGAAGAGGATGTCAGATCCCCTGGAACTGGAATTACAGGTGGTTGTGAGCTGTTGTGTGGGTGCCAGAAGTGTGCCCCAGTCTTCTGGAAGAATAGCCAATGTTCCTAACCACTAGGCCATCTCTCCGGCCCCTGCTCTTCTCTTTTTACATCACATGCTGAACCCCAGTAGCCCAGCCACCTCCTCGCCGAAGCAGAGCTGGCTGTCACTGGGTGGAAGCACAGAATTAAAAAAACAGTTCTGCGATTCAAAAGAAGCGCCCAGAAAAGCCACGTTAAGAGTAGGAGAATGTGGAACATTCATTAGGATGGTTGCCAACTCTTAAAATGCAGAGAAATTGGATGCTTGTGAGTTCTTGGTGAGAATAAACAATCGGACAGATCCAGAAACTCCACTTCTCGATATGTCCCCCAAAACCAAAAGCAGGGACTCAAACAGATGTCAGTGCGGAGAAGTCAGCCCCGGAGAGCTGAACAAAAGACAAAGTGTGGTGCAGATGAACCGGGGGACAGTATTCAGGCGAGAAGAGGAAGTCACGGTTAGTGTTACCGTAGGAGTAAGTCATGAGGACGTCACGCTGAGACCAACCGGTCACAAATGCGCAAAGACTGGATAATCCCACCCGGGTGAGGCATTTAAGAATAGTTCAAGTAGCTGGGAGGTCGTAATGCACTCCGGAGGCAGAGGAAGGTAGATCTCTGTGAGTTCGAGGATAGCCAGGACTACACAGAGAAGCAGTCTCGAAAAACCAAAAAGAAAAGTTTTTTTTTTTTTTTTTTGGTTTTTCGAGACAGGGTTTCTCTGTGGTTTTGGAGCCTGTCCTGGAACTAGCTCTTGTAGACCAGGCTGG
>NC_022010.1:30619188-30625293 GCF_000317375.1 Microtus ochrogaster | reverse complement strand
GGTTTCTCTGTGGTTTTGGAGCCTGTCCTGGAACTAGCTCTTGTAGACCAGGCTGGTCTCGAACTCACAGAGATCCGCCTGCCTCTGCCTCCCAAATGCTGGGATTAAAGGCGTGCGCCACCACCGCCTGGCCAAAAAGAAAAGTTTAAGTAACAAAGCTGTTTCTTAGCCTATCTTTACTATTATCCTAATAGAGATCGGAGACAGCTGGGCAGCGGTGGCTCGCGCCTTTAATCTTTGATCTGATGCCCTCTTTGGTCTCTGAGGGCACCACAAGCATACCATCACCCAGATACATAATTAAAATATGGTTCAAATGATACGAAAAGATCAGTATTAAGTGGGAAGAGCGAAGCAGAGGATGAGGAGGAAGAGAAGGAGGAGAAAGGATATGGATGCTTGAAGAGCATGACCTGGCATAGATGGAGTTGCCCCCCAAGCTGTACAGTGATGGGAGGGACGAAGAGGTCCTAAGGGTGGGCACAATGCTACCTATGTCAACCTTCCCTGGACAGCCCGCTCTCAGTGGGTTAAATTCAGAAGCCAGGAAAGGAAGGCCTAGCCTCCAGTGGCTATTTAAAGAAGCATTTTAATTGCCACAAATCTCTTCCTGCTGTCCCCCTGCACCAGCGTGCTCATAGGAGGCTCCACTCCCCTAAGGGGGTGTACATTTGTTCTCAGGACGTGCCAAAACAAACAAACTAACAAAAAAAAAAAAAAAAAAAAAAAAAAAAAAACAACCTTTCTTTTTTCAACCGTATAAAGTGCAAAATACCTATGACCGCACACAGATCCACAGTTTATCAGCCTCGTGAAATGTTTTTTCGCTTGTTTGTTTGCTTGGAAAGTGGGAGATGATGAGAACACTCTAAAGGCATGAGCGATCACGACCGCGAACAAGGGCAGAGCTCTAAACTTTGGAGCCTCCCGTGGAGGCCCAGCGCCGCCCGGCTCTCGGGAGGATTTGAGCGGCGGCTCCGCCTCTCCCCGCCCTCGCGCAGCCTCAGCCCGCAGGGCTCTGCAGGCTCCGACGCCTCCCGGGAGTCCGGAGCGCCGACTCCCAGGCCGGCCGCTGAAATGTGTACACAGCTCACGGCCGCCAGAGCAGCTGGGTCTCTGTGGCGCAATCGGTTAGCGCGTTCGGCTGTTAACCGAAAGGTTGGTGGTTCGAGCCCACCCAGGGACGTCAGCGCTTCTTTTGCCCAAAACATTTTAGAAATGTTCTCACCGTTCTAGGATAAATGGCAGCTGCCTAAGGCTCTCGCTGCGACAGTCCTGTCGTCCCCACCCTTTTTCAACAGGGTACGCAAGTGCCTTACTGGAGTTGGTCCACATCTCACAAACCAGCAACACAGACCTCCCAGGAATAGTGAACACATAACACCGCTCGTGTGGCTCAGAAAAAGAAAAGAAAACCCCTCGAAACCGAATAGCAAATGCGGTCTGCTCTGTACAGTAGCTAGCTACTACTGTACTCCCAAACGGAGGAGCAGGAGGCGGCTGTGTGGCCGCAGTCTGGGAGGGCATGCCATACTATGCCACATTTAGCTTTTGAACGATGGGTTTGGCTCTAGGAAAACATGTTACATTCAACCTTAGGCTGCTGGCAAATTTTCACCTCAAACTTAACTTTAACAGAAATTGTACGAGTTTGTGTTAAAAAGTTTTAAAAGACAGCCAAACATGCCTTTAATCCCAGCACTCAAGAGGCAGAGGCAGGCAGATCTCTGTGAGTTCAAGGCCAGCCTGGTCTACAAGAGCTAGTTCCAGGACAGGTCTAAAGCTAGAGAGAAACCCTGTCTAAAAAAAAAAAAAAAAAAAAAAAGACAGCCAGGAGGTATGGTGACAATCCCAACACTTGGGCAGCAGCACACAGGTGGATCTCTATGGGTTTGAGACCAGCTTGGTCTACAGAACGAGTTCCAAGACAGCCAGAGCTAATACAGTCCTCATCTCAAAATAATTTTAAGAAGTTCTACATGGGACATTTTCACAGTTAGTGTCACAGAGGACATTTTATGGTTTTTTCACTGAAGACTTTCCATAAAGACAAGAAATCAGCTACTATGCTAGCAAACGTTTCTTCCAAGACTGAGGTAGTAAAGCAAGGGCTTTGTGTTGGATTCGACATCTTCACCAATAGAGTTAAAAGAGCAAACGTCTAGAACAGTGGTTCTCAACCTGTGGGTCGCAGCTCCTTTAGGGGTTGTATTTCAGCTGTTTAACAATCCATAACAGTAGCAGAATTACAGTTATGAAGTAGCAACGGAATAATTTTGTGGTGGTGGTGGGGTCACCACCACATGAATTGTATTCAAGGGCTGTGGCATTAGGAGGGTTAAGGGCCGCTGCTCTAGAAGGGACAGTGAGTTACCTGAGTCCCCGAGGTGTCTCCTAGCAGGTGTTTCCACCAAATACCTGTTGACTTAAAAGTCCTCAAGGAACCAGGCACTGGTGGCGCACGCCTTTAATCCTAGCACTCGGGAGGCAGAGACAGGAGGGTCTCTGTGAGGTGCAGGACAGCCAGGGCTACACCTGTCTTTGGAAAAATCCGAAAGGAGATTGGGTTGCTAGGTAAAGTTGCAGGCAATTTCCTAAAATAGTCTTAGGTTGAAGTCTTCCTGAAGTACTCGAAATACAAAGAGTGAAGATTCCACACCACCTACAGTATATGCCCTATAGTAGAGGCAACAGGGTGAAAGCGAGTTGGTCGAATGATCATGTCTACACTAGAAATCTTTTTTTTGTTTGTTTGGTTGACTTATTGAGACAGGGTTTCTCTGCGGACCCTGGCTGTCCTGGAACTTGCTCTGTAGACCAGGCTGACCTCCAATTCACAGAGATCCGCCTGCCTCTGCCTCGAGAGTCACCACCACCCAGTGTACACTGTAAATCTTATCTAGTGAACATCAGTGATTACTAGTTTTAAGTGGGTTGAGAAAGTCTGGCTTCCATGGTGGCTCACGCCTTCAACCCCAGCACTCCGGAGGGGGTTATATACACTGGGTATGGGCTCTTTCCAGCAGGGTTCTGCTGCCTCTCGGCCCCCAGGATCCTTTCCCTGATGTGTTCTCCCCACCTTGACTCCATTGCTTCCGTTTAAACAGCTGAGCCATCTCTTTCTATGAAGAGCAATGCCACCCTGAAACCAGCAAGCTGCTTGTGGCTAGCCCTGGACTATGAAGTCACCGAGGGTACACATCAAAAGCTTCATTCCCATCATCGTCCATGGAACGCAGGCCTGTCACATGGCACACAGTAGGTACGGAAGGAATCCTGCTTTCTGTTTGGGTAATGGAGAGAGAGAAAACTGCACGTGATTGGTGGTGAGCATGAGGCCCACAGGAGAATACTTCCAGGGTGCTGAAGGACGCAGTCAACATGGCTGGAGCTATGTCTTCCTGACGCTTGTGAAACAAGTCTCCAAGATCACATGGGGGAACATTTAAGAAGGGAAGACTCAAGACAAGCGAGCAGGTGGGGGATGAATACAAGCCTTTCTCTCAGCTCGTAGGACAGGCCCTGGAGACCCCACATGAGGCTGCACTTTACTGAGTGAAGTCAGGGCCTAACTGCCAGAGGTTCCTGAGGTCAAGGGGCTAGCCTGGCAATAATGCCAAGAAACAAGCCATTCTCATGGAATGGCTGAGAGGCAATGATATGCCGAGGGTGAGGCGGCTCAGGACTCAAGGACTTTTTTTTAAAAAAATGGATGTGATGCCGGGCGGTGGTGGCACACGCCTTTAATCCCAGCACTCGGGAGGCAGAGGCAGGCGGATCTCTGTGAGTTCGAGGCCAGCCCGGTCTACAGAGCTAGTTCCAGGACAGGCTCCAAAGCCACAGAGAAGCCCTGTCTCGAAAAACCAAAGGAAAAAAAAAAAAAGGATGTGATTCTAGGAAAACTGGGTAAGTAGGCCTGACATAGGAATGAATGAAGGGCCAAGGTAGAGCCTGTATTACAGTGTTCGTAGGTGGATGCAGACATACGCGGGAGACATTCAGAATTTGGAGCAGAGTGCAGCTGGAGGAATGTTCATTTGTCTGAGACTGAATTTCAAGATGTTGTTCTGATTGCCCTCATACCCCAGACTGCAGCAGTCTCCCCAATTCTGGTTGCCCTCATACCTCGGGCTTCAGTGGTCTCCCCAAGTCTGGTTTTTCTCATACCCCGGACTTCAGTGGTCTCCCCAAGTCTGGTTTTTCTGATACCCCGGACTGCAGCGGTCTCCCCAAGTCTGGTTTTTCTCATACCCCGGACTGCAGTGGTCTCCCCAATTCTGGTTGCCCTCATACCTCGGGCTTCAGTGGTCTCCCCAAGTCTGGTTTTTCTCATATCCCAGACTGCAGTGGTCTCCCCAACTCTGATTGCCCTCATACCCAGGACTGCAGCGGTCTCCCCAAGTCTCAGAGAAAGCTAGACACATGGAAGATTGTCAAGGTGTCCGTTCTCAGTTTACTTCAGCTGTGTCTGGTTCTCCACCATGGCATTCTCTTTCATGCCCGCACTCGAAAGGCAGAGGCAGGCCATCTCTGAGGTCGACCAGAGTGAGTTCCAGGACAGCCAGAGCTACAGAGAAACCGTGACTCGGAAACAAACAAAAACTTAGGCTAAATTTTGAACTCACTCTGTAACTGATGATCTTGATTCTCCTGCCTCTACTTCCTGAGTCAGCACTGAGGTTACAACTGTGCACCACAAAACTTCATCCAAAAAGTCCTGTTTTGTTGTTGTTGTTGTTGTTTTGAGACTGGGTTTCTCTGTGTAACAGCCCTAGCTATCCTGGAACTAGTTCTGTAGACCAGGATAGCCTTACAGAGATCCACCTGTCTCTGCCTCCTGAGTGCTGGGATTAAAGGTATGCGTCACCACCACCCAGCGTCTTTTTTTTTTAATTTTATTTTATGTGCATTGATGTGAAGGTGAGATCCCCTGAAAATGGAGTTAGTTATGAGGTGTTATGTGGGAACTGAGAACTGAACCTGGGTCCTCTGGAGAAGCAGACAGTGCTCTTAACCACTGAGCCATCCCTCCAGACCTCCTTCTTTTTAAAAGACATTTTAAACGCAAGATTGAGAGTAAGAGAGACATTTGGAAAGAAAGTAAGACATACTGAAGCATGGGCGTGGTCTTCTCAAAATCTCACTTCATTCCTCGTTCTTCTGGGATGGTGCCTCCTGTTCCCAGGATCGAACCCAGGCTTGTATGCATGCTAGGCAGCCATTCTACCAATGGAGCTACACTCCTCAGTCCTGCTCCTTTTCAAGTTGATTTTCCTCTTAAATTTAAACTTATTTATGAAAGTCAAGTTTCCTGAAAGACTACCATAGGGTTTTGTGGAGCCCTGAGAAAATCCCAGGAAGCTATAGGCTTTCCTCAAACACATTGTGATGGAATTTTGTTCCGATACAGGCTTCTGAAACATACTTGACCTCCAAAGCTTGAGGCTTGGCTTTTAGTTATTGAATTTGTATTCGGAGTTCTAACAAAGGCCATAAACATGTCAAGCCCACACAGCCTCAGCTTCGCTCAAGAGGAGTCTCACGGGAAGCTGGATCCTTGACCACAGGGCAGAAGACGATGTCAGATGAGTCGGGGAAGGAGTCAGGGAAGCACGTTGACGACCGATTAAGACTTGGGCTGGGCTGTTACATCACTCAGACGATGTATTTATACCAATGTCTCATGATTAAGATTAAAAAAATACATATGAGCTACTTTGCTGACTGTTCTTCACGATTCACCTCTGTAAATGATACTATGGTTTTGTAGGGTGAAATAGACAACTCAGGGCTGGGAGAGCAGGCAGAACGAACCCAAGACTGTGATCATTCCAGCCCCAGGCAAGCCCGGGTCAGTGTGGTCTTTTCCACCCCGAAAGAGCTGGGAAAATAGTGTGGGTTTTATCAGTAGCGTCGGAGTTTCTGAACTCTCAGCAGGAAGGTAAACTAGGTCGTGGGGAAGGGGCATCTCCCTCCCCGGGTGACTTAGTGTCCCTGTCTTACACTTAGGTATGGAAAATAACTAATATGAAGGTTTTTACAGCAACACAAAAAATCTGAATAGAAGCCGGGCGGTGGTGGCGCACGCCTTTAATCCCAGCACTC
>NC_022010.1:30604837-30619088 GCF_000317375.1 Microtus ochrogaster | reverse complement strand
AAAAAAAAAAAAAAAAAAAAAAATCTGAATAGAATAAGCAGCCAGTTTGATCCATTTTTTTTAACTGTTCATAAAAGATTTGAGACAGAAACAGCTGACTTGAGGGTTTAACACAATGTGTCCTTGTTACGCTATGGAGTGACTGGATTGGAAGGGCTTTAACAGTGACCCTTTCAGAGTGACTTCCCTGGAGATTTACATCAGCCAGCACTGATTTGCATTCCTTGCTCTCTGGCTTCCTTCAGTGACACTGGAATTGCGCCAGTTTTCACTGTTTGGGGTGGGTGTGAGGAGGGAGTCTCTGCAAACCCCACAGCCGGGAGAGGGCTGATCCAGGAGAGTCAAGGAGACTCAGTCCAACATGATTCGGTAGCCAGGATTGGTCTGACGCTGGGGAGTTTACATTTTAAGGCTCATTTAAGCACAGCACAATTTGGAAAAAATTTCCTAATAATAATGAACTCAATTCCTTGTGCACAACAAAGCTGAAGACAGGACTGCAGGTACAAGTGACCATCTTCCATAAAGATAGGTCTACCAGTTACGGAAGCAGGCTAAGGCAAACAATGAACATGAGGGTCTGGGCGGGAACAGTGCTGTAGATAAACAGGCTGCAGACAAGGGTCTGGGGGACTGGTGTGTGTGTGGGGGCTATAGACAGTGCTCCACCTCTACCCCAGCCTTCTGGTCCAGGAGGCCATACATATTTCCCTTTGAGGAGATGAGTTTAACGTTCCTGGCTCTCCTAGTGCTTATCTGTTAGCACAAGGACCTCCAGACCCCCTAAAGGTGGAGAGATGGGTGTGTACGTGAGCATAGTACCCAGGGAGGCCTGAAGAGGATGCTAGGTCCCTCGAAGCTGGAGTTACAGGTAACTGTGTGCACATACCCCAAAATGACTGATAAACAGCAACTTAAAGGCATATTGGTCTGGTTCCCTGTGGGAGGGCACACAGCCCAACATGGCAGGCAGGCATACACACAGAGGCTTGAGGCAGTGGTCACTTGGCATCTGGTTAGGAAGAAGAGTGGGCCAGAAATGCTGCCAGGCTCTAAAAGTCCAAGGTCCAGCTCAGTGAGCCACTTCCTCCATCACGGCTCTACCTCCTGAAGTCACACACCCTTCCCTGATGCTCTCAGCTAGGGACCAAGTGCTGGAAAACATGAGCTGGGAAGGGAAACCCTAAGAATCAATACTTGCAAGGCTCCCACAGTCATGGGCTACAGACACACATTCCCTGCCGAGGTGACATCAGTACCTTCCGTGCCCATTTCAGCTTCACACTGAAACCAAGTGTTTCGTTGTTTTTTTTTTTTTTTTTTTTTTTTTAATCATAGCATCATTAGTGCTTTGGCCCCACACACAGTGCTGAGTGCCATATAGTGTTGCCAACACTGGCCAGTACGATGTGCCTTATATAAAAAAAACTGGTGTCCCAGAAGTTTTGTTAAGGCCTGAGTTACAGTACCACTGGCCACTGAGTCCAATGTTAACACAGAATCATATTAAGAATGGATAAGGAGCCTAGTGACGCTTGCCTTTAATCCCAGCACTCGGGAGGCAGAGGCAGAGGTAGGCAGGTCTCTGTGAGTTCAAGGTCAGCCTGGTCTACAAAGTTCCAGGACAGGCTGCAAAGCTACAGAGAAACCTTGTCTCAAAAAAAAAAAAAAAAAAAAAAGAAAGAAAAAAAAAGTAAGGCTTGAATTTTCTCTAAAAGCACTGATAAAGTACTTTTTAACGAGCTGACAGATTGTGACAATCCCAGCTAAGATCTCTGAGTATATCCTTTCTCTCATTTTACTATTTCAGGTCAGGCTCACTCACATACAAGTGCTCAGGACTCAGCAGTAAAAGCTATGAATAGGAAGGAACAAGCAAGAGCTGAGCAAGCAGCCCTATACAGAAATTCAACTGGCACTGTGATGGAGAAGGGTCATCTGTCTATTGGTTAAGGTCATTTGTCTATCTGTTGCTTTCATTGGTTAATTAATAAGGAAACTGCTTGGCCTTTGATAGGACAGAAAATTAGGTAGGTGGAGTAGACAGAACAGAATGCTGGGAGAAAGAAAGCCGAGTCAGGCAGTCACCATAATTCTCCTACTCCAGACAGACCCAGATTAAGATCTTCCCTGGTAAGCCACATCTCGTTGGGCTACACAGATTATTAGAAATGGGTTAGATCAATATGTAAGAGCTAGCCAATAAGAGGCTGGAACTAATGGGTCAGGCAGTACTTAAAAGAATACAGTTCCGTGTAACTATTTTGGGCAAAGCTAGCCTTAATTTGGCTTGTTTTTTTTTTTTAAAAAAAAAATATTATGTATACAATATTATGTCTTTGTGTATGTCTACTGGCCAGAAGAGGGCACCAGACCTCATTACAGATGGTTGTGAGCCACCATGTGGTTGCAGGGAATTGAACTCAGGACCTTTGGAAGAACAGGCAATGCTCTTAACCACTGAGAAATCTCTCCAGCCCCAATTTGGCTTGTTTTGATTTGGATTGATTGGGAATTTTGCGTCGGCAGGGAGCTTATATTAAGAAATATTCCTGGGCTGGAGATGGCTCAGTGGTTAAGAGCACTGCCTGCTCTTCCAAAGGTCCTGAGTTCAATTCCCAACAACCACATGGTGGCTCACAACCATCTGCAATGAGATCTGGTGCCCTCTTCTGGCCTGAAGGCATACCTTCAGACAGAATACGGAGAATACTGTATACATAATAAATAAATAAAATCTTTAAAAAAGAAAAAGAAATATTCCTAACAGGTGTGCACGCGCGCGCACACACACACACACACAGAGGTTAGGTAGCTAGCACAGTCAGAACCAGCAAGTAGCAAGTTCAGTGAGAGAGACCTTGCCTCAGTGAAGAAGGTAGACAGTGATAGAGCAAGACTCAAAAGTCAACTTTGGGGACACACACACACCAATGTTACCCACAGGTGTATCCTGCCCTAACACAAACAAAATACATAGAACACTTTCCTTAGAATACACATTGTTTATATAATCATGGAAAATAATGTTTTACCACTGTCTGCCAGTCATCCAAAAACTCAAGTCTAATGCCAATCACTAGAGATGCCTCTTTTAAAAAAAAAAAGTTTTTCGACACAGGGTTTCTCTGTGTAACAGCCCTAGCTGTCCTGGAACTAGCTCTTGTAGACCAGGCTGGCCCCCAAACTCAGAGACCTGCATACCTCTGCCTCCGAGTGCTTAAAGGCGTGAGCTGTTCTTTTTTTTTTTTTTTTTTTGGGAGACAGGGTATCTTGGGCTGTCCTGAACTCACTCTGTAGATCAGGCTAGCCTCGAATGCTGAGATCCTCCTGCCTCTGCCTCCCAGGTGCTGGGATTAAAGGCGTTTGCCACCACCACCCAACTCTATCTGGAACCTGAGACCAACTAGTCCAATACTTCTAACTCAATCCATCTAACTTACCAGCCATGTTCTGCTTAAAAGTAAACTGTTTCTCACTCACGGGTGTTAAACGAACCAACACCTTACATACAACAGAACTGGACTTGTAAGCACTTCTGCTCTCCGCAGAGCAGCAGGATGCGCGGGTGCCCAGGAGGTGCAGAGACCGCACTGGGATGACAGACAGCATTTATGATGACACAAACCTTAAGCACATCGTCACAGACTATTTCCCGTAACCCATCATACTGATCACCTAACATCGCTCTGAGTTCTAATGATGAGCCTTCCTGTCATCTTTTGTAAGAACAGAGAGGGGTGGCAATGAAGGGCTCGGGACCCACCAGAAGCAGAAGCAACTGTCAAGGCACTCACACGCTGCATTCAACAACTTGTTTGTGTAAACTAGAACTTTCCTGAACCAAACATCCATGTTTTCAAAGGGTATTTTATTTCTGTGTGTACATGTTTGTGTGGATACATGTGTGTGGTTTAGAGGTCAGAGGTCAATGGCAGGTGTCCTCCTCAGTCCACTCCACCTCATTCCTTGCGATGGGGCTTCCACTGCAACTGGAGTGCACCAATTTGGCTCAACTGGCTGCCCAGCAAGCTCCTGGGATCCTCAGACCTGCGACTCCAGGTGTGCACTGCCACATCTGGCTTTTTACAGTGGTTCTGGGAACTGACCCAAGGGTGTCATGCCTCCAGACCCCAACATCAATCTTAAAATCTTGAAATTTAATGTAGTCACTCTATAATCACAAAACTGATATAAAAAAGGCTGAGGACTTTAATTTGCAGTAGGTGCCATGCTTCACAAGCAGAACCAGAGGGAGACCCCAGTAGCTTACAGCCTTCCCCGTGGCTAGAACACAAGGTCATGCATTTCAGCCAGCACTACCTACAAGTCACATCGTCTTGCAGCAGTGGTGTTAAAGTAAAACGTTAACAACACTCAGCAATTCTCAAACAGATATTCATCAAAATGAGGTATATCTAATGTGTCATTTGTTAAAGAATTCAATGTTGAAGCAGGAAAGAATTCATCAAAAATATCAGTCTTCATGGGGCTTCCCAAGTTCAAGGTTCTTATAGAGGTACTGTCTGTGAGTGAACACTGCTCGACTTCAGACTGGTTTTTCTTGGGGCTGCAGTAATTATGGTCCTGACTCAGAGATGTGTTCTGGGGAACAACACTAAACTCACTAGGTGCTGGTGTGCTGTCCCCCATCTCCAAGTACCTCAACTCAGGCTCCACACTTGCTGAGGGCTCTGACAGGGTTGCAGGCGAAAGCAATTCTGCTAAAATCTCTTCATGACTCTGGCTGTTATAAGAGGTACCTCCAGGAGCAGAGGTGCACCCGGATTTGCTGTCTGCAAGGTCAATTTGATGCTGTAGCTCACTTAACAGATCTTCTATGGACTCACTGTCATTTGGAGACCCACAATGGGACACAGAATCTGACTGGTCACTTACAGATGTCCCACGGTTCGGGGAAGACATGAGAGCAGCTAGTTTCTTCTTCTTTGCCTTTAACTTTTTAAGAAGTTTGAGCCGAAGCTTATGAACCCCATCTTCAGTGGCATCTCCAGGGACTGCTGGGGAGGTGGCACTTTTATTGTCATGGGAACTGTGGCCGAGGAGAGCCGCATGTGAGCTTTCCTGCCCCTTCAACAGGGCTGCCGAGGCCTTCCCACCAGCATGGGGCAGATCAGCAGTGCTGCCTGAAGGTGGAGAGCTGCTGCCTGGGGACAGCTTGTCCACACGCTGAGAAGCCTTCCTGGACATCCTGTTAGCCTTCCGGTTTGTATTTTTTGTCTTAAAGCCATCAAAATGGCTCGCTCCTTTAACAGAGGGCTGCAGGTCAGTTACCGCTCTGTTCTGAGCCAACACACAGGGTGGCATAAACGCACCACCCCTGCTCAACAGCCCTTTCACCCAGCTTCCCACAAAAGCTTTCTTCTCATCATCTTTCCGAGGCTGATTCTGCGGGGAACTGGTTGTTACCATTTTAGAAGACGCTGTGGTTTCTCTTTTTCTTAAATTTGTCTGAGATTTACCAGGTTGTGCGGGTTTTAGCCTCTCAGTTGTAAGTTGCAGCAACTGTATCTGAGTGTCCTCAGCTACCATGGACTTCAGTTCCTGAACAGGAGGAACAGGAACAGGGGCGTCAGGCAGAGGTTTAGGAACTACAGTGTCTCCTGCCTGTGACAGTACTGCCTGTGGGTCTGTTCTCACCCCTGCTGGGACAACTAGTTTTCCTTCACATGGGTTAGACGATAAGGACGTCAGTGAGTCCTGGGGTTGCACAGCAAGTGCTCTGACGAGCTCTGCACTTTCTGCCACAGGTTTGTCTTCCACCAGGCAATCTTTGGAGTCCATCTGAGAAGCAGAGGTTGTTTCAACCGAGCCCTCTGTTCCTGGAAGTACACTACCGCCGTGAGCTATGGCTTGTACTTCTGGCAGAGTCTGAGGAGTGACTGGCATATGTGCAGGGTGGGCGGCTGAGGGTTCTGAGGTGGCAGGCCCACCCACAGAATACAGTGCTGGTGAAGCTGACTGCTCCTCACCTGACGCAGGCTGCGCACATGGCTTTGTACACTGAAAGCAGGTGGCTTCTTCAGTTGGTACCTGCAACTTTCTTTCCCAAACAACAATATGGATCTCTGATGCTGGCACTTTACATGTCACGTGCCTTTTAGCCCATGGGCCCTTTAAGTCATCACACTCCAGCCAGCTCCCTGGGAAATAAGAAACAAAGTCACAGGTGAGACCTTGCCGACACCGTTCTCCCTTCCCGCTGCTCTCTCTGCACCCACAGAAGGAGCACAGTGAAGCAGTCTTCTCCTTGGCTCCACTGTCGGTGCTAGTTTTCACTGGATCACAGAAGGTACAGGCTATGGAATGCAGAAATCTGAAAATGCAGGGAGATCTGCTGGACAGTTCACATCCTTTATTAAATACACACTAAATCGTAATGGAATCACTTTAACTTCAGAACTGCCTAAAATACTCAACATCAGAAATGAGTAAGTTGTTCCACGTATATGGCAAAGGACACATCTAAGGACTGAAAAGGCTACAGTGCAAACACAGCAGCACTACAGGGAATGGGCTCAGGGGCCATCAATGGCAGCCTGGTTACTGCAGTCACAATTTCAGGGTGTGGGAGGTGTGGTAAGGGAGAGAACATACGAAGCAGACTAAGACACAGAACAGGAGTAATGAAACAACTAGTTTATTCCTTAAAAAAAAAGAAACACCTTAGAAAGATAGCTATTTTAAAAAAAAAAGGAAAGGAAATACTGAATGCTGGCAAGGCTATGGAAAAACTGGGTCCCTGTGTGTTGCTGGGGGGCTGCTCTATCCGCAGAAGGAGCACCGTAAAGCACAGCCTTATAAAGGGCGCAGGAAGAATCTAGTCATTAGGGAAGACACTCTGAGCACACACCCAGAGAAGCGACACCAGCGCTCCCAAACAGATGAATAGGGTCATTACTCAGCTTTGGAAAAAGAAGGAAACTTGGCACATTGTGACACTGATAAACTCAGAAAATGTGATAAATGAAATAAGCCAGACACAAAAGGGCAAATCTTCTGATTCCACCCGCATGAGGTGCCAGAGCTGTCACATTCAGAGACACAAGGGAGAACAGTGGCTCCAACAGCCAGGGAAGATGGGATCGGGAGCTGGCATCTGGTGAACACAGCTTGTTTTAGTGAGGAGAGAGCTGCAGACCGGGATGCTGGTGATGGATTTACAGGACTGTAAATGAAGCCAACGCCAGTCAACTTTATAAGCTTAAAATATTGAAGTGGAGAACTTTAGATTATGTCCGTTTTGCTACAATAAAAAAATTAAGCAAACAGAAGCCATGGCTGAAATGGAAAGAAAACGAATGAAAGATAGTGGGGGGGTAGGAGGTGTTAAAGGGAGATTGAGCCATTCATGTTTATTTGCATTTTAGTTTTGCCACATGATAATTTGAGAAAAGCTAACAACTTTAAGTCCGGATGAATAATAGCTTTTCAATAATTAACACGGGTTTTGACAAAGCAAACACAAAGAGGTGGTGAATTGAGAAAGCACTGAGCCAAATATCATGTACACTCTGACACACTTTCTGTCCCTTGGATTACAGTGGTGATGTCATTTTAGACATTGTGGTTGAGGCAGTGGAGATGTCACTGCCCACAGCCCTCTCTTACAGTATGGCAGTATGCTCAGAGACATTTTCAGAACAGCACACACAGAAAACACACGGCCCCTAAAGCTGAAAGGTCCTGTTAAGAACTGATTTTGAAGAGTCAAATGTGGTGGCACACGCCTTTAATCCCAGCACTTGAGGGGCAGAGGCAGTTGGATCCCTGTGAGTTTAAGGCCAGCCTGGTCTACATACTGAGCTTGCAGACAGCTAGGGCTGTTACACAGAAAAACCCTGTCTTGAAAATAAAATAAAATAAAAAGAACTATTTTGAGAAACAAGAAACAGGGAGGTTAAGAAAGAAGAAAGTCCTTTCTGCTGCTGAGCTTCAGACTAATTCAGATGCTTATGTATTGGCTAATTTCTAAGGTGTCTCATTAGTGACTAAGAACAATAGAAGTCTAAAGCCCAATAGATTCCCCCCCCCCCCTTTAAATCCCTTAAAGAGAAAAAATAAAACAAGTTTTAAATACTACCAGCGAAGTGGACCATGACCAGCAGAGCTGGAGAGAGAGGTGAGTGTGAGGTTATGGGTAGGGAGAAACACAGTTAAAGCAAACTGTCACAAAGAAACTTGCTCTTCTGCAGAATTAGCATAGTGTGGGCACACATGGATGCACACGTCTAAGGAGACACCATCACCAAATGCCAACAATGCTGGGGACAACAGCAACTTTTCTTCACTGCTTGTATAAAATACAAGACTACAAATTTGGCCTCTTTAGAGGATAGCATAATAGTTTCTCACAAAACAAAACTGCCAATTTTTGCCAGCAACCAAACTCCTTAGTATTTATAAAAATGGATTGCAAAATTACATCTACCCAAACATGGAAATCATCACGAAGGTTCTTTGTTTTATGTGTGTGTTTAGGAGGGTACAGAGCAGAAGACAGCTTCGGTGGCATTCCTTAAGCGCTGTCCACCCTTGTGAAGCAGGGTCTCTCATTTGCTAAGCTGCTAGGCTGGCTGGTCAGCAAGCTGCAGGGTCTGCCTCTCCAGCTGTGGGACTGCAAGTGTGCACCCCATGCCCAGCATTTTGTACGTGGGTTTTGGGGCCAAAACTTGGGCGTTCCCGTGGCATTTGCCAAGTGAGCCATATTCCTAGCCCCCAAGATACCTCTTAGGTGGTGAATGAACCTAAGCCTTATCATTTAGATACAGCGGGATCTCACTTGAGAAACACAGTGTTAAGCACTGAAAAACAGTGGAAGAACACTACATTACTAAGTAAAAGCGGTGCGCCTGCAAAGGCTGCCGGGTGTCTAATTGAACTGTTTACTACCTCAGAGAGAGCTCGACAACTGCAGTACTCGAGATGAAGGGGATGGCCCTGAGGGACGGTGGTGGTGGACGACAGTGGTATTTGGAGGGTGAAGAAACTCTGTATGGTGCTACAATGGTGGATACACGTTGGCACAGCCACACACTTCCCGATGCACACAGACTGAATGCACCAAGTGTGGATCATGAGCCTTTGGGTAACTGTACTATTACAGGTATGTTCCATTTATCTGGCACGGGAGGGCACAGAGTTACAAAGGATACTCTAAAACACATTTTTAAGAGGAAGAGGAAGGGCAGAGAACTTTTAATAAAGAACACAGAAAAAAAAGAAATTTAGGTGAAGTCTGTCTTTATAACAAAACAAATGAAACCCATGAGGCTCTATTTCCCACACTCAGTAACATAAACCCTTTCAACACTTACCATCAGCATCTAAAATCCATGTTATAAAATGGTTATTTGCTTGGTACTGTATTACAGAGGTGACTTGGTAAAGACTGCCTTCAAAATGAAACGCATAGTGCTGCAGATCCTTCCGAGGTAAGCCTTCCACAAAGTGCAGCATGATTATGGGCGATGCTCTGTGGAAAAGAGGCACAGGTCAAACCAATTTCATGGCACGTGTCTGCCATTCATAAGACCATCCAGTCACAGACAAGGCTAGCTGCGCTACCTTTGCTCCGGCACCTCCAGATGTGTGCTTTAACTAGAAAGGGAGAAGAGGCTCTAAGAAGCATGTGACACTAAGCCCTTTGGAATGAACGGCACCACCAGCAGCTGGGAGTCACCATAAAGCAAGATTGACAAAGACCTTAACAACAATTGCTCTACCCACAACTCAAAGCTCAGAGCACTACACCGCGGAGCTCCTTTAGGGTTTTCTCTGGTATCAGGTGCCCAAATCAATCACTTCTATTAAGTAGAAAAAGTAGTAAGTGAAAATCTTATGCCTAAGATACTCAGACACTGAGTTGGCCAATTTCTCCCTCATCTCAGGAAGAAGAGCCATTAAATTCAAATTTGCACCTAAGAAAAACTTAATTTGTGTACTTAAGTAGAAGAAAATGAAATACACTAGATTTATTATAAACTACAGGATGCTCATAATTTCAAAAACACATTTGACTATTACAGAAATGAGCCTACAGATGGGCCTCAAGTAACTCAATGTAATAAAACTCTTGGGGTTTAAGAAACGGTGAACACCCCTAAGAGTTAATCCTAAAATTTAAACAGATGTCAAATTTACTTAGCTTATCAAATTTTATTCAGCTGGAAATGAACTTGAATCAGTGTCCAAACTGTAAGATCATCCAGACTGACAGGGAAAGATATGTAAATTACTCCGTCAATTATCTTGTTGGACGGTAGGTCCTCGGAACTGAAAAGCCTGGAAGTCCTGTAAACCGCCTATATCACCACCTTCTTTGTCCTATTCTTTCTTCTTTCTTTTTGGTTTGGTTTTCAAGACAAGGTTTCTTTGCATAGCCCTGGCTTTGCTGAAACTCTGCAGACCAGGCTGGCCTCGAACACACAGATCCACCTGCCTCTGCTTCCTGAGTGCTGGGATTAAAGGGGTGTGCCACCACTGCCCAGCTGGTCCTGGTTTTAAAAATCAGACTTAATTTACCAATTCCAAGGCATCACTGACCATAGAAGTGCCCATAAGATATACACGCTGTCAACTGGGATATGAAGTATGCCTTCCAGTGATGCAACAGCGAGGCAGAGGTTCTCACAGTTGGACAGGCAAGCCGTAGACTTGGACTCTCTGCTATTAATAAAATCTTTGAGTAGTAAAGTTTTGTATTTAGTTCCTTGGGCCTCATACATGTGACACCTACCACTACAAGTACCTTCTGAGGCTACCTAAAACCTCATGAGTCTATACTAAAAAATCTGTGAGTCTGCACATGAACATTTTAGGACATGCGCGTGTGCACACGCGCGCACACACATACAAACGCACACACACATGGAGAGTAAATTGCACAATACATGTAAGAGCACCTGCCAGATTGCTTTTTACAGTCTAATGCTTCTAAAGTAGTAGCTGGTAATGAGTCAAAGTGAAGAACCAAGATGAGCCCCACCTGCAGCTTGAACTGCAGCGACACTCACATTCTAGTTGAATGCAAGCAGATGTCCCAGAAGCTGCTCTGAAACCATGACAAGACAGAAATGTCATTACCCAGAAAGGGGGAGAAGAGAATGACCAAGAGGTTGACCATACAGCTCAGTTCTCTGGGGACTAACAGAGAGGGCATGCTGAACAACCTCACAGTTCTTTACAGGGTTCCTTCCTTTCAGCCTCACAAGCAAGCGAACCCTCAGAATGTCCTCCTCACTACTGGGCCTCCCAGGGGCGGAATGGGCTGCAACTCTGGTTCTTCTTGCTATATCTGGGGAGTTCTCAAAGACAGGTCCTAACCCCCGTGCTTTACCACACTCAAGGCCACAATGGCCTCCACTGCCACTGGCACAAGTTTCAAACGGTGGCATGAGTGTCCTCCACGCCTTGCTCTTTCTGGGTTTCTAGACTCTAGAATCTCCTACAACTCCACACCTCAGCTTGTCCAACCCAGCATCTCAGGAACTAAGCCCTGTTTTGTTTCCAGGCTTCTTCTTATCCATGACCCTATGCAGGAGTGTCAGCCATGGAGGATGCTCAGATCTGAGGAGAGCCAGTTTTGGCTTTACCGCAACCATGGGAAACAGACCTGGAACTAGAGTCAACAAAGACTCAGAGCTAAGAGTGCCTGGCACCTGGGTGTACCTCTCTTAAAAGGATGAACCTAAGGAAAAGCAAAGAATATGACTCCCCTGGCCACCTCAAGACAGCAGGACTACCAATCTTTACCCACCAGGAACAGCCACATCTTACACTAA
Organism: Microtus ochrogaster; assembly: GCF_000317375.1. Taxonomy (NCBI): domain Eukaryota; kingdom Metazoa; phylum Chordata; class Mammalia; order Rodentia; family Cricetidae; genus Microtus; species Microtus ochrogaster. The sequence goes on along the minus strand of NC_022010.1, from coordinate 30,607,284 downwards.
AAATTAAGATCACAAAGTCAATTTCTATCAAAACTTCTCTAATAACTCAAACCTTAGACAAGGCAAATTTAATAATTCCATATCTGTAATGCAGTAACATCAGTTTCAGGCAAAAAGAAAGGTATATAAAGCCTATTTTTAAGTCACTGTCCACTTTGTATCATTTCCAATCTTACAGACAATCAGAAAAGCCTGAGTCAAATCAGATGTAATTCAAAGAACACAATCATGAACTACAATAAAGAAATGCATCTTCAGAAAGTCCAACTGCCCCACAAAGGGGTACAACTGTCCTCTGGAGATAGTTCAGGAGTTGAAAGCATTTTCTATCAGGCAATAAAGAATCTTAGGCCATGGATAGTTGTGTTAGCAGTCCCAGAATTCTGGAGGCAGGGTGAGTGGATCTTGAGTCTGGAGCCCGCCTGAGTTACATACACAACTCCAGGTCAGTCTAAGCTACAAAGCAAAACCCTCTCATCAGCTCAGATGGCATCAAGGCCCTATACCCTGTCTCCAAAACAAAAACAAAAACAAAAAGCAACTACCAGCAAGAGCTTGATAAGATGGTACTCACCTATTATCTCAGCACTCAAGAGTTTGGTGCCAAGAGGATTCTAAGTTCCAAGACTAGCATAGACTACACAATGAAACTATGTTGAAACACAACCAAAAACAGACAATAGGAAAGCAAAACAATTAAATAAGAATAATAAAAGCTAGTAAAACAGAAGTTAAACTATAACCATCTATTCAAACAGCAGGCTGGCTGGACCATGTATGTCCAAGAGTGTACAATCTCCTGAGATTGTGGCAAGAGCTACAGGTTCATTTCAGTAATTTAGGAAGTCAAGTCTGAGCCCAGACAACCAGTGCCCACACCATCATACTCAGAGTACAATTCCTCAACAACTCACTTACAGAGAGGTAGTGGCGTTGGACCCTGCAGTCATGATTCACTACTGGATTTTCCTCAAAGGGTATGTATTAAATGTGGGTGATCTGAGATCAGGTGCTGGGGGTGTGTGTGTGGTGGAGGGGGCCTACACTGTGGATTTTAGAATGATATATGGCCAAATTATGGTCTCATGATGAATTTATTATTTAGGGTCTCATGACAGATGGATCTATCTGTCTACCCACCCACCTACCTATCTATGCTGGCTGGTCTGGAACTCACTCTGTAGACCAAACTAGTCTTGAACTCACGAGCTCCACGTGCCTCTACCTCCCAGGTGCTGGGGTAAAAGACATGAGCCACCACATCCAGCTGATGAGTTTTCACTTATATTATTCGTAAAATCCGTGTTAAATTTGCTCTAAATGTACTAAATACCAGCAAGTCAAGTTGTACTAATTTCAGAGCAAAACAGCCTTATACAAATATCTTGTCATTTAATATTAAAGTATAATTTTAGATAAATTTAATTTACCTTTGAAGAAAATAGGAAATGTCCAAATTATAAATTTGGCTTACTAACTGGTCCACTGGAATTTAAACAATTTTAAATTTAAACATGACTGTATCTAATGGAAACATTTGCTGATCAGAGAATGAACCTTTATGTAAGTAAAAGCAACATATTGATATAATTAAAAAAATATATGTCACAAGGCAATCAATTAGCAGATCTAACAACATAATACAAAGGAGTAAATCCTCAAGCTCCAAGCCAGAGAGAAAGATCATCAGCTGTGTTTATGAACATCAAGATGCTCAGGCTGTGTAGGAAAACACTAGTCATGCACTGCGGCCTTTTACTGCTTGGTCCCCAGGCGGTGAGGCCAGACTACTGACTTCAGGGTAAGGCAGCTTGCTCCTTCTCACTCAGCCTCACTCAGACACTACTGGGTGTCAGGAAGCAAGGGACAAAACAAGCTAAGAGCCAACACGGACAAAGATAGGAACAATCCTAAGGCCAATAATAAGCATTTAAAAGACAGACAGGGGGCCAGGCGGTGGTGGTGCACGCCTTTATCCCTAGCAGGTGGATCTCTGAGTTTAAGGCCCCATGTCTACAGAGCAAGTTCCAGAACAGAGGACGTGGATGGGGGAGGGGAATGACTCGGGACAGGGGAAAGGAACATTATCTAGCAGAAAGGAGGAAACAGGGACACGAGTGCCACACAGCAGGTACAGTGATGACAGGTATTGTCAACACACTCACCAGAGAGGGAATGACACGGGCACATCAACGCAGTTCTACTCACAGAGGAAGGACACGGACACCTGAGCAAAGGTCGGGTAGTAGCAGACGCACGAGCCCCAGTCCTACAGCACTACAGCCAGAGAGCAGAACCAGCTGACTGTAGTTCTAGCACTTGCCAAGGGAGGCAGAGGGATGGCAACTCTGAGCTTACCCTAGGCCAATAGAAAAGACTAAAAACGAAGCAAAGCAAAACAAAAAGAGCACAATTAAACAAAACTGACTGCGGGGGGGGGGGGGGGG
>NC_022010.1:30560669-30604737 GCF_000317375.1 Microtus ochrogaster | reverse complement strand
GGGGGGGTGTGTGTGCAGATTGTGAACATCTGAAGGGGAAGCCTATATAAGGGGAGGAAACAGGCAGGTGCCTGATTTCAATTTAAGGCTACAGTACTATTAAAAGAGAATCCAATAATTTAATGAGAATAACTCTTTAGAAATATTCTGAGGAGCTTCTGCAGATTTGAAGAATTTGGCATTGCAGATTTGACAGTAACGGAGGTTAGTTAATGTCACTGGGTTGCTTCCTCCATAAGATTATAGCTCATCCCATTAGTGCAGTCAGCCTGAGCTGGAAGGCTCCAGAACGCACACACCTGAAGGGATGGGGTTGTTCACTGTGAAGAGCTGATGCCTAACACTTCCCTAGCCTCCACCCACCAGAAGCAGCAATCACACAGATCAAAGCCAATAGCTTGCAAATACAACAAAAACACTTACTCGACAGCAACAAAAGCCTATAAGATGATAAAGGATCAGCAGGATGACACCTAGGAGATGGGACTGGAGAGATGGCTCAGCAGTTAAGAGCAATGGCTGCTCTTGCAGAGGAACCGAACTTAATTCTTAGCACAGGAATACAGGGCAGCTCACACCTGTCTGTAACTCCAATTCCTGGGTTTCTCACACCCTCACACATACATATAGGCAAAACACCAATGCACATAAAATAAGCACACACACACACAGACACACACACACTATGAGAGAGGGGCCAACCCCACAGCAACCCTACTGCAGTGTTTCATCTGGTACAGCTTGCCTACCAGTCAGTTCTTTAAATGATAAGCATTTGGCAGTTCGTATGTATGTGTGTTCACTCAAACTTCTAAAAGGTATGTTGTAGACACTCTATTTTCTTTCTCAACAAATGAAAAAAACGTAAACCCATCTTCACTGTATCCTAAAAATGTAAATTTTAAGTAAATTTAAACTCACCTTTCCAACACCATTTTTCTTATCTGTGATTTACTGTTGCAACTGTTACATGGACCAAAATGGGCGGCGTTGAGTGGATGCCACTCAGGAACAACATTTGTAAAGGTGACCAGACTCTTCAAACACCTACAAAAGCAGGCAAAATTTGAACCCATTTGCTAAAATCATTTGTATTCCTTTAACAAATTCAACTACTTACTCGAGCTTTGATCTCAATCATGTATTAGTACCGTGGTACCCTCTCCTGCCAAGCTGGACTGTGGAGACTGCACACGGACTGGCTTTTTGGCTAGAAGCACAAACAACAGCCTTCCAGCACGAATGCCACTGACACTTTACTCCAGAGAATTAATTATCTGTGAGGTCCCCACTGTGCACACTGGAGGTTGAGGGTCACTCCTGGTCTCTACTTATCACATTCCAGGACCAGTTTCCAGCTGCAGCAACAGTGTCTCTAGATACCGCCAGCTACCCAAAGCAACAGCATCGAGGCTCTTGGTGAGCATCACTTCTAGAAGTTTGTTGAATTTACAGCTCAGCGTATGTAGTGCAAATTGGCTAACCATCACTGACAACAAAGAGGGTGGTATTTTCAAGTTACATACAACTTAACTTTCTTATCTGTTAGAAAAAAAGAATTCCCTTGTCGAACACTTCTGCTTTTACACATGCTGTTCAAGCACTGAATTCACTTTAGTTTGAATACCCAAAAGCAAGAGTCAAGATGATCTTCAGTGGTGTACACTGAATCTTAGTTGCATCAACTCTAACAAAAATGTTTTAATTAAAACAAGTATATTGCCAAAGAAACACACAAGCTTTTCCCTTCTAAATAACAAATAATATTGGCATATGGTACCTGAGCAAAGAAAGCATTGACAGTTAAAACTGATCAGTTTGCAGAAAAGCTAACCTTTTAAATGCAAAGCAACAGACAGGTTGTTCTGTGTGCCCAGACTGTACTCCACATGCCTCATTCTTTAAAATACTATTAAAACTCCTAGCTTTTAGATAGTAACAAGGATTTTGTCTCAATTAGTGCTCATGTTCCACGTGAAGAGTGACATTTCTGAGCACCCAATACATGTACCATTAGGCACAGAACTTGGCACTCCCCTAGTGCTCCAGCCTTTGTAAGACGAGTGGCAGACAAAATGGGGTCTGACTCAAGACCACCAGGCGCTACAGACCAGGTTTTTATCCTCTCCAGAAAATAACTATGCAATCAAATAAAAGCCTTTACAATAGCAAACAAATCAGAGGCACTAAAATGAAAGGATTAGCTGGGCAGTTTCTGTAGCAAGTAGAAGTGAGTATTTGTGACCTCGATGTACACTGATTAAATGCTACCGCATCTTGGCTTTGACTCCGTAATTGCTTTAACTTTTCAAAGTAAAGATTACTCTAAAGAAACTTTAACAATTACTTTTTTGTGCATGTGGTTTCTCTGTATAACAGTCCTGGATGTAGATCAGGATGTCCTGGAATTCACAGAGATCTGCCTGCCTCTGCCTCCTGAGTGCTAGGATTAAAGAGGTTTGCCACCACTCCCGGCTAACAACTACTTTTAAAGAAATAAAAACAAGGGACTGGAGAGATGGTTCAGTGGTTAAGAGTACTGCTGCTCTTCCAGAGGACCTGGGTTCAATTCCCACATGGGCAGCTCACAACTTTCTCTAACTTCTGTTCCAGGGTATCCGATGCCCTCATACAGACATGCATACAGGCAAAGTACCAATATACATAAAATAAAAATAAACAGTTAATTTAAGGGAAAAAAAAAAACAAAACAAGAAAAGACATAAAAACAAGATACCAAAGTGGTTGGTGGCTTCCCTTGGAGCCCTCTCTGAGCTCAGTGCGAGCGCTGCTCAAGCCCACTTACCACCTTATGGATAAAGATGCAGAGCTGACAAAAGATTGCACTAATTGCTGAGCCACTAACCCTCTCTCATGAGCTCATAACTACTTTCCTAAGCATCGAGTCAGCTGAACTGGCCACAACAGGAATCACTCCCAATGCCTAGGTGAGCTCCTGGCACACAGAACACACTAAATGAGAATCTGTCAAAGCGCTAGCCTGTGAATTCTAGAAAAGCTGCAATTAAGCTGATTTTAATCATCAGCTCTGTTTATATTATTAAAAACAGGTAGTGATTACAGAGTTTAGCATGGTGAGCACAGGAGCCACGGAGGCAAGAAACAACGCTAGAGGTCACCTGATCTGCTACTGACTAGTGAGTTCCTCACTCAGTTACTATGAAGAGAAATCCAGAGCATTTGTACAAATCAACGGAGATCTAGGAATGGAATATTCACTTGCTTCCACAAATATTTCAAGTCCTAGAGTGAATTCTTACCCCTTCCTAGCAGTTTTAAAACACCAGACTAAAAAGCAAACTTTGTTGCCGTCATTCCCTACAGCATTTCCTACTGTCCAGACAGCCTTGTGAGACACAGCTATCCATACAACAATTTCCTCATGTCGTTTTACCTCCTAACTTTTGGAGCTTGCTTGTAGGTGAGCTGCGGCAGGAAGGATTCCTGACTGACTTCTACAATATTCTGAAGAATGACCTGCAAGGCTGGTTGTCTTTTTACAGCCCTGGCTGTCCTAGAATTTGCTCTGTAGACCAGGCTGGCCTCGAACTCAGAGATCCTCCTGCTTCTGCCTCCTGAGTGCTGGGTTTAAAAGCGGGCACCACCACCACCCAGCTGGCAGGTCATCTATTAATAGCCAGCTAGCAGCTTCCCCGGTCTGATCAAGCGGGGGCCTGCTAGACAAGTACCTGCCCTCTCTGCTCTCCTGAACTGGAAAACAGAGGCAACCTATGCTGGATGCTACCATACACTAGGAGCAGCTCCAAGATAGGGGCCTAAAGCAAACGAAAGCCTTGTCTCTAACAGAAGGGTAAACATAACACAGCTCCAAGGACTTTTAAGCAGAAGCGCAGCTAAGAATGTTCTAGATGTGAAGGGTGCAATTCTCATTTGTTTCTAACTTCCCAATAAGGAAATAAGAAAATGCATTTTAACTATCCTTCAAGCTGTGAATTTTTTTGAGCTGATTACAGTAGCAGGCCACCTATAGTCTCTTGTGTTGCAAACCGTTCCTTTCGCTTTAGTGGAGAGAGAGTTTAAGATGTGGAAGCCAGCTGTGATCTGTGCCTCCATTTTCAGAACTCAGAAGGCTCAGGCAAGAAAGTGGCAAATGTGGGCCGGAGAAATGGCTCAGAGGTTAAGGTTCAATTCCCAGCAACCACACAGTGGCTCACAACCATCTACAATGAGATCTAGTTCCCTCTTCTGGCATGTAGGCATATATGCTGGTAGAATATTGTAACACAATAAATAAATCTTTTTAAAAAAAGAGGAAGAAAGTGGCAAGTCTGAGATCAGCCTGAGCTACTTAGCAAGACCCTATCTTAGAAAAATAAAAAAATGTGTTGGGGTCTAGGACATGACGACACATGCTTCTGCCTCTACCATTCTGGATTCCAGGGCAGAAAACCTCGGGACTGTCACCTTGTCTTGGGGTGGGGGTGGAGGTAGGGGGTGAAAGTGTATTGAGGGTGGAAGTGCCAAGACAGAGTATACTATAGGTACAAAATTTGTTGATTAAATTATGCTGTTACGAACCATTTCAGCAGAAAGGATCCATTTATAAACCCAAAACTGACCTGTTTTGATACTGGTGCCCACAACGGGAACATTTAAAATTCCAAGAAAAAGAGTATGTAAAGAGCTTTTCAACATGGGGTTCTAGTTTCAGCAGTGCGGGAAGCGCAAACACGGGACTTTCCATCTCACCTGCAAAAGAGACAAGAGGAAAGGAAAGATTAGAAGCCGGAACTGGCAAGTGGAAAAGAAAACCCAATCACCAGTCAACTCCCAAAAGTATACAGCGCCTATGTGTGAACACAGCTGGGCAGTCAGTCGGTCAAGGTGGAACTGGAGGAAGGTTGAGCACCTCGCCAAACACAACCAGCATGAACTCAGCTCCTATGCTAGTCTCTTCATTTTTAAATGTCATGAAAACATAGGACGAACATACGGGACCCATTCTGCCTTCCTTCTCAAAGGAGAAAGCCCACAGACCTATAACCCTGTCCATTAAAATAAAAACTATGGAAATGGTTTGCTATAAATACTGATAGTGAAAACATTAGAGAATCGCATCAGAATTGGTCATAACCATTAAATTACCACTTCACTTCTATTCGGATCCACCATCTCTACAGTGGAAGAGGTTTAATATACAAGGATCAAGGATCAATTCTGAATCTCCCCACTTATCTTAACCTTTCATCCAATTCTTGAATAATTAAACTCCTGCCACTTTAAGACTAGAGATGGTGGGGATTCTGCTGTCCTTAAACAAAAATGGAACCATACGTGCCAGCTTTGAGATCAAGAAGGCCATTTAACAACTGATCCCATTCTTACAGCCCCACTCCAGCTGGTTTCTTGCCTTCTCATCCTCAGGGCTTACAAGGCCCAGGAGATGAACTGCAGATGCTTCCTGCCTCCTCCCTAGAACAAGACTGTTCTCAGGGTCCTATTCTTCCCTAGCCTGGAACTACAGGTGCCCAAAACAGCCAGCAACTTTTGTGATGGAAGGACCAGAAGTATTACCATGAACAGGTTGCATTACCCAAGCATGTGCTGCAAACATCTGCAATTACAAATGCTATTTTAATAGTTGTTTTGTGATATAATCTCATTTTTTTTTTGAGACAGGGTCTTAGTATGCAGTAGTGGATATCCTGAAACTCACTATGTAAATGAGGATGGCCTTGAAGTCACAGAGATCTGCCTGCCTCTGCTTCCCAAATGCTGGGATTAAAAGCGTGTGCCACCATATCCAGCCATAGTTATTTTTATATAAAAATATAAATCAGAATAATGTATTTCTTATAAAAAAAATAGAAATCAGCCTCCTAGAAAGGACAACTGTATGAGCTGTGGATATTTAGTAAATTTCAACTCTGCTGTAACTAAACATTAACTAAGAAGGCAAACAATTTATAATTCACAACAGCGTTGAATCTTCACATCTAGCCTGGCAGTGGTGGCGCACGCCTTTAATCTCAGCACACAGGGAGGCAGAGGCAGGCGGATCTCTGTGAGTTCCAGGACAGCCAGAGATACAGAGAAACCCTGTCTCTAAAAACAAACAAACAACAACAAAAACCTTCACATTTAACATATGTTCTGACTTAGATATATGTTTTATTTTAATTTTGAGGCAGGGTCTCACTATGTCATTCTGGCTGTCCTGAACTCATTATGTGGACCAGGCTGGCCTCGAACTCAGAGATCCACTTGCCTCTGCCTCCCACGTGACACTACTCGTGGCTTCTAATACATATTTAAAATGTGGAGAAATATTTGAGGTCAGTCTCTGTCATCTAAGTGTGTGTACACAGGCACGCATGCACAAGTGTATACACATGCACACAGAGCTAATACAAATATGGAAGAGTAATAAAAGAAGTTTCTCTCAAAAAACTAACAGGTAGTGTGTGGTAGTGCACACTTTCAAGTCCAGCCACTTTAGAGGCCTAGGCAAAAAGACTCAGGAGTTCAGCGAGAGCCTGGGCAATTAATTAGTAAGACAATAAAAACAAAACTGAGACTAAAAACACCAGCTTTCCTTTTCAGAACATTACAAAGCCTGGAAAGACATGGACAGAGACTTTAGCTCTGGCCTCACTCTGCTCCCAGAGTCACAAAGGACAGAGCAAGTCCACCCCGTGCTCCTCTACTAGTGAGAAAGAGATCCAGGACAGTAGAATGGAGGCATCTTAAGAGGCACTTGCACTCTCCCTTTCTGCAGTCGGAACACAGAAACTACAGTCAGGAATCTTGTGCTGGGGGGAGGGAAAGGCTGAGGCTCTGGTGCCTGACAGGTAGAAGCCTGTCTCCCCTGAAGAGATTCACACCCTGACAACTTGCTAGCCCACCCTGCAGGAGAAACTCAGGCCCACACAAAGACAAAGCAATGATGGGCAGCAGCACATCCTGCAGAAGACTGCTTAGTTACGCACCTCACCTCATGCCCTCAAATAAAACCTAAAATTCACCTTGGGACCCTGACAGTCACTGGCCCACTTGTTCCTCTTCTACATGTGGGCAATATTAAACAAATCTCTTTTCTTGGCTTTTCATTATTTCCTATAAAAATGGCCTACTGAGCACTAGTGGCTGAGCCAGTTAGAGCTCCCAGGACCCTAACAATTCTAGTTACATGTGCATGTTATACTAACGTATTCATGACCAAAGGGTACCACAATTTAATCTTGGGTTGTGCAGGTGGAGATTTGGTTTAAAAGCTTAGAAGAGCCAACTATATACCAACTCTTTAGCACACTTGACAGGGGTCTGGATTAGGTTGCCAGAGGAAAGTAACCGGGAGTGTTAGCCCTAAGTGTTCACCTGGCTTTGAGAACTCAAAGAGGCGAACAGCCTGCAGATATTCACAGAACAGGAGTGGACAACAGCGATGTAAGCCGTGGTAGGTTCCTAAGTAAACCACCACTACCCAGACTCGCCCAAAAGAATCCTATACCAAGTACTAAAATAATGCAGTACTTATTTCCTTATGCAGTACTTATTTCTATACAATTACTTACCTAATGTACATCTAAGCTTAGGTTGAAGTTTAATGAAAATTTCATCTCTAATTTCATTCAGACAGCTCTCTATCTCTGCAAGTATTTCTGATGTCAGTTTTTTACAATCTTCACCTTAAAAAAGAAAATCAGAACGTTATCATCTCATTAATGCATCTTTCCAAAAGAAAAGAAAAACCGAGATAGTAATAAGAATGAAAGTTTATCAGTCCATTCTGCAGAGACAAAAAGCAAAACACTTTTTTTTTTTTTTTTTCAAGATAGGGTTTCTCTGTGTAAACTTGGCTGATCTGGAACTCATTTTGAAGAGCAGGCTAACTTCAAACTCTGCCTCCCGAGGGCTGGGCTAAAGGCGTGCTCCCTCACTGCCCAGCAAAAACATTTCTTATTATGCCTCCCCTGCGATATGCCATAGACTCCATTGACACCTGTCATCAGGTGCCATTTGCCCTTACTACCTGGATGAAATCTCAAGGAAAGTCTTTCTCAAAAACAACAGATACAGTAATATGCACGTCAGAACGACGAGTGCTTGACGCTCCAATCTGACTTGGAAATCATTCCTACAGCTTCATCACACTCGGAAAAGCTTACATTCTCAATGAAATGAGCATTAGGCAAGACTTGTGCTATCTGTTCCTGGAAAGCAAAAGGAAGAAAGGAAAATACACAATACAGAACAATGAAGCCCACACACAGTTAACAAGACTAAGAAAACTAATTATTCTGTATGTGGCTAATATGAACTAAAAGCAAAAAATTAAAATTCCAGTATCAAATTTTGCTCTTCTCAAATCATCAGTGAACCGTCACCTACTCAGCACCAAGGTTCTTGTAACTATTTATTAAAAACAGGCGATACCTGTGAAGAGCTATAAACCCAAATGACTGATGCATGAAGTCTCCAAATCAAATTAAAACAAAGTCTTACTTAATAATCATAACTTCTAAATATTTATGCCCAAAATTGGTTAAGGAATCTGAGATGAATTTTTCCATGTAATAAAAGGAGCAGCATATTCTTTTTAATTTTTCTTGAAGATTTATTTTATCTGTATGCATGTGTTCCTGATTGTATATATGTCTACGGCATGTGGGCATGTAACTGTGGAGACCAGAAGAGGGTGTTCAATCCCCTGGAACTAGAATTACAGGCTGAAGAGTGCTGGGAACTGAACCCTGCAAGAGCAGCCAGTGCTCTTAACTGCTATGTGTCTACAGCCCTGAGAAGCTATTTTAATAATTCTTTTGGGAAGCCACTCAACAAAAAACTTTAATCGGCACATTCAATAACCTTCTAGGATACTAATCTGCAAAGTATTCAAGAGTTCATGGCTAGGGTCATGATGTGAACTCATAATAGCAACGGGGAAGCAATGCACAGCACCCACTAATGACCTAGCATTCCCCATCACACCTTTTAGGATTTTAACAAAGAAACACCTACAGTGCTCAGGAAAAAAAAGCTTGCAACACCGGCAAGTCTGTCAAAGAATAAAAACAAACGAACAACCTATGTGCAAGCAAAATTAGATAAACACACACAAAGAGACTTCAGAAAAATTTCCAAATATGAGACTTCAAGAGCCACAATCTCAGTGTGGGTGCAGGGAGAGGCCAGGTGATCACAACAATCAAAACAGGATCAGAGATATGCAATGCTGGTGTGCGAGAAAGGTGACACCAGAAAAGGTGTCTGAAAATGAAGAGAAAATGGACTTGACCTCACGCCATACACAATTAATCATTTCAATATCAGGGCCAGCAAGCTGTCTTAGCAGGTGAAGGCACTCATTGCAAGGCTGACACCTGAGCTCAATTCCTAGGACCCACATGATGAGAGACTGACTCCTGAGAGTTGATTTCTGGCACGCACACACACACGCACGCACACACACACCCCACCAAATGTAATTTTTTTTTGTTACCGTTGTCTTTTTTTTGAGACAGAGTTTCTCACACCACACCAAATTTAATTTTTTGTTATTATTTTCTGAAACAGGGCTTGTCTGTGTAGCCATGCTGTCCTAGAACTCACTCTGTAGACCAGGCTGGCCTCAGACTCAGAGATCTGCCTGCCTCTGCCTCCAGAGTGCTGGGATTAAAAAACTGTACCACCATCACCTGGTATAAAGTACTTTTTAAGTAAAATACAAGTTGTAAACTAGAAGAGGAATCAGCAACATATATCTGACATAACATAGCAACAAAGATATAAAAAATGCATCCAAATAAGAATATGACAATCAACAGAACTGATATTTCACAGAAAGTTGGAGGGAATGATAAAAACATTTATGTTAATAAACACACAAAGAGGCAACAGATCAATATTTTCTAATTCTGAGAGAGTCAAAGCCAGTCTGAAGACCATTTTAAGCATTAATAGCAAACTCTGAGTGTGAAAACATTTCAGAGAATACGTGGATTGGGAAGGGATTGCAGGAGGAGTGACTGCCCATTGGCAGCTGAGTAAACACACAACTGGACTTCATAACAACTGGACTTCATACCAGGTCCCACTATCCCATTCCCAAGCAACCAGACTAAAACACTTGGGAGAGAAAAACGGCATCTGCACTAATCAAGCAGACTCCTTGATTATTGTATTGTATCAGTATTGTCTACATTATAATCAGTATTTGCATAGCATTCACATTGCATTAGGAATAAGTCGTCTAGAGATGATTTTAAATGCATGGGATGGGCTTAGGATAGAGTTCTATCTTTAGCATGTGCAAGGTGAGACTGACTCAGCATCACAAAGTAAAACAATTTTGAACATGATTTCAGCATGGGCAACAGGCCTAAGCAGATCAACACTAAGTTCATTAAAATTTAAAGTATATGGGACAATATGCAATTGCATTATATAAGCATCATGCCATTTCTGACAGAGGACCCTGGTAGCTGCAAGATGTCCTAGAACTAAGCTTCCATAGACACCAAAGGATGACTGTATTGATGTGTTTCTACTATTCATTCATGTGTGCCTGGAGGGTATGTTGGATGCTTTTGTCAGGAATCTGTCTTCTCCTTTCACTGTATGGCTTCTGGGAATTTATACCAGATCATCAAGCTTAGTGGCAAGCACTTTTACCCACTGAGCCATCTTATGGGCCTGAGAATGTTTTAATGCTTTTTGGGCTGGAAGTTAAGAAGGAATTAAAATAGGGTGCAATGATGCATGCTTATAATTGAGCATGCCGGAGGCTAACGCAGGAGAAATGCAAGTTCCAGGCAATGTAGAAAAACACTGTCTCAAAATCCAAACAAACACACAACCTGTGAAAATGTCTGTCTGTGTACATATATACACACACAGACACCAAAATCCAATAGTGTCATCAAGGGCAGAGTGCTGGGAATTACAGGTGCTTCCCATTTACTACGCCACTCTGGTTGTTCCACCTTACAAACTTCAGATCTGACTGAACAGCACTGCCCCTTTCTTCCTCAGTGGCAGCTCTGGGGTCAAGTCACATGCTGACGCTATCCCCAGGCTCCCTACAGAGGACAATGACTGCCCATGGCTCTTTTTCCACAGCGGTGAGGCAAAACTCCATTGACATCTTCCAACTTAAGAAGAATACATTAGCACAAACCTGTGACACCATGCAAGTGATGTGTGTACCCAAGTTTATCTGCTTGGTCGTATTTTCCAAACAGTCTCCCAAATACACACTCCTCTCTGGAGCACACCTCCGCCACAGTGTTCCTCAGCGCCTCCAGGTGCACCAGGGCCGAAAGGATACAGTCTAGCCAGCAGAGCGCCTGAGAGTTTTTCCACTGGACACAGAGAGTCTGGCAAAGTGATAAACATCTGCTCTCAGATGGCATTTCCAGCTCAAAGCCTTCACTTTGGAGGAGCATTCCAGAGGTACTAACTGTGGCAGGATCTTCTGTAGGAACCACGTCCATGTTAGCAGCTTCCAAAGTCTCATTCTGCTCCAAGGAAGCAACAGTCCTGGCAGGATTCTGGTAACCAGTGTTTTCTGGTGAGTTTGATGTGGTGTCACCACACACCTTTCCATTGTATTTACCATTCAAACTCTGTTCACCACCAGTGACGACGTGACTTCTAGTCTTCTTAGAATGCACTGGAAGAGGTGAATTCTTAGAGGTGGTTTCCAATCTCTTTCTTTTTTGAGGCTTATTTTGAGTGTGACAGTCTTCCAAATCAGGAGAAATTAAATTAGTAAGTGACTCAGAGCCCAAAGGATAAATGCACTAGAAAGAAAACATAAAATTGTTTTTTTTTTTAAAAAGGGACAAACAAACCTCAATGATAATCCAAATCAGGTAAGTTTTACCTTAGATTCCTGTCATGAAAAACACAATTTTACCATTCATGCGTTGTAAGAGTATCTCTAAGAACCCAAATTTCAGAGAACTAGAGGTAATCAAAGTCTGCAATCCCCAAGGAAAATTTCCCCAGTTAATTTGCATCATCAGATCATGAAGCCTGGCATAATGACACATGCCTTTAATCCCAGCACTTGGAAAGTAGAGTATGTGGGTTTCTTTGAATGAGGCCAGCCAGGTCTATATGGTGAATTCCAGAATAGCTAAGACCACATAGAGAAATCCTGTCGGGGGCTAAGGGGAGGGGGGGGTTACAGTAGACTAAGCTAAAAGAAAACATTACTTTGGCTTTAAGTAAAAATACATAAATAAATGTCAAGTAAATAAAAATGTCAGCAACCTAAAGAAAGACTATGTGTGCTACTTTGGAGAGACAGAAGTAACCTTTATCATTAAAAACTGGGGAAGTTTGGGGTTTTTTGTTTTTTCAATACAGGGTTTCTCTCTCCAGTCAAGGATGCCCTGGAATTTGCTACGTGGAGCAGGCTGGCCTTGAACTCAGAGATCCACGTGCCTCTGTCTCCCAAGCACTGGGATTAAAGGCGTGCGCCACCACACCTGACGGCTAAAGTATTTTTTACATAAAAATTTTGCCAAGTACTTTCTATGTATCTTCTATGTTCTGAGATCCATTTTTATTATACTTACTTATGTGTGTCTACGTCTAAGTGAATGTGGTGTATGTGGATGCCCAGAGGGCAGAAGAGGGTTTTGGATCCCTAGGAGGTAGAAGTCACAGGCAACAAAGAACTACCTAAGGTGGGTTCTGAGACTGAACTCAAGTACTTTGCAAGAGCAGTACTTACTCTTAACCTCTGAGCCATTCCTCCAGTCCCTGTATCCTACATTTGAAACAAGTCCAAGGGCTTGCAAATATCTCATTTAAAACATGCCAGGTATGGGAGCACATGCCTTTAATCCCAGCATCCAGGAGGCAAAGGCAAGAGGATCTCTGAGTTTGAGTTTGGGGTTAGCCTGGTTGACAAACCTAGCTTCAGGACAACCAGGGCTGTTACACAGAGAAAGCCTGTCTTAAAAGGACATAAACAAACAAATAATAAAAATAAACTATGCCTTCAACACTGATATGGCACACTGGTGTCCTCCAGGGAACTGAAGAGTCACTCCTTCCTCAGATGTTTACAGCTTTGGAGGGACAGCAGGATGCATGAGGCACAGGAAGCCTGCTAACTTCTGTCTCATCATGCTGGAGCCTCAGGAAGAACTAAGATTCCAGCCCGGCGGTGGTGGCGCACGCCTTTAATCCCAACACTTGGGAGGCAGAGGCAGGCGGATCTCTGTGAGTTCGAGACCAGCCTGGTCCACAAGAGCTAGTTCCAGGACAGGCTCCAAAACCACAGAGAAACCCTGTCTCAAAAAAACAAAAAAAAAGAACTAAGATTCCCAACTGACTGCCTACCTGGAGCACAACAGCAGCAAGCACTATGGTTAACACTTGGCTATTCCAGCAGACACTACTATATCCATCAGAAGCTTTGCCTGGTCAACCCACAGAATAACAATACTAAATCATGTCATTACCCAGGAAGCTAGGACGTTCTCAGGTAATTTACCTCATAGCTACAAGTATGAGGCACATACTACATTTCCTTTCCTTTCACATACAAAATCCATATGAGTACTTGCATTTTTCAGCATGCAGACCAGCTCTGTACTATTAGCTGTACAATGAAGTCAGTACTAACCTGACCCTAAACCTTATGCCCCCAGAGTTTCTAAATCCTGCCTTTGCCTGAGAACAACACTTAAAAGTAAGCAGTGAGCCAGGAGTGGCAACATACGCCTGTAATCCTAGCACTTCAGAGGCTCAAGTGGGAAGACTGTAAATTCAAAATCAGTATGGACTCTACTGCTTGCCTCAAAAAGCAAATCTATCTCAAAATACAAAGAAACCAAGTAAGAAAATCACTGTGTATAACTGAGTACCAGAGTACTCCTTACCACTTACAGACTCAAAGTGTTAATAAGTAAATCCACAACACAGCAAAGCCTCCCTCCTGAGGGCTGGGATGGAAAGATCTTGACTAAAGGCTAAATGTCAATGTGTCGTTCAAGGGTGGGTGGTAGCGTGTCTAATAGCCACTGTTCTCAACATGTTGTCAAACTGCAAGATCAACCCAACCCTTCCGTTGGGCACCTCTGCTCCACAGGGTAGCTTGAGCCATTTACCCCTCTGTAATTGATAGAATCAGCATATAAATGTCTAGGCATTTTTTGGAAGGAAAGGAGGGAGGGAGGGAGAGAAGGAAGAAAGGAAGACAAGAACAAAGCTCTTCCTTCTCATCCGGTTCCCTTTCATCACCACCCCTTTACCCACACTGGGCTGAGGGGTCCTCCCCATGAGCTCCTTTTCAAGTGACTTGACAATGCCTGTCTCCTTGGCTTTCTTACCAAACTGTCTCTGATTCTTGGAGTTTTCCTAATGTCTTCAACCACTCTTCTGATCTATCTGCTATATCACTCTGCCTGCCTCGCACTCAAGTACAGTTCCCGTGATCTCAGTGTAGAAGCACAAACATGACTGGCAGTTTCAGGCCTCCCAGAGTCTTAGCTGTGCCTACTTCTCCCCATGACCACAAGACTATCCTCCTCTTTCCCTTAGGCCTTTGCTTGAATTTCACTTTCTTTCTCTTTTTTTTTCTTTTGAGTTTTCGATTTAGTCTACTATTTTAGATTTGTCTACTATTCTCCTAACTCAGTTGGTCATCAGACCTCAAATGACAAAATTACACAATTCCAGGCAAACTCTACTAAGTCACTTTCTGCAAGTGAGACCAGAAATCTGCTTTGTTTATCTGGGACAGACAGAGTTGGAATTAGAAGCCAGCAATCACAACTCTGCAGATCTATGAAACGTGCTGTTTCTAGAACATGTGAATCTGCTTGTTAGTTTAAAAAAAGAGAGTATCGATGGTGGCGCACGCCTTTAATCCCAGCACTCGGGAGGCAGAGGCAGGTGGATCTCTGTGAGTTCGAGACCAGCCTGGTCTACAGAGCTAGTTCCAGGACAGGCTCCAAAGCCACAGAGAAACCCTGTCTCGGAAAACCAAAAAAAAAAAAAGAGAGAGAGAGTATCTATTTTGATAATTAAGCATGCATAAACTGTTCCTGAACAAGACCCTCAATCCCAAGTACCACAAACCAAAAGCCAACATCACACAAAGCTATCCTACAATTATGGGCCTCACCTTGGAAAAGGTGGTGTGGCACACAACACTGTCTTCAGTGTCCTCTAAAGTCACTGCCTAATGGCCCTCATGTCCTAGGGCAGTCCCTACAGGGACCTGTAGACCCAACAGTAAGCAGGTAAAATGATGGCTTTGTCCTCTTTATGTGGTTTCGTTGATGTCTAAATATCATATATAAACTTAAAATAAATATTTTGTGGGATTAACATTGGTTAATTTTTTTCTTTTTAGATTCTGTTTGTATCTGAGTGTTTAGCCTGCACATATGTCCATGTACCCAGGAACTGGAATTACAGGTATCTTGAGCCACCATATGAGTGCTGGGCACAGAACCTGGGTCCTCTGCAACATTATTAAATGCTGAGCCACCTCTCCCTATTTTTTACTTGACAATATTTTAGAAATAAGATGACAGCTTTATATAGGCAAGAAATATGATGTGTAAAGTTCTGTATATGAGGAAAAAATATAAATGGATCTGAGAGTGTTATCTTTGATAGGGGGAGGGCTGTGTAGATGATTTTCTAAAATGCCAAATTAGTTTGTGGATCTCTTTACCACCACAAACTTTTGTTTGTTTGTTTTTGTTTTTTTGAGACAGGGTTTCCCTGGGAAACAGTCCTGGCTGTCCTGGAACTCACTCTGTAGACCAGGTTGGCTTTCAACTCACAGAGAACCTTCTGCCTCTGCCTCCCAATTGCTGGGATTAAAGGCGTGCACCACCACTGCTTGGCTATACACTGTTTTGATATAACCAATTACCAAAATATCCTTCCAGGTAAAATGGAGATTAATAAATACTATATGCCCAGGTATAGTGGTGCACACCTTTAATCCCAGTGCTAGGAGGCAGAGGAAGGCAGATTACTATGAGCCTGGCCCACATAATAAGTTCCAAGATAGCCAAAGCTACACAAGTGAGACCCTGTGAAGGTTGGGGGCTGGGGGTGGAAGGAAGAAATAACTACATGCTAAAAACTTATAAGGATCCCTACAAGGTTAATAGCAAGTAACAATAACTTAGGTGTTCAGTTGGAAAACAGCAAATGATTTAAAATTATTTGTCAGAGATATTTAGAAATTGACATTACCTATGCATTCAAAGTCTATACTCTGAAAAAGACAAGATTAGCAAAAATTTAAACAATGAAGAAAAGTAAAATGCTGAAAGCTATATACTATGTAACATTAGTACTTTACCTGAAAATCCTCACACAAAAACACAGATTCTTGGAAGTTAATTTGGTAAGTTTTTAAGGTGTTTAGCTTTCCTTTTGCTCTACAAGCAGGGCAATAGCCATCTGTTGTAACTTTAGCTGAACCATAATTCTAAAAGAGAAATAAAGCAAATTAAAAGAGACATTCCTAAATTATATTAATTTAGAAAAGAGTTAAATGGAAGGGTAACCAAAAAAAAAAAAAAAAAAGCACAATTTCCCACTAGCAGGATTCTGGCAAGATTAAACACAGCAAACCTTGTACAGTCTTAAACAGTATTTCCAAGTAAGATGTTTATAACTTTAAATATTAAATTTTGAGTTAAATACCATCGTTTAGTTTACAAGAAAAAAGTAACATCAACTGCCAAGGAAAATACACAATGTACATATTTTCAAAGAATAGAAAACCATTAAGATCTAGGCATCATTTCTACATTCACACATCAATAACTGAGAGGTAAACAAATTATAATAATCTTTCGCCATTGCTGTAAGATTTCCGTGGAAGACTGAATTTTTTAGAACTTCATAAAATGAAATTTTTAAGTTTAATTTATAATTTAAATTTCAAATACAAGAGGGGAAAAAACCAATTTTTCACTGAGGCCAAAAATAAGTTCACTAACTTTTCCCAAGTACCCCAGCGTGGGGAGTGAAGATATCCCTATATCAGTCCCCGGTCCAACCCGTGGCAAACCATTTCCAATCTTCAGAGAATCCATCAATCCGAGTCATTGGCTAATTTATGTCACTTGGAACATGCCAATAGCACTAATGATTTTTCAATGAATCCTGCAAAAAAAAGTCAACAATTAAATAAAAATCCTATTTACTCTAAAAAGAGAGCTTTGCTATTTTATGAGCGATATTATGAATATTTGTAAGCTACAAATCCTTGGATAAACATTATAAAACTATGGTCCTGAAAATACCTAAATGCATTTAGATATTTGCAAATGGCTGAGGAGAGTGATCACAGGATGCATTTTTCTAACACACAGAAAATTAAAACTTTTCATAGAGATGGCTACTGGTTAAAACAAGCGAGTCAACTAAGTGTAAGGCCCTAAGCTGTTTAGTGTGTGTACAGTTTGAAGCAACCCTGTCAGCATTATAAAGAACCTGAATCTTTCAGGCCGATTGTTCTACCACAGAAAGAAAATAACAGAATGAACAACACATTTTATACCTTCCTACAGTTTTCAACCACTAATTCTTCACCAGTTGGGAATACTTTATTGTTTGAAGACAGGGTCTCACTAAATAGCCCTGCCTGGCCTGGAACTTGCTATGTGTGTGGACCAGGCAGACCTTGAACTCTGTTTGCGTCTGCCTCCCAAGAGCTGGGATTAAAAGCCTGCACCTAAACCAGCAGAACACTGCATTTAAAAAGTTAGCAACAAAATAGTATGCTCTTTGTAAACGATCTGCATCAGAACAAAAACATAAGTACGTCTATAGTACAAATTACATGGGATAAGCAGGTATTGAGTATATACAGAGCTGACCCCATTCAGAAGATTTAGGAGACAGAAAATTCTTACACACAGCTCAATAGAAGGGGAGAAAAGTGCCTAAAAACACTTTAAGTATGTACTTAAAATACAACAAAACCATATCAAAAAGTCCTTTTAGGCCTCAGAGATAAGCTAGTACTTAGAGCCAGGGAGTTGTTAAGCATAAATACTGCCGAAACCTAAGGTGGCCAGCCTGATCTACAGAACAAGTTCCAGGATTGTCACAGAGTTACACAGAGAAACCTTGTCTCAGAAACAAAACAAAAACATATACATACATGGAGTGTGCCCACACCTGTAACCACAGCACTTGGGAAGAGAAAGTATGTAAAATCTAAAGCCAGCCTCAGCTATAAATGAATTCAGTCTTCCTGGGCTACATGAGAACCTGACAAAAGAAAAAGAAAAAAAGAAAAGGAAGTAGGGGAAGGGAGAGGGAGGAAATGAGGAAGAAAAGGAAAGGAAGGAAGGGTCGGAAAGTAAATGAAGCCGTACTGTAACACTTAAGTTACAATTACCATCCGAGCTACTTCCCGATGATGGAAATGGTGCACCTTCTGTCAGTCTGCATTCACTATCAAAGAGAAACCTGCAGGCTCTTGAGTAAGTCATCGATGAAACTTTTATCTACCTGAGGATCTAGGAAACTGTCTGGAATGATTCTTTCTCAATGGGGAAGTAAAAATGAGAATCCTCCAATCTGCTCTCCTGATCATAGTATCACCCACTATTTCAACAGGAGGACAAGGCATATATCCACGCATGGTTGGTACACACCTTTAAGCCTTTAATTCCAGAGCATGGATCTCGGTGATCCCACCCAGGCTAGGCAGTCTACATAGTGAGACCTTGTCTAAAATAAAAAGGATATAAGAAAGGAAGAAAAGGATGGAAGGAAGGGGAAAGGAAGGGAGAAGGAAGGGGGAAAGGAGGAAGACCGACTCAGCAAGAAAGTGGTAGAAAACACCAAGCAATATTAAGACACTCCCCTCCCCCAAAGAACATGCATGTTTAAAATACCAAAAGAGGACGCTTCAGGTCTTTCACTCTGTCTTATATACAAAATCCTGGGGTGGTTCTTAAATTTCAATTTATCCCCTAACAACTAGCTTCATTATCTTTTCTCCAAAAGTAACCTGCTCCTCCCTGTATGGTGCCTAAAATTTGCCATCTTTGAGCTTGCAAACACACTAGAAAAGTCTGACTTTTTTACTCTCATCTTTCTCATGCATGCCCCGTATACGCCATCTGTTGTGGACAGCACTTTGGAAATATTTTGAACCCATTCTCTCTTTCCATTCCTATTACTGTCAAAATGACAGCTCAGCTTCCAATCACCTACTTAATCCATCCAAACAGCTCCGAACAACCGAAAGGTCATGACACGAGCTTGTTACAAGGGGGAGACCAACCAAGTTCTCCAGTCCTCATCCCCAGCACTTTCCTCTCACACCCCGCCCCCGTCAATGTCGAGAAACACTGCAGAGACCCTAAAGGGAGTTATCAGCGTAGAATGAATCCAGTTAGCAAACAATCACGAGAGGGACGCGATTAAATTTAATTCACTGCATGTGCCGTGTGGAAACTTCTAAGAGCTTTGTACCCGTCGGAGATTTACCTCCTAGCTAGGCATATGAGGGGTCAAAGGCAAGGCCAACAGACTTAAATCCGAAGCAAGGGTCGATTTTCGGAGCCCAGTTCTGCTTCAGCTTCCCGAATTTGAGACGGACAGGGCCACGCGAGATGAGTTTCAAAAGCCACCAGGGAAGCCCAAGAGGTGCGGCGTTCCGTTACCCTGCCCATTTTCCACACTCTTCGGGGAGCGGATACAAACTCTGGTTTCTGTTCAGTGTTTACCTCTTTAAGCCCAAACGAACCCTGATCCCAATCCGCACCTCCATTCTTCCCACCAGAACCTCGTTCCCAACCCATCCTTTCACCGTGTCAACGACCCACCCGGGGCACTGCAGCCGTCCCAATTTCTACTTCCCGAGGAAATTAACTCTTTCCCTTACCGGCCCGTTGCACACTCCTTCTTCGTGTAGAATCGGTCCGAACTCCTGTTCCAGCTTGAGCTCCACACCATCAACCCGTAACGTTCAACTCACGTTCCCTTCGGGTGGCTCCTCCCCACCGCCGTCTCCGCTAGGAAAGCAACTTCCGCTCGGGAGTCCGCAGCCAAAGAGTCCCCCCCCACAACACCTTCCTGAAGAGCGCCCGGCTTGAAAGCCCTGGGGCACGGCGGGGGGGAAGGGGAAGACGAGAGCACTTCCGGCAAGGCTCCGCAGAGGCGTGGCTTGGCCTCTCGGCAGGCGCAGGCGCAGTCGGGACTGCGGCGCCCGTAGGGGCGGGGCCCGCAGCTGCAAAGCCTGCGAAGAGATGAGGAGGAGGGGACGGTTCTGGAAGCTGCTGGAAAGCGCTTGAGCGACGGAGGTGACGCCAGCGGCCAGGGGGCGGGGCCTGATTAAAATTAGTGCGCGGAGGGATTACGCGGCTGAGGAAGCGGCTGAGGAAGCGGCCTCCGGCGCGCAGGCCTAGTGACCTGCGTGTGGTCCTCCCCGGCCCGGCCATCATGGCTGCCGGCGTGAGCGGGGACCGTGGCTCCCCCAGTGCGTCCTCCCTGCCGGGTCGCCGCCGTACGTGTTCACAAAGGGTCACCACACACGGAGCTGTCCCTCCCTTACCTAAACTCCTCCTTGGAGGCCAGGGGCTTTTCCTTTCTTCCCTCTCAGATCTGCTCACGGTAAGGGGAGTAGCAAGAGACAAGCCCAGGGACGTGGTGAGCCTCGACCCGCGCAGCTCTGCAGCCCTGCCTCCTCCAACTTCCGAGGAGGGCCGTTCTCGAGTGGCCAAGTTTTCCCAACTGCCTTCGTAGGGAGGTCATGTGGTGCTTAGGACCTCGTGCCTGACTGCGTTCTCGAGGACATCCTAGGCCGGGGAGTCCTCTGGGTCGAGTGTTTAGGTGGCCTGGGACGAACACTCGGGAGTCATGCCTGGCCTTGTGGACTGCGGTGCTGTGGGGTTGCCTAGGCGGCCTTGAACGACTGCGAGCTGGCCGAGTGCTGATGGCTTTGGTCGCGTGCTGTGGGGTGGGAAACGAGTCCGCTGTAGGAAGAAATTAGCCAATAAAAGAATTTCACTTTGTGGTACTTAGGAATGCAGATCGCTGAGCGGCCCAACAGACTTTGTTAGGGCTAGTTTTTTTTTCCCCCTCCCTCAAGACAAAAATAAAGTGGTTAGGTTTTGCTTTTTTGCGTTTCACTATATAATTAATGTACCGGTGTATTTGTTCTAAGAACGAAGTAGCTAGATTTCTTTTTGTATGGATTATGAAATTTTGAGGAAATTATTGTTAATGAAATAGTCGAGATTAATAGGAATATTTTTTGTTTAATATGTTATTGCCATTTTTAGAGTGGGGTACACTCTCCATAAACTTGCTGAATGTCAGCTTATAAATTGAACAATCTAATTGGTTCAGTTCAAATGTAACTCAGCTTTTGAGATGTAAAGCAACATCCCCCTAGTGATTATAATCATAATTCAAATAAAAATTGATGATTGCAGTCATTAATGTAAATTTTATTTAATTTTTTTTTTGTTTAGGAAAAAGAATTAACAGTAACCAACGAAATGGAGGTGGGAAGTGGAGATTAAAAAGAAAATCCCCTTTATGCCAGAGGCTTGTAGACCCTAGCTGAGAAGATACCATGCTAGTTCTTCCCAGTGTATTTAGAGTGTCCATTTTTATGTAGACTGGCCCCAGAGGGAATGTAGTTATATCTCCAGTAGGGTAAGGCCGGAAGTTTATCTACGTCCACTTAGAAACTCACATTTGCTAAAAGGAAGCTTTTGTGCCCTGCATATCATTTTATGGGCTCTGGACTCTTCTATGTTGCATTTCTTAAACCTTTAGCCCCAACCTGGGATATAAACGCTACCTCAGAGCCAGGTATGGGGTAAATACCTCTGTAATCCCAGCACTCAGGAGATGAAGGCCGGACAATCTTGGATTGGAGGCCAGCTTGGACTATATTAACAAATGAGTCCATAATAGATTTGAGACCCTGTCTTAAAATCAAACCCAAAATCTTACCTGCTGTGATTGTTTATTCTGGTCTCATTAAAAAAAATCACTGAGTTGGAGAAATGACTCCAGTAAATTACTTGACTTACCATAATGAGGTCCTGAATTGGATCTCCAGCACTTATGTAAAAAGCTTGGCCAGGCTGGGAAGGGACAGACTGGCCATTCAGCTGAGCTGAATCTGAGCACCAGATTCAGTTAGAGTACCCTGTCTCAAAAAAATGAGGCATGTACAATTTCTGGGATGTGGAAAGCTTTTGTCAGGGTAGTCATATATGGAGCCAGACATTACGTTAGTTGTCCCAAGGTGTTGTTTTATACTCTTAAAACTTTTAGGTAGACCACGATAGCTCATGTGTTCACACACCTGGTTCTCCTTTCCACAAATGAGCAGATAATAGTCACAGAGGAGGTTCTGGAGTATCTGATGTTGAGCTCTGTCTCCTTTGCTGTGGACTTTATGCAAGTGGTTTAATTTTGGTGCCCTGAGTTTACACAGAAGTTTGGAGCAGATAAATAGCTTAAGGAAATTCCCTTACAGTTCTAAACATTACCCGCAGATACTTACTCTTGGGACTACCACCTACATTTTAAAATGTTTTCCACGAAGGACATCATCCATCTCATATCACACTGCTGTTTTGCTAGTCAGAGTTCATTGTTTAAATTAGTACATAGCTCAGATGTCATACAGTGAAAGTCTTCATGCTACATCTGGCTGTCAGTCACCCAGTTCCCTGCCTAGGATCAGTAAAAGCTATGGGGGGCTGTAGTATGCACATGTAAATAAACAAGTAAGAACTATTAAGGTGTGTTTAACCCCCTCCCCTTATATATGCGTTGCATAATATGCCCCTGTTTACCTTAAGTGTTTATTTGTCTTAGAAGTAGTTTCCTATTGTGTCTGCCTCTTCTGTTTTGGGATATTTAGGTTTCTTTGAGATCCTGTTTTGGTTGCTTCTCTTGTTGCTGTAATAAAATACCCTGATAATAGCACCTTAAGGAAGAAAGGGTTTATTTTGGCTCAGGCTAGTAGCTAGTGGGGAAGCCATAACTGCAGCAGGAACTTGAAGTTGTAGGTCACATTGGCTGCACAGTCAAGTAGAGAGCTATTTTAAGTCTCATTAAGTTGACATTCCTGAGTAGGGTCAGCAAGATGGCTCACCGAGTAAAGGCACTTGCTGCTAATCCTGATGACCTGAGTTCAGTTCATGGGATCCACATGGTGGAAAGAGAAAACTGTCTCTCAAAAGTTGCCCTCTGACCTCCACAATGTGCTGTTGTTGCGTGTGTATACACACACTAAATAAATTGAAATGGGATAAAATTGTAAAGCCTTTTAATTTTATCATATAGTCAGCACCTTCCGTATGTGCGAATTCATCTCTGCCCAAAATAGTAGCACAACTGACTCTGTCTGCTTTGGCTTTTACATCTCTGTGCTGGGGTTACGGGATTGGCTAGTGGTGCTAACATCCTACCTGAGTCTAAAGTGAACAAAATAGATTAATCACATCATCTGAGTGACTTCTTCATTTGAAACTAGCGGAAGAAAAGGGGTAGACTGCTTAGGGGCCTTGATCCAACAGACAGACTTCCCTGTCTTTAATCAGTCACACAGCATGGCAGGGCTGACAGCGAGGCCCGTGAGTTAGCAGCAGACCAGCTTTCAAACTCGTGCTTATACATACCAAATCCTAGTTACGCTTAGCTTAGTTTTTCTTTTTAACAGTTTTGCTCCATACATGTATTTGGATTTAAAATGCAACTTTTTTGTATTACCACTTTATTAAGTATTTACTGTTATTAGTTTTTTAAATTATGTGTGTTGTGTGTGGTGGTGGTGGGGGCATGGTACCTGAGAGTGCAGATGCCTGCAGGTTTAAGGGTTTGGATTCCAGGGAGCTGGAGTTAAAGGAGACTGTAAGCCAGTTCATGTGGGTACTAGGAACTGAACTGTTGTCCTCTGCCAGAGCAGTACATGCTCTTAGCTGTTGAACCACCTCTCCTGAGCCGTCCCGCTCATGACAGAAAACTAAGCCCAGAAGAGGGAAACAGTTTACCCAAGCTTGTGCATTAGACTACCTGCATCTTCTGATTTCTAATCCAGGGCTTTTTGTCAGCCTTTTCCAGCCTACTATCCACCCCCATAGCTGGACTACAAGCCGTCCAGTGTAGATAGCTAGCGCTGCTCTTCCTAGCCCAGACCAGCCGGGGTTCATCAAGGAGCTGTGCGCACGTGAGTGACAAACACTTATTGAAAGTAATCACGCAGCACGCTGATTATCAATCAAGAGTCCTCCACATTAAAAAATTAAACTCATATAGAGAAACACTTTCCTAATTGGGACGTAGTTGTCACTTCAAGATGAATTTATCAGTCAGAAGGACTGGACTGAATTTAGGCCTATTTAGAAGTAGATAGTCTTACTTCCTAATAGTTCATGATGTCATTTGGTTTAGCCGGGATATTTAAAACAGGAAATCACCAAATAATAATAATAGTAAATAAGTGAAAGTAAATGAATAAATAGAATTAAAACTCACTGTTTTATCTAGGTTGGTAATAGACAAGTAGCAAAATTGCCTAGTAATTATCTAATAAATGAATTAAAACTGGAATGAAAGAAATTGTTTTTGTTTTTTTAGAAAGCATTGGTAATTTTAAGTCATTGGTAATGTTTACTGTGTGATTCTTTGAACTGTATCACAGGTCAAAATCTGGACTCTGGTGACTGGAAAGATGGCAAAAAAAGAAATCTAAGTGTTAAATCTGGCCGGCTAGCCGGGCAGTGTTGGCACACACCTTTAACCCCAGCACTCATGAGGCAGAGTTCTAGCACAGCCAGGGCTACACAGAGAGACCCTGTCTCTGGAGGGCTATTCCATGGTGCACTCCAGTTTCCTTACTTGTACTGTACCACCTCTGTTCTCTTAAGCAATGGAGAATTGTTTAGGAATTCTCCCACTCCTAGAATAAGAGCGAGCCAGGGATGCATACGCTCCAGACTCAGCCCTGATTTCAAATATTTAACTTCTCCAAGGCTCAATTTCATCTAGAAAATGAAAATATCTGCTAATCCCAGTTCTGTCATTTAGCTAGTTTTGTGACCTCAAAAAAATTATTTCACATCTCTGAGCCCAAGTTTCCCATTATAAGAAATAAAACTGTCTTAAATAAGGTAATATGTAAACTAGTGTCTGGCAGTTAGTAAGCTCTCAGGGCACAGGGCAGTCTTGCCTTGTCCTCCACATCCCACTGGCCCTTTGAGGTACCAGTTGCTCTAGTTCCATCATTGTGCTGGCCTCTGCCAGGTCTCCTCGGGCTTCTGCTCACGTGGATGCACTTGCCCAGGAACAATGAATGGGTCCTCAAGTAACTGGGGACCTGTGAAAACTAATCGCATGGTCCTCTCCTGACCTCAGGGTTTGGATGGGGTCTGAGCGTCTGTATTTTTTCCTCCTCACATTTTCTAATGCTTGCTAATGGCCATGGCTTCCCACCTATCTGTTAATAAACCTGTGTTCCTACAGCTGGTTGTGTGGTTCTCATGGTACAGCCCTTCAGTGTTCTGAGTCTTACCTCAGAGATACTGGAAACTCCATTGGGCACAAAATGCTTATTTAGAAACTGGTAAGACTACTTCCCTTCTTTCTTCCTCTGCATACATTTGAATCCAATTGTGTTAGATAAGATGAAGTCTGAAATGTAAGCCAACCCCGCCCCACACACACACACTCACAGGGAAAAAAAGTTGTTTGGAAAATGTGGCTGAGGTTTGTAGCAGCACTGAGTTGATTGGCACCACACTTCAGAAACAGGCAGATCCAGTCATTCTCAAGAGGGCTCCAAAAACATGGCTTATCCCCTACAGTTACAGGTGCTAGGGAGCAGCCCTCAGCAAACAACTCCCTTAGTTGCTTTAGGAGTGGGCCCCTTCTTTGTCCCGGCAGCCCGGCTAGCTTACACCCGAAATAACCACACAGAAACTGTATTCATTTAAACACTGCCTGGTTTATTGGCTCTAACTTCTCATTGTCTAACACTTAAATCTTGATTTAGCCCATTTCTATTAATCTATGTATCGCCACGTGGCAGTGGCTTACCAGAGATTTTAACCGGCGTTCATCTCCTGCAGAAGATCTATGGCTTCTCTCACTCTGCCCTTTTTCCTTCCAGCATTTAGTTCTGTTCCCCACCCCCACACCTACCTAAGTACTGCCCTATTAAAAGGCTGAGGCAGTTTCTTTATTCATTAACCAATGAAAGCAACACATAAACAGACCTCCTACACCATTTCCCCTTTTCTTTTTAAACAAAAAGGAAGGCTTTAACATAGTAAAATTACATATAACAGATATCAAGCAAGAATTACAGTTACAATATTTATATCTACTTTATATTTTATCATAACTAAGGAAAACTATAACTATTCTTTAACTCCATCAAAGACTCCAGAAGGATATAATATTACCTAAGTAAACAGGAAGTGCATTATAAACAACTTCCAAAACTCTAAAATTGACAGAGACATCTCGCTGCCTGGATATTTACCCAAATAAATACTGTTGGGGCATCCATCTTCAGCCTACAGGCCCATAGTATCCAGCAGACTTTTCCATGAAGCTGGAAATTTCAAAGACCGTTCAGTCACTTTTTTCTGTGTCCTATAGAACATCTCACAGACTTTTTTATGAAGCAGGAACCCCAAAGGATCATCTCACATTTAGACAAGTTTAGCAGTCATCTCTCTGTGGGTTCTGCATGTTCAATGAAGCAGTTCAGGCAAGAGCAGTTTCTTACCCAAATAGCTAAGGAGCCTCTTCAATGCCCATCTTCCTCTCAAATTAGCTCAGTGCTGCCAGGAGCAGATATGTCTCACTGTCATGAAAGTCCTAAATTTTTAAAACATTGAAATGCCGTATTCTGAAGGTCTCTGAAAGATTTGAAGAATCCCTATTCATCTGAAATACTTCTCGGTACATCTAGAAAATCTAACTAACATGACAACAAACCTGACTATTATAGAGGTTATCTATTAACCTATATTTTTTAATTATACATTACATTTTTTAAATGAACTACAGCATCACAACACGTCAGTCAAGAGCAGAAATATACATATAACAAGATTGACCTTAAATTTATATAAATAAACCAAGATGCATACCAATGTAAATTATATCTCCCTTTAAATGTAAAAGAACATTTATAAACAATATTTGGGAATATGGGCATAGTTTTTTCTCTCCAAATTGTTTTGTGCTATATGGGGGCACTGTTAATCAGGTCTTTCATGGTGTATCCTGTGTGCTAGGTTCATCTCAGTCAGCAGTTGAGTGAAGTAAGTTTTTGAGGGTATTTACAGCAACCTTTCAGGAGACGTTGGTCCATGAAACCACTTAGTCTTCCAAATCCAAGAAAAATAGTGAAGAGCTGAGTGTCTGATTCCTTCTCCCAGACTATCATATAGTTCCCCTTCTACCCTGGAAGGAGTTAGTGAGAAAGGTTAGGTCAGCGGGAATATTGGCATGTGCGGCAGGAAAGGCTTCTCCTGCCATTGGCAGCATGTATCTACACAGTACAGTGTCCCTTTCTAATACATGTAGAGAACAGACTAAGGCAGTTTGTAACTGTTACCTCAGACATCTGAGCATCCTTCCTGCTAGCTTTTACGATATTCACTTGTGGTTGGTCATAGTTATCCTATACAGCATGAGAAATCGTGTCTCCCTCCTCACTGTTCCTGGGAAGGTGGTTTGTTGTTGTTGTTGTTTTTAAAGCATTACTACATTAAAAGTTAGAAAGTTGGGGCTGGTGTCAGTAGTTAAGGGCAGTAGCTGATTTTACAGAGGACCTGGATTCGGTTTCAGCACCCTTGTGACTGCTCACAACCACCTGTAGCTCCAGTTCTAGGGGATCCGACACCCTTTCCTGGGTCTCTGCAGGTACTACATGCAAATGATGCACAGATATACATGTAGACAAAACACCCATATCCATAAAGAAAAAATTTATTTTTTTAAATTTATACAACTTGAGTTAAGTAAAGTATCTTACAGTATTATCCTCTGCCATGTAGCGAATTACTTCCTATTAGCCTAAAACAGACATTGATTAATTTACATAGTTTCTGATAGTTAGGCATCTGGAAGTAGTTTAGCTGGATGGTTCTGGTTCAGTCTCATGTGGGTCTAGACATCAGAAGGCTACTTTTGTGTCTGTTCAACATGACACCTTGATTCCCTCTAGAGAGCCAGGCAGAAGCCACAGCTCCTTCTGTCGCCTGCCTTGCTTCAGAGGTGGCATATCATCCCCTGCTGGAGTCTGTAGGTTGCACTCTCCCCTGCTAGAGTATGGAAGGACCTTGAAAAAGTCGGAGTACCAGGAGGCAGGATTCACTGTGGTCTGGTAGCCACAATTCTATTGCATGTTTTGTACTTGACAGAGCAAGTAATTCAATACTGCTTAGTATCTCCTTATAAGGTTATTAAAATATTAGGAAGTTTCCTGAAATAATTGCATTTTCTATATGTTGCATGTAGTAGTCTAGCTGAGAAGTACGTTGACAGTGGCTGTCTACAGGACATCCCCCTTCCTGTCTAGCTTTGTATCTAAATCTGTAGCATATACACAGTCAAGGTCTACTCAGTTTGCATGGTCTTCCAGACAAGTGTGAAAATTCAGGTGATCCGTAGGCAGACTTATAAGATGAGGATAACTACAGTATTTATTTCAGTGCAAATTAATAATTCTGGTCCCCCTAAGAAGTTCCTTATAAAGTTTGAGTTCTGTGCTCTGCTTTATTCTGGTGAGGGTCTTTTTGTTTTGTTTTTTCAGTAGTGATCAGGAATGAGGTGGGTGAATTTCACTGACTAACAGAGGTCCTTTACCTTATCCAAAGTGTCATTAGGCTCAAAGGAATTGGAAGCAATCTCTTGAAGGGTCAATGGTTTATTAAAATACAAACGCCAGACCATTAAAGAAGTCCAAGTAAATGAAATAAATAGATACGAATATAACTACCTTTCATATAGCACACTAAGTAATTTTTAGGTTTGTAATAAAGCGAAAAAACTAATTATAACATGAGAGAAAACTTGAAACATTTATTTGCCCTCCATTTTCGCAGCCTAAGAGCAACTGACAGCGGCGTAATGTTCTAGTGACCATAGCATTGCTGATTCTGTTGGCATTTTTAATTGCTTTCAGAGGCTGAGTGCTGGCCTGCTCCCAGCACTCTGCAGATCGAGCCGAGCACCACCAGACTGAGGCTTGGCTTGAAGGCCAAGACTGCGAAGGAGCCGACAGAGAAACTCAGATACTCACGTAGTTGTGTTTTCATCTGGACGCAGTCTGCTCACCACACTGGAGCGCACAGAGCGTGGCAGCACAGTCGTAGCCCATTCGGTTATGGTAATTTCCAAGCACGTAGGCAGTTCTGACAGCAGCTTTCACCCTCAAGTATTAGGAGGGACTAGTTTGCTAATCAGAAAAGAAATTTGGGGCAATTCATTTTACTTTCTAAGTGTGACTTGATGTGATTAATCAATAACCTGGTGCTTGGTTTCGTGCTGATTGGCCTTAAGATGACATCTCAGTTCTTACCGTGAGCGAGAGGCAGTAGCGTGTGTTTTGTGACTGCAAGCGCACGTAAGCTCTGGATTTTCTCACTGTAGCCTTCTGAGCTACTTGGTAGTGGCTGTGTTGTTTGTTTTTTTTTTTTTTTTTTAAAAACTAGAAAGAGAGCAGAGTGAGTTAAGGTTTTCTGAAACGAAAGGGAGAATTGATACAGAAAAGTTGGAGAATTGTAACTAGAATATTGTACTAATAGCTGAGCTGTGGTGGCACATGTCCTTAAATCCCAGCACTCAGGAGGCAGAGGCAGGTAGGTCTCTGTGAGTTTGAGGCCATCCTGGGCTACAAGCTAGTTCCAGAACAGCCAGGACTGTTACACAGAGAAACTCTGTCTGAAAAAAACTTTTTCCAAAAGGGGGGGGGGAATATTGTGCTGAAAACAGTAAATCTATTCAATGTTTTCAGAAACTCTCCTCCAGAGTGGAATAAGTTCAGTTGTGTAACTAAGAATCAGTCAAATTCCATTCTACAAGAAAGAGACCAAAGAAAGAAGCGTAACAGACAAATGCACACTGGGGACTTTGATTATACCCTTGCAAGACATGTTAGGAAAACTTGAATATGCCCCGTTATGGGATAGAACACAGAATACAGTTTTAACTTCCCTAGAGGTACCAGTGACGGTTGGGTAACGGGACTATATTGAGGATGTCCAGAGTGCACCTAGAGGGAAGGACACACGTGCCTAAGCGCAGACAGCTACAACAGTATGGCTTAGACCTTAAACCCTGGACTATGTCAGGGCAGTTAGGCTGTTCTTTCAGTTTTTCTGTATGATTGAATTGATTAAAAATATGGGAGACAACAGATAGCCTTGTTTTGTGGCTTTATAAGAAAAGGCCTCAAGAAAATATGCCATTGCTTAGGTCACTGTGTTTCCCTTCTGCTGTCATGTGTTTTGGATCCATTCAGCTAGGCTTTTAGCCCTGCCTCCTTGCCAAGACAACCATTTCCACATCAGCCTTGGCCTCCCTTTGTTAGGTCTGGTGGTGGTTTCTGCCCTCGTTTCCCTTGGCCTCTGAGCAGCCTGAGCATAACTGACCATTCTTCGTGTACTCCCTTCTACTCAGCTTCTCCTTTCTGTCTTTTGCTGGTCCTTCTTAAACATTGGCATGCCTTAGGGCTGAGATGGAGTCTGAGCTTCCAGGAAGAATCTTATCCTATCCTAAAGCTTTAAATATATATTTGGCCTGGGCAGGGTGGCCAGCCGTTGGGAGGCAGAGACTGGTGGATCTCTGAGTTCGAGGCCAACCTGGACTACAGAATGACTACCAGGACAACCAGGGATACAGAGAGAAACCCTGTCTTGAAAAACAAAACAATAATATAATAAATAAAATTTAAAAATGTAGATGCTAAGACTCAAGTTCATGTCTCCACTGATAGCCTTCATACTCTTGTCTATCTACCTGTGCCTGACAGTCTCACTTAATGCTAAGTTGACATTTCATTTTTTTTTTAAATTCCTTTGTTCAGAGCTAATGCTTGATGCCCCTACTATATTTTTATTTATTTATTTATTTATTTTGGTTTTTCGTGACAGGGTTTCTCTGTAGTTTTGGAGCCTGTCCTGGAACTAGCTCTTGTAGACCAGGCTGGTCTCGAACTCACAGAGATCCGCCTGCCTCTGCCTCCCGAGTACTGGGATTAAAGGCGTGTGCCACCTCCGCCCGGCTAAGTTGACATTTCAAAATTAATGTGTCTGAAATAGTGTCAGTGAGCCCCGTGTCTCAAGCAAGTCACCTGCTCCCTATCCAGCGCTCCTGTACTCTCTGTTATGATGGACTTCTTTCTCCTAGTTGCTCAAGTGAAAAACCTCTGAGGCAGCTTTGACTCCTCTGTCTGCCTTGTTGTTCACGTGATATTCCCTCAGCAAGTGTGCTTTGCCCTTTAACAATACATCCCAAAGCAAAACACATCTGCCCTGTCATCACAGCTCCCTCCTCTTCCCTTTCCTCCTCCTTTTCCTTTGCTGAAGCTTGAACCCAGCCAGGGCCTTGTTCCTGCTAGGCAAGCTCATCCTCTGAGCTGTAGCCATGTCCTCCGGTCCACCACTGTTAGTCCCGCCTACATCATTGCAGATTAGAGCAGAATTTTTCAGCTTCAGCGCTGGCATTGGGGCCAGCAGTGTGGGCAGGCCGTGTCCTGTGTAGTGTGTGGTAGTGCGTTGAGTAGTACCCACTAGATGCAAGGGGCAGCTCACCCCCACAGTTATGACACTGCCGACGTGTTCTTTGAAGGCAAACTGCCGAGTTATAAATAGCGCTCTCCTCATGGCCTCTGTGCTACTTTCCTTCATTTGTAGTCCAGCAGTGGGTGCGTCATGCAAAACAAAGCAGGTCTGGAACATTCCTGTGACTTAACAGCTCATTAGGATCAATCTATACTGCCTACAAATGCAACACAACACACACACACACACACACACACACACACGTCAGAGAGCAGCCTTGTATTTTTGTGCAAATCCCCTCCCGCTAGGTGGACACTGCCCAGCCATCCTGGGCCTTATTTCTCTCCCTGTATATCTTTCCGCACTTCTCAGGTTGAACAGTGTTACTGGATGTTAAGGCGAGAAGTACAGTCGTGGTGATACATGTAGTTTCTAAGTGACTTACGGTGATTCTGAACCCAGTGTAAAGCATCAAGAAAGGCTTAGTACACAACTCTGAGATTCTGTAGGAATCTCCCAGAGGAAGGGATGCCTGGCCACAATTAGTCTGATAGCGTGAAAGGAGAGAGGGCAGAGAAGAACAGATGTTAGATTTGTTGGAACTCACTGGAGAGTCCTAGAGGAAAGTCTCCTGTCGGGTTGCTATGAGAGACAGGCGTATGGACAGCAAATACAGATCTGAGAATAGCCATTTAAGAAGCAGAAATAAGAGAACACTCTGCATGTCAGAACTGAAACAAAAGCCTTGAGATTCCATCTGCTAAGCAGGTACAAGAGAGAAGTATATGGAAAACTTAAGATGGGAACCTGGTGGTATGTTTCTCTAGGACAAGAAATCACAAGAGGCCTGGGGAGGTGGCGCAGCAGTTTGGATCACCGCTTGCTCTTGTGTTCAATCTGGGTTCATTTCCCAGTACCTACATGGTAGCCCACAACCGTATATAACCCCAGTTCCAGGGGATCCAATGCCCTTTTCTCTCCTTCATGGGCACCAGGCACACATATAGGCATACATGTAGGCACACATGTAGGCAATACACTTGTACACATAAGATAAAAACAAAATTTAAAGACAGAGAGAAAGAGAGGTCACAAGATCTGAAGTCACTCGGTCACCTATACTTTAGGACTCCATTATGTTAGTCTCTGTTTTAAGCTAAGTAACAGTTCTTCCTTGGGGATTATTAAATTGTTGAATATACCCAACAAATGAAGCTCCTGGCTATGGCTACGCAGCTATGTCCTATGACTATTTTAGGTTTTATACTGTAGAAAAATTAGTTTTCACAATTGGTGGTCCTTGGAGAAAAACTTTAGGGTTAGGAAGTGTTTTCCCTCATTCTTTGCTCTTTATTTGGGTTGTGTGTGGATGGGCTGACTGCAGGAGCCATCTGTAGTGCTACAAACCACCCCAAAATTCTGTGGCTAAAATGTTTTGTCACAACCCTGCGGGAGACTGGCAGCTTGTTCTCACCATGGCCTGTCTCAGCCAGTCCCCACCTCCCCCAGCCAGAGTGACACATCTGAGGTTGTGGCAAGGGGTGTCATCTTTAGGTCTCCTCACTCTGCCCCTCCCAGGCATTCTCTTCCTTCAGGCTTTCCTGGGTTGGGTGGGGTTTTTTTTTTCTGTTGTGTTTGTGGTGCTCAGAAATAAACCTAAGGCCTCATGCATACACCAAGCAGACATTCTACCTCTGGGCCAAATTCGCAGCCCCCCTACCCCCAGGATTTTGAGATGTGGCAGCAGGAAGGAATGTTACAGGAAGACAAAGGTAAAAGCCACAAGACCTCCTAGGATCGTGCGGAGACACACCAGCTCTGCTGTGTTCTGCTGTACTGTGCTGATGATAGTTACTCCTGTAAACCTCACGGTGATTCTGTACAAAGCAGGTCCTTCAGGCTTGCAGCCTCACCTTAGTTTTGTGTCTGGCCGTGGCCCTGCCATTTAGAGCAGCAGTGCCTGGTAGATGAAGTAAATCTCTAGATGCTAATCAGCCTGTGAGATGTGAAAGAAGCTAGGCTGTCGGAGTAGGTCTTGGAGCAGCAGGAGGTGCTAGGGCTCCTGAGAGTCATTTGCATAGACACGCCTCTCAGTGGACCGTCTAAAGGAACACTAGGAAGGCGGCTAACTTAGAGCCTGGTGCTAGCTACTGGCCTTTAGGAGCCTGCTTAGGTTAGTACCTTGCATTGGAAAGTGAGGAAAGAGCCTGAGGGCTAGTTAACCACCAAGCAAGAGGTCTGCCCTGAGTCACATGTGGAGGGAGGCCTGTATTCATGTGGCCCTTGGATTACAAATGGCTTTTGTGTTTTTAAAGAACTATGGCAGCACCCATAAAAAGACTTCATATGACGCATACAGCCTAAGATGTTCGGGTGTGTGTATGGCTGTGCACTCATATAGAGGCTAGAGAACTTATTTCCTTTGGCCGCAACTACAGGAACCAGGAAACTCAGTAGTTTTAGTGAGTTCCATTAAAAATAATTTTGAGTATTTGAAGTATGTAAGTGAAACAAAAATTTATACGAGTCTTAACAAAGATGTAAAGTAGAACCAGGAAAAACTGAACAAGTTTTACTTGCTTTTGTGTTTTACTTAGATATTATTTAAAACTTTGATGTTTGAAAGAACACTCAAAAGAACCCCTGTATACCTTCTACCGAGACTCACCAGTCATTCACATTCCGTGCTAGATGGCTTATGACTCAGGCTTGGGAGTACACGTGCCACTTGCTTGCTCCTTCAGTGCACGCGTGTGTGCTTCAAATACATGTTCATATATAGGACTTCTTCTAAGTCATTTGAGCATCATTTCAATATATTATACAATCATACCGCCAAATACTCGAATGAGTTATGCTTGAAAACTTCAGTGTTTAATACTAAACCTTTACTGTTTGTTATCCAACTTTACCAGTAAATCCAAGAATGACCTTTGTGCCGTCTTCCTTCTAGCACGGATGTTGCATGGAGGCTGCTCGTTGGCGCCAATTTGTAGGAGGAGGCCGCTTGTTCATCCCAGCTGCCCAGAACCAAAATAACAACACAGAAACTGTATTATTTAAAACACTGCTTGGCCCATTAGCTCCAGCTTCTTATTGGCTAAGTTTTACATATTAATTTAACCCATTTCTATTAATCTGTATATCACCACGAGGTCATGGCCTGCCAGCAAAGTTTCAGCATGTCAACCTTCAGTGGCAGCTCCATGGCGTCTCTCTGACTCCGCTTTCCTCCTCCCATGCTATAGTCCAAGGAGTTTCTTTATTCATTTACCAATAAAAGCAACACATAGACAGAAGGACCTCCCACACCACACGGACTCCTGCTTGGGGTCACTTACCCACACTTCTCTATGTCCAGGACCTCTCTGTGTCCCCCATGATGTTCTCTTTGTAGAAGGACAAGGACATACTTCTTCCCCACCCTTCTTAATTAGAATTTGGGTTGGTTTCCTTGCAATTAGATTAGAATTGTATAGTAAAAAACTCTTTTATGATTTCTCAGAAAATTAGGAAACAACCTTCCTCAAGACCCAGTAATACCACTTTTTGGTATATATCCAAAGGATGCTCAATCATACCACAGGACATGTGCTCAACTATGTTCATAGCAGCTTTGTTTGTCATAGCCAGAACCTGGAAACAACCTAAATGCCCTTTGACTGAAAAATGGATAAGGAAAATGTAGTACATTTACAAAATAGAGTACTACACAGCAAAAAAAAATAACGACATTTTGAATTTTGCAGGCAAATGGATGGAGCTAGAAAATATCATATTGAGTGAGGTAACCCAGACCCAGAAAGACAGTTGTCACATGTACTCACTCATAAGTGGTTTTTAAAGATAAAGCAAAGAAAACTAGCTTACAAATCACAATCCCAGAGAACCTAGACAGCAATGAGGACCCTAAGAGACACATACATGGATCTAATGTACATGGGAAGTAGAAAAAGACAAGATCTTCTCAGTAAATTGGGAGCATGGGGACCTTGGGAGAGGGTTGAAGGGGAGGGGAGAGGTAGAGAGAGGAGCAGAGAAAAATGTAGAGCTCAATAAAAGTCAATAAAATTGAAAAGAGAGAGAGAAAAAAAAACCTCTTCTAAATGTTCTAAAAATGTGAAAATAATATGTTTTCCTAAAGAACAATTTAGATGAAATTCAGGTCACATAAAGTTGAGAGAATTAGTACAAATTGAAATAGGAAATAAATATATACTATAGATCAGCTTCCAAGAAAATATTTAGAATGCAGTGATTTTTTTTTTTTTTTTTTTTTTTTTTTTTTTTGGTTTTTCGAGACAGGGTTTCTCTGTGGCTTTGGAGCCTGTCCTGGAACTAGCTCTGTAGACCAGGCTGGTCTCGAACTCACAGAGATCTGCCTGCCTCTGCCTCCCGAGTGCTGGGATTAAAGGCGTGCGCCACCATCGCCCGGCAATGATTTTTTCAGTCTTTACAGTTATTATAGATGTTTGATTCAGCATCTGAATTTAAAAACAAATTCAAAGAAAATCTTGGCCTTTAGGTGACCTTGCGTGGTTTTATTTAGCTTCATTGTTAACTCTGCTTCCCAGGAAGCCATGGGTACCTTCCTGAGAAAACAGCAGGTTTCCTTCCAACTTTTGCTGAATGTATTCAGCAAACATTATTAAGTTCCTATTATCTGCCCAGCACTGAGGTGCCAGCACTGAGGTGACACTGGGAACACAGAGGAGAATATAACAGATTCTGTCTTCCACAGTACGCATTAAATGACAATCAGGGTGGCTGCAGGGAGAACAGGCGCTCCCACTGGGCATGGCTGTCGCTGCTGCCGGGGAAGTGGCCTAAATGCCTTTCCAGCCAGAGAAGGCTGTCCCTGTGGTTGCTATAAGAGGAACATCCATCTGTAAGAAAATGTGGACTTGGCATTTCCCTGTTCTGGTGCATTAAAAATGACTAAACCACACTGAGTACTTTTTAGTATGGAATCCTTTTCAGAGATGGTGTGATAAGACAGAGTTCTTAAAGTTCTTCAATTTTTGAGCTTTTGAAGTTGTTTTGTACTGTATGATCTGCCTCAGGGATTCACTTTTTAAAGAAAAATAGCAACACTGAGTTTGAGTTTGTTTATTTATTTATTCATCTTTCTCAACAGTATTGTGGGTGAATATGCTAATATTGTTTTAAATTTTACATCTTTATTTAGTGTGTGCATCTGTAGAGGTCAGAGGACAGCTGGCAGGAGTTGATCCTCTCCTTCCACCAAGTGGGTCCTGGGGATCAAACTCAAGTACTCAGGCTTGGTTACAGACCCCGAGCCATCTCTCTGGTCTAGAAAAAATTACTCTGAGTGCCAGGCAACTTTTTAAAGAGAAGCTCAATTTGAAGATTGGCTTATTTTATGTGAATGAGTTTTGCCTGCACATATGTAGTGTACAATATGCACAAGTCTGTGCCCACAGAGCCAAAAGTGAGTGTTGGATCTCCGAGAACTGAGTTACAGATGGTTATAAAGCTACCGTGTCGGTGCTGGGAACCAAATCCAGGTTCTCTGCAGAGGCAGCGAGAGCTCGTGAGGTCTGAGCCATCTCTCCTGCCGTCTAGCACTTGTGATGCTGTGGTGATGTGGTTTATTCCAGACTCTTCCATTCTGCAGAGTCTTACAGAGTTCATTTCCTCCGAGGACTAAGGCGTCCTCAGTCACTTCGTGATTCCCATTGGGAAATACCATTGGCTACTGAAAATGCTGAAATTTAAGTCTGGAGTTAAAATACTAGTAATATGCTGAGTAGCATACCACTAAAAACTGAGTGTTCTTGTAAATGTAGCTTTGCTAAATAAGTATGGTTGTGCTATTTAATTGCTCTTCAAGTTAAATTGTATTACCTGGAAAGATTGGTAAGTTTCATTCATTCTCAATACAAGAATAAGGAAAATGTAATATTTACCTGTCTAAATCTTATGTTGTATATTTTATTTTTCTTTTCTTTTACTTTTTATTTTCATAGGGTCTCACTATGTAGCCCTGCCGAGCCTGGAACTTGCTATGTGGACCAGGTGGCCTCAAACTCACAGAGATCCACCTGCCTCTGTTCCCTAAATGTTGGGGTTAAAGGTATGTGCTATTCTTTTAATGCAGTAACTACGTTTAAATACAGCACACAACCAAGCCAGCTTTGATTTAAAAAAAAAAAACAAACAAAAAGCAGTGTTATAGATTTATCCCAAAGCTTTATACATGCTAGGCAGGTTCTGTATGAAGCTCTGCTTTTATGTTTTCAGAAATACGACTTTGAAAGGCACTAACGTACTGAAAGGCGTTTAAAAAGAATCATAAATATATTCAAAAATAAGAACTATCTGTTTTGTTAAGTTACTAGATATAAATCGATTTTCTTTTATTGAATACTTATCAAAGAGAACTATTTTTTTTAAAAAATGTGCATGTATGTGTGTGTATACTTTATGTATGTATTCTAGCTGGGTAGTGGTGGCCCATACCTTTAATCCAAGGGAGACAGAAACAGGCAGGTCTCTGTGAGTTTCAGGACAGCCCAGGGCTACGCAGAGAAACTCTGTCTTGACAAAGAAAAAGAATACATGTATTTCAATAAAAATAGTTCTGTGATAGAACACTCAAACTTATTTTGACAATTTACCTTCTATTCAGATACCTGGTTAGATATCAGAGTAATGTGTGATTGAGCTTCTCTGTAAAAGGTTCTGCTTCCAGGACTGGAGAGATGCCTCAGGAGTTAAGAGCCCTGGCTGCTCCAGAGGACCTGGGTTCAAATTTAGCACCTATGTGGCAGCTCACACCTATCTATGACTACAGTTCCAGGGGATCTGGCACCTTCACAGACATACAGGCAGGCAAAACACCAATGCACATAAAATAAAATTAAAAACAGAAAGAAGTCCCTTCTTCAGGCTGCTGACTGCCTTCATGTTTGTGCTGGTTTGTTGTAGGATGCTCTAACTAATTACTCAGTGTCTTGGGAACAATAAAAATTTATCTCTCAGTTTAGGAGACTGGGAAAATCAAAACAGCAGCAATTGGTGCCTTGTGAGAGTTCACTGTGCTTCTGATGCCACCAAACTCTGCAGTAGAAAGGACAGGCCAGTGCCCTAGGGCCTCTGGTGAGTGAGCTTGGGGGACACAACACTCTAGCCAAAGCAGGCTGGACTTCATCCCCCCAATCCTGAATTGTTTATAATTTACTTCTTCCCATTTATTTAACTCTGTTTAAATTTTCTATTTGTCTGGTTTTTCTTTCTTCCTTCCTTCCTTCCTTCCTTTCTTTCTTTCTTTCTTTCTTTCTTTCTTTCTTTCTTTCTTTTTTTTCTGAGAGAGTCTCTCTGTGAATTGATGTGGGAGTGATTTTTTATTAATAAAGAAACTGCCTAGGCCCATTTCATAGGCCAACCCTTAGGTAGGCAGAGAAAACAGAATAGGATGCTGGGAGAAAGAAGTTGAGTCAGAGAGTCGCCATGGTTCTCCCGCTCCAGGCAGGTTAAGATCATTCCTGGTAAGCCAGCTCGTGGGCTACAAAGATTAATAGAAATGGGTTAGATTAATATGTAAGAGCTAGCCAATAAGAGGCTGGAACTAATGGGGCCAGGCAGTGTTTAAAAGAATACAGTTTCCGTGTAATTATTTCGGGTATAAAGCTAGCCGTGCAGGCGGCCGGATGCTGGGGACGCAGTTCCGCCGCTCCTAATTCAACATCTGTGTAGTCTGGCTGTCCTGGAACTTGATCTATAGACCAGGCTGGCCTCGAACTCACAGAAATCTATCTGTCTCTGCCTCCCAAGTGCTGGGATTAAAGGCATGGCCCGACTAATAATCCCAGAACTCAGAAGCCTGAGGAGGCAGGATCATGAGTCCTAGCCTAGTGTGATCTTCCCAGTAAGGCCCGGTTTCTGTTTTGTGCTAGTGTCTGAACTCAGGACTTTCTGCATGCTGAGTGCCATCTCCACTCCTGTGCTGCCTTTAGAGCCTAGAGTTACCTTCACATTCACGCCTGGGTTGTACTAGCCACATTTCAAGTATTCAGAAGGCAGATGTGACTAGTAGTAAGGGGTCTTGGAGTGTACACGGGAGTATGTCCATCATCATAGAAAGTGATGTGCTGTCTGAGAACCTTTTGTCCTGCTGCCTCTCTCTATCTACCATACTTTTCTCTCCTTTCTTACCTGTTTAAAAACCAGCTTATTCCTAGAGATTTGAATATCAGGTGTTAGTTAATGTAACAGTCCTACTCATTTCTACTTTCTGGGTTAAATGCCTTAGCTTGCAATTTCATTATTGGCCCTGTGTGAAAATCTAGGTTGACATATGTCAGACTTTGAGACAGTATACTTCTTGTCACTTTCTAAATACTGTGTTCCGTCTACTTCACTCTAAATATAATGGAAATGGGACAAACTTAAGATCCAGAAATAAAGGCGTGGCTTGGTGACACGTAGCTTCAGTACCAGCACTTAAAAATCAGAGGTGGTGGCTTTCTGGGAGTTCACAGCCAGCCTAGTCTACGTAGCAAGTTCCAGGCCATTCAGGGCTGTATAGAGAGACTGTCTCAAAAACAAGCCAATGAAAAGAACCCAAGAATATTTTGGATTCTGGCCCCTCTTTTTACCGTCTTTGTGACTCTGAACAGCTTTAGTGCTGTTAGGTTTTGGTTTTCTAATGTGTCATTGGTCACATTCA
This sequence comes from Microtus ochrogaster, assembly GCF_000317375.1. Classification (NCBI taxonomy): domain Eukaryota; kingdom Metazoa; phylum Chordata; class Mammalia; order Rodentia; family Cricetidae; genus Microtus; species Microtus ochrogaster. The sequence goes on along the minus strand of NC_022010.1, from coordinate 30,564,279 downwards.
TGTAATTACAAAAGAACAAAATTTTCAAAGCTGTAAGTGCAGGGCTAAGGAGAAGACTCAGTCATCACTAAAGTGCTTGCTCTGAGAAAATGAGGATCTGAGCCCATATTCCAGGCACCCACAGAAAGACTGGGTATAGCAGCGTGACCCTGTAACTGGCACTGGAAGCAGAAACAGAAAGATCCTGGGAGCTCACTGGGCAGCCATCCTAGGCAGCAGTGAGCCACTGTGATAAAGAGATCTTGTCTTAAAGAAAAGATGGTACGCCGGGCGGTGGTGGCGCACGCCTTTAATCCCAGCACTCGGGAGGCAGAGGCAGGCGGATCTCTGTGAGTTCGAAACCAGCCTGGTCTAAAAGAAAAGATGGTAGTAACCATGATGATGATGACAACAACAATGATAAATAAAGTAAATAAAGTGTATGACTATATTAACTTTCAGAATCTAGCTTTTCTGTCTCTTATAATTTCTGAGCTATAAAGTCTTCGCTTGAGTGTGTATACAGTTATACCTTGTGTTGCTGTGTATTTTAAATATGTCTTACTTTCTACTTTCTAATTTATATTAATGTTATTTTGTAATAATAGATATTGTGCAGTTTCCTCTTTTTATGCCAGTGCTGAGCACTCAATAAATCTTTAACAAGCACTTGTTTGTTAGATACTATCTATGATGGCTAGAATGGCAGACATGCATGATGGCCCAGGATGGTGATTTTCGTGGCCTCTGTTTGCTTGTAACTGACATCCTCTGCTGGTCTGTTTGTTCTACGTGGTTTGGGACTAGCCTCCCATTCTCTCGCTCATCTTTTTGAGAGATTAGTCATACTTCCTGTGCTTCTGGGAAGACTGTTGTACTGGGCTCTTGATAGCTCTCATTATCGGTTTATTCCTCAGAAATATCTTTGTTAGTATTTTTCCAGACTCTTCAAGATAAAAGGAAGTCCTTGCATTTTGTTCATAATGACAGAGTGATGTAAGAACTGATGCTTTAATAACCCTAGATGAGTAAATAGTTAAATTTTTTTTGGCTGTTTATAGCATTCGGGCATCATTTCCTAGTATCAACATTATAATGAACTCTCTTAGGACATGTAAAAGATATATCCCTACATCTCAAAGAACATTCTGAGAGCTGTAAGTCCAACTGATTTAATAAATGACTAAGAATAGTGTGGATTTGTTTAAGGATACAACAGACTTCTATGGACAAGGAATTGGAAAGCTGACCAGCAGGATGGCTCAGTGGGTAGAGGTACTCGCTCAAGCCTGGGGACCCTACTTCTATCCCTAGAGCGCACACAAAGGAGAAAAAGAACTGAACCCACACAGCTGCTCTCTGATCTCCACATACCAGCCAGGGCATGTGCACACCCTGACACACACATCTTCCACGTGCCCACAGTCATAATTAGTTAATTAAATAATTAAATTCAGGACGCTGAATGTTTCTGATTCACAGTTTTGACTTGGATGATGAGCTTGTAGCTAACTGAAGCACTGTGTTGTGTGCAAGGTAAACACTGTTACCAAGCAGATGGGTCTTCTTGGTTTACCTAATCCTCACACTGAGACTGGTGTCCCCATCTTAAAAATGGGGAAACCTGACAGGCCATAAATGATAAAACAGGTTCTTAGTTGTGACTCTTGACCTTAAACAGAAGGATTTTAAGTTAAAAAAAAAAAAGAGTTATTTTTATCTGGGGCTAGAACAATGGCCACCTTAGTCTGCCTAGAAGTATATTTTGGACTACAGGAGTGAAAAGAACACTCTGCCCACCCTGCCTTGGAGTGTGGATTAAAAGGAGGGTGCTGGGCTTGATGACACATTTATGTAATCCACCACTTGCTGGCCTGGAAGCTGAAGCAAGGTGGGTTCAAGGACACCTTGGGCTGCATACTGAGTTGGAGGCCAGCTTGGGCAGCATAGCGTGGTATCCTATTTCAACAAAACAAGGAAAGAGGGAAGGGTGAGGTGATGCCAGGCGGTGGGGGTCGCTTGAGGTGTAAGGCAGTGTGGCGTGTGTCGTAGAAATAGAGCAATACAGAGACTTGGCTTTAACCCCAATCAGAGTGTAGCTTTCTGGTCAGTACAACTAAAAGTGGACTGGAGATGAAGCTCACTGGAAGAGCACAGATGTGCCCATATTGTGAGATCACGTGTTCAGTTTCCAGCACTTAGAATAAAAGATAATCAGAGTTGAGGCTAGATAACAATGATGTGGGCACTATTTAAAATCGAAATGCCAGTCACTCTTCTCTCGTTGGAGCCACTCGACCTTGTTTCTCTGTCTGTCTGGACAGCGGTTTGTCCCATGAAGAAAGTGTATCTGCTTTGAGATGGTTGCTAGGCATCTTTGACATGCCTATCACAGGGGAGCATGGAAGATAGATAGTTCTCTTTAGAAATGGATTTAGCTCTACATGGTAGACAAAACATAACTTGCATGGGCTTACCAACCTGGAAATGTGTTCTTTAGACCACACAAGCCTGGGCTTTGATGTGATGTAAGCCTGGCAGTACCCTGTAATGTCAGGGAACCAAACCTTTCCACCTTACTGCTGTGTTGTCCTTACCCTCACACTCCTGTCTAAAGATGATGACATTTGCAATCCAGATACTAGAACAGAGACAGGCTTGGGGAGAAGTGCCGTCCTATGCATTTGGGTACTGTGAAGATGTCACCTGTCATTTTCCCTTAATGTCTTTAGTCAGAACTTAGTGACTCAATTAAACATTGACTTTCAGTGTCATGACCCAGATAAAAATGTTACTATAAGACTGGAAAATCTCTTGTTAATCATTTTATTCTCAAGGTTACAGGGCTGTGATTTCCTGGAGACTAATACTGATTTGGCTTATTGTTTTTTACAAAGAAATAATCATAAGTGGGTCACACAGGGCAGCCCTAGTTTAGAAGAAGCAGAGCATCCTGTTCCTGCCCTAGGGGTATTACTGGATAGGGGAGGAACTGAACTCAGCTCCTGTTTACCACATAGAGATCAAAACAAGGGAACAGAAGAGCTGGCTACAGGGGAGAGTAGCAGAATGGGGGTCTGAAAAGTTGCACGTTTCTGGGAGAAAATCACCAGGCACATGGGATGGCTTCTGTGACCCGGGTGAGTCGGCAGGAAATAGCACCTGGATTTGGCAACATAGATGTCACTGCTGAGCGTCATTTAAACGGTGTTCGTGGGGACTTGCTGAGAGGGGCATTGGGTTGGAGCGGGCTCTGAAGGTCAGTGGGTGGGGAAGAGACAACAGCTAGAGAGGCTCTGCTGTGTAGAGGAAGGGAAGGAGTGGGCAGGTTGGAGAGACACCACAGGATGGTGTTCCTCTGGGGCTGGAGTTTCTGGCATGTTCCCATTCAAACAGGAGTCCGAAGACTGGAGATGTGTGCTTAAGATGCTAACAGAGAGATTTGTACTTTAGCTACAGGATCAGCTGGACCCTCCCTTTACACTGGATGTAAACTTCCAACAATGCATTGCTTCTTGTTTGTGGGAAGAGTTGATGGGTCTCTGTTTAATGATACATGTTGCCAGAGAAACTTGTGTACTGAGGACATTTTTTTTTTTTTTTTTTTTTTTTTTTTTTTTTTTTTTGGTTT
>NC_022010.1:30506499-30560569 GCF_000317375.1 Microtus ochrogaster | reverse complement strand
CTCGAACTCACAAAGATCCGCCTGCCTCTGCCTCCCGAGTGCTGGGATTAAAGGCGTGCGCCACCACCGCCTGGCTCTGAGAACATTTTTTATTTTATTTTTTTATTGAACTATGCATTTTTCTCCGCTCTCCTCCTTTCTTCCCCCTTTCCCTTCTGCCCTCTCCTATGGACCCCACCCCACGCTCTCAATTTACTCAGGAGATCTTGTCTTTTTTTCCTTCCTGTATAGATCGACGTATGTCTCTCTTATGGACCTTTTTGTTGTCCAGATTCTCTGGGATTGTGAATTTTAAGCTGGTTTTTCTTTGCTTTTATCTTTAAAAAACACTTATGAGTGAGTACATGTGATAATTGTTTTTCTGGGTCAGGGTTACCTCACTCAATATGTTTTTTTCTAAATCCATCCATTTCAAGACGTCATTAGTTTTTTTCTGCTGTGTAGTACTCCATTGTGAAAATGTACCTCATTTTCTTTATTCTTCAGTTGAGGGGCATTTAGGTTGTTTCCAGGTTCTGGCTATTATGAATAATGCTGCTATGAACATAGATGAGCACATGTCTTTGTGTATGATTGAGCATCCTTTGGATATATACCCAAAAATGCTATTGCTGAGTCTTGAGGAAGGTTGTTTTCTAATTTTCTGAGAAATCTCCATGCTGACATCGAAAGGGGCTGTACCAGTTTGCATTCCCACCAGCAGTGCATAAGTGTTCCCTTTACCCCACATCCTCTCCAGCATAAGTTGTCATCAGTGGTTTTGATATTGGCCATTCTGACAGGTATAAGATGGAATCTCAGAGTTGTTTTGATTTTCTTTTCTCTGATGACTAAGGATGTTGAGCATTTCCTTAAGTGTCTTTCAGCCATTTTAGATTCCTCTATTGAGAGTTCTCTATTTAGGTCTGTACCCCATTTTTTTTTTTTTGGATTATTTGTTCTTTTGATGTCAAGTTTCTTGAGTTCTTTGTATATTTTGGAGATCAACCCTCTGTCTGATGTGGGGTTGGTGAAGATCTTTTCCCATTCTGTAGGCTGTCCTTTTGTCTTGTTGGCCATGTCCTTTGCTTTACAGAAGCTTCTCAGTTTCAGGAGTTCCCATTTATTAATTGTTGCCACTGAGAACATTTTTAACAAACTATTCAGTTGCTGAAACACTTTCCAAAATAGAAATATTTCATTTAAATAGTAAATGCCTGTAAACCATCAGTCCTTAATTCCGTAGGAACAAGAAACACGGCATAACTAGTCAGGAAATGCATTCCTCGAGTACCTGCTACACCAAGCAGGTGTAGCAGGTCTGAGGTCTGATTTAGAAGTGCAGACAGCTCTGCCTCAAGGCATGTTCAGTGTAGGAACTGAAGGGGAGGCTGTAAGCACCCAGTGAGGCCATTTTTGTTACTGAAAAGTCCTATGAGCCATATACTCAAGCCAGGATGAACACTGGAAGTCCTTGGGGGTGACCCTCAGCCTTGGATGGGTTCAAATTAGAGAAAGGATGAAGGGCAAGTCCCCAGGCAAAGGGCTGTGTAACAGTAGAGAGGCCCGCGTGGCTCAGACAGTGGTCCAGTAATAGCGTGTGAGGAGGAGGTCACAGCATGTCGGCAGGTTATTCCTAAGCCTATTGTTAAGGGACGGATATTGGATTTGTTTAGGTTTTGTCTTTTCAAGATGAGAATTTATTTACTAAAGGGTTTAATCAAGGGTGGAGCATTATTAGGATTGGTCTGAATACTCTGTGGGACAGTAAGGCTGGCTCAGGGTGAAGCATCTACACTCAAGCGACAGGTTAAGTGCTAGAGAACTTAATGGGGTCCACGGCGGGGACCGCTGGATCCTGCATATATTCAAGAGACAATGCTGCTGGGATGCTGGAGGGTCAGCTCTGGCATGGGAAAGGAGGCCGTCAGGTTCAGCTGAAATGGACGTCAAGCACCTCTGTAGGCATTGCCCTGGTGGAGAGTATATGTACACATTGACTTAAGCAGCCATATCCCATCTTTCTTGAACAGTAATTTTTCATCATTTTCCCATGTCATTGAAGTTTTACTATTTTATTTAATATGTATGGGTGTTTAGCCTGCATATACATATATGCACAACATGCCTTGTGCCCATGGAGTTCTGAAAAGGGTTTCGGATCCCCTGGGACTGGAGTCAGATCTCGTTGTGAGCTACCATGTGGATGCTCGGAATCAAACCCAGGTCCTCTGCAAGAGTAGCTACTGATCTTCACTGCAGAGCCATCTCTCAGACTTGGTGGCTTTTTTTTTTTTCATCTAAATTTTGTCAGAATTGATCTTCATTTTAATGTCATGTAAAATGCAGTGACTAGTAAAGTGAAGTCTGGACACTGTGGTTTCCCCCATGTCCTGGTGAAGCCTTCATCTCCTTGCACATGGAGACACCGGTTTAGAAAAGAGTGCTTACTTCTGAGGCAGTCCTCTTTTCTTATTGGTGTTGTTTTCTGCTCTCTCCAAGTCCTAGACCTTTTTACTCTCATTTCCCCCATCTTTTAGAAGCCCTTGCTAGGGACAACAGGCCTTGAAAGTGATTAAGAAATTTAAATGTATGCCAGGTGGTGGTGGTGAAAGTTTTTAATCCCAGCATGCAGAAGACAGAGGCGGGTGGATCTCTGTGAGCTCCAGTCCAGCCTGGTCTACAGAGTGAGTTCCAGGACAGCCAGGTCTATACAGTGCAGCCATGTCTCAAGAAAAAAAAAAAAAGCAAGCAAGAGAAATTTAAATGTCTGAGCACTTGGTAAGACATTGGCAAGGACTCAAGAACTTGTTGCAGAAAAACCTGATTTTGCCTGTAGGTGTCCCCCTCTTCACTGGATTAGCATGACCTTCTGTCAGAGCAAAGGTCCTGGCAGGGAACCTCAGTGTCCATCACTGATGGCCTGCGCCTCTCATATGTATGTCTCACCTGTGCTCCGAGCACTGCTGTCCTTACTCTCCATGAATAGCACACTCTCTAAAAAGGTCAGATAAGAAATCCTTTCAACCCTGTGAGTCATGTGGCCTCTGGCACAGCTGCTTAGTCCACAGGTGTCGTGTGAGGTGCATCTACGCATCTGCCGCAGAAAGTGGGCTGGGCTGGCTTTCTTCTGGAGAGTCTGCGAAACTAGCAGCTGATAGAGCAAAGACCACTTCACCTTTGTGAACCCTGTGGGGCAGAACAGTATTCTGCTCAGTTGTCACAGAAAGCTGGGCTAAGGAAAGTCTTGTCTGTGGGCTGCGTTTAGGAGCCATTCCCTATATACCTGTTGCTGAAAATAATGTAAAAGACGAGATTCCACTTCCTTGATGATGCTCCCCCTTCTGTCTGTTTAAAAAGAAAAAAAAGAGCAGTGGTCAAACATAGGGCTGGGGCTATGTCTCAGAGGTTAAAGATCCTGCCTCCCGAGCCCAGGGCTCTGAGTCCAGCTCTTAATACCAGCAAAATAAAAAAGACATCAAACTTAGAGCATTGTGAATGCTAGGAAGTCGCTGTACCCACTGAGCTGTGTCCCAGCCCAACCCACAAGTGAAGCTTTTCTCCCCAGGCGGTGAGTCTGAGGGTGTGCTATTGTGATCTCCAGGGAAGAGGCATGTTGGTTCTGTGACTGCGGGATTAACCACGTGGGACAGTGCGGGCAATGGGTAAAGACCACCTGTCAGCACAGCATGCTGGAAGTGCTCCCGGCTGCTCAGCCTTGCTCCCTGCCTTCAGGATGCCATTCTAGGCTCTAGTTTTATCCGGCTCACATCTATTAAAGGTCTCCTGTGCATAAAGCATTGTCTCCCGAGCATGTTATTCTAGGAAAAAAGAATAGTCTGATGGAAATAATTAAATTCTGCTACCATAGAGCACCCATTCCCTGCCATATAGAAGATGTTGAATAAATATCTGTGGCTCAATTAATATCTATTAGAGGGAATTCATACTGTTGCTTGCTCATTACACTCATGGAGTTAAACATGAATCAGTGGACGAACTGATAGAAAAAAAAAGCCAAAACTGGTGTCCAACCCAAGTCCAAACCATCTGTGATGTCTATTGAGTTTAACAAGATCGCAGAGATGCATTGTCCTTTCTCATGTCTTTATCTGTTTATGGGGAAAGGACTAAATGCTGATTGGGGGCTAGAACCAGACAGATGTTTGCTGTCTGATCATGTAGAACTCCTTTTCCTTTATGAGCCCTACTAAGCATCCAGCAACCCTGTAACACGACTTCTCCCATGGAAATTTTTTTTAATATTTTATTTATTTATTATGTATACAGTGTTCTGTCTGTGTGTATGCCTGCAGGCCAGAAGAGGGCACCGGACCCCATTACGGATGGTTGTGAGCCACCATGTGGTTGCTGGGAACTGAACTCAGGACCTTTGGAAGAGCAGGCAATGCTCTTAACCACTGAGCCATCTCTCCAGCCCCTCCCATGGAAAATTTTAAATGGTACTTCTTTATTTTCAAAATTAAAAAAAAAAAGTACGAGAAATGAAGGACTTTCTTTGTGGAAGGCCCTGCCTTTACATCAGAAACAAGGTCTCAGAGAAACAAATAGGTAGAGTAATGTCTTCCTTCCTTCATTGTACACTTGGTGGCATTTTCACTTAAGGTTTTTTCCTTCTTTACAGTGGATTCCTTCCATTTTTTTGTGCCAGACTAACATGACTATAAATAACTATTAATTTTAGGCAGGTACATATTTCTGTTAAGCAAGCACTTGAAAAGATGAGGCAAAAGGATGGAGAGTTGGAGACAAGCCTGGCTACACATCAAGACCCTACTAATAAACTGTGCTAACCTACTGTAGGCAGAAGTTTCTGTCCTGCCCGGTCCCACAGCCATTCAGTCCCAAAGAAACACACAGAGACTTATATTAATTATAAACTGTTTGGCCTATCAGATCAGATTTATTATTAACTAGCTCTTACAACTTAAATTAACCCATAATTCTTGCCTATGTTTAGCCACGTGGCTTAGTCCCTTTTCTCAGTGAGGCATTCTCATCTTGCTTCCTCTGCGTCTGGCTGGTGACTGACTCTGCCTTTCCTCTTCCCAGAATTCTCTTAGTCTGGTTTCCCCACCTATACTTCCTGCCTGGCTACTGTCCAATCAGCATTTTATTAAACCAATATGAGTGACAGATCTTTACAGTGTACAAGAACATTATCCCACAGCAACCTACAAATAACATAGGCAGTATTCTCCAACCCATACAGTATACTGCATAATGTATTTCACATTTCAACCCTGCACATACGTGCACACATATATGTGACTTAAACAAAAACTGTGCCCTCTGGTGTTTTCTCTTGTTCTTTTAAAATAACAATGGATCGTGACATGTAGATGGGAGTATAGAAATTTAATTCTACTCGGTTTGTATTCTAAGTATAGCATTATGCTACACAGATTCTTTTCTCCTTTTCCAGCCATCCTGTAGGCTATAGAATTGATTTTAAAAGTACAGAAGTATTGAGTTCTTATTAAATCCTGCATATAGTTCTCGGTTTCACTAGACCCAAAGCTAAAAAAGAGTCAGCCCTTGCTTTTGGACTCAAACGGGCAAGACAGAAGATAATAACTTTTAGTAGGCACTGTGCTGTCGGAATAAACAGTGTGTGCCAGCAGAAAGGAGCACGCAGATTGTTCTCCCGGAGCATGACCTAGAAGGGCTTGGTAGCAGAGTGACTCAGGAACTGGGTCATATACAATGAATGAGAATTTTCAGGGTAAGAGAGAACGCATTCCTGGCAGAAGGAACTCTATACACAAAAGCAAAAAACTGAAAAGTGTGGCCAGAGTTTAGGGACATATGGAGAAATCAGACTCAGAACACAGTTGGCCCAGGATGAACTTTCTTAGGTAGTGAAAAGCCTAAATGGTGTGTAAGATGGAACAGCTTTAGGAAGATGATCTGACAGTTCTTTAATGTTTTAAATTGTGTGTGTGTGTGCGCGCGCACGTGCATGTGCACGCACACCCACGCTCATGTACACATGCATGTGTATGGAAATCAGAGGCAACTTACAGGAGCTGATTCTCTCCCTCCACCACGTGAGTCCCAGGAATCAAAATCTAAGCCTTAGCAGCGATGTCTTTATTCACTAAGTCATGTGGCTGGGGTCCTCCATCACCTGATTAAAGGGTGACTAGAGGCAGGAGATTCTTTGCATTGCTCCTGCGGGAAGTAAGACCCAGTGAGGGGAGTGAGAAGATACTCTAGGTACTAGAGTTGTGGCGGTTTCTTCTCTTGTTACTATGAGAGAATAGCAGACCAAGCAGCTCCCGGGGTGGGGGGGGGAGGTTTGTACTGACACACGGTGGAGACAGAACTGAGCATCACCAGGCAGGGAAGACGGGGTAGCTGGCATGATTCTGTACATGGACAAGCCTGCTCACAGATTGACCAACCAAGAAAAGGGAACCGGACCAGAAACAGGCCCACCCACACTGCATCCCACTGGCCCATCGGCAGTCTCCTACAGTGAGGCTCCATGTTGTCAGTTGGAGACCGAGTGTTTAAATATATGAGCTTGTGAAAAATATGTATTCAAGCCGTATCAAGAGTTCAGGACCATTCTATCTCACATGCATTTTCTGATATTTACTGGATTTACACTGATTACAGAAAAAGAAAAGAACTGGGCAGTGGTGGTACAAGCCTTTAATCCCTGCACTTGGGAGGCAGAGGCAGCTGTATTTCTGTGTGTTCGAGGCCAGACTGGTCTACAAAGCAAGTTTCAGGACAACTAGAGCTGTTCCACGGAGAGACCCTGACTCGAAAAACAAAACCAAAGGAAGAATGGGTTCTTGATCTTGAGGAGCCTCTGTCTAGTGTGAGTAGAGAAGCAGTGTAGTGGGTGGAGTTAATCAGGTTCGCACACAGCAGGAAAAGAGCAATGAACCCAAACCAAGAGGATCAGAAAGAGCCCCTTGGGAGGGAATACACGAGTGGATGCTGGGAGAACAAGCAGCAGTTAGCTGGCTGCAGCGGAAGGCAAGGACACTAAAGTAGAGGGCAAGCCTGGGAATTGGGAGCAGTGGGGAGTGACACTGGTGTGGAAGTGGGGAGTTCACCAAGTTCGGTAGTGCAGTTTGCAGTACATATGGAGCCTCCAGGTCATACTAAGAGTTTGTCCTTCGGTGGTGGGAAGATCATTTGGGTATTCAGCATGGGAATAGCATGAGCAGCTTAGTGGTCTAGTGGTGTAGGAGGTCCGTCTTTCCTTGTGTTGCTTGTATTGGTTAATGAATAAAGAAACTGCCTTGGCCTGATAGGGCAGACCTTAGGTAGGCGGAGAAGATGGAAACTGAATTCTGGGAGGAAGAAAGCAGAGGTGGGGAGACACCATGGATCCGCCACCAGAGTAAGACATGCTCCCGAAACTTAGCTGGCAAGCCACTGCCACGAGACGATACACAGATGAATAGAAATGGGTTAAACTAAGATGTAAGAGTTAGCCAATAAGAAGTTAGAGCTAATGGGCCAAGCAGTGTTTTAATTAATATAGTTTCTGTGTGATTATTTTGGTTCTGGGCAGCTGGGATGAACAAGCAGCCCTATCCTTGCAACAGTCTAGGCTTATTCTGATAATGTAACAGATAGAAAGAGCTGGGCTGGAGAACTGGCTCAGCAGTTAAGAGTACTGGCTGCTCTTCCAGAGGACTAAGGTTCAATTCCCAGCATTCCCATGGTGGTTCACAACGGTTCTGTAACTCCAGTTCCAGAGGTTCTGACATCATCTTCTGGCCTCACACTTTGCATATTTGAAGTAGACAGACAAACATGCAGGCAAAAATACCCTTACACATAAAAATAAAATCTCAAAAAAAAAGTTAAAGATAGTAACGGCTAACCATCATCAAATACATCTAGTGGCCAGACACTATTGTAAACACTTTACCCTGCTGAAACAACCCTACTGTTGCTGGCCTTGCTTGACAGGGAACCTACTGACAGGTGGAACAGCTTGTTGAAGTTTCCAGTCATTTGCAGTCATTGGCAGCTCAAGAACCTAGTTCTCCCTTTTGTGCTAACTCAGTGATGGGCTAGTGAGGGGTCAGCCTGGGGGAAGGAATTACTGTGGGCTGCTCTAGGGCGGGGGTAGAAGATGGAGGGAAGGTGACAGTTAATTGGCTGGTTAGCCATGACGAATTCCAGGCAGGGGCTTAAACAGCAGAGACATGGCTCTCACAGCTGTGGAGGCTGATGCCCAAGGCCAGGATGCTGTCAAGACTGGCTTCTAATGAAGGTGTCCTTGGTTTATTTGTATGTGTCTTTTCTTTTGTCTCTTTTACTTGTCCACTTGTGGTTTTGTTTTGTTTGGGGGCTTTGAGGGGTGTTCTGGCTTTTTTCTTCTTTTTTAAGCAAGGTATTACTGTGTAGCTCAGCCCCCAATTCTCCACCCTTCTATCTCAGCCTCCAGAATTCCGGGATTACAGGTGTGTAATTACAGCCACCTTCTAGCTGTTCCTTCACGTACCCCTCCTCTCTCCTTACAAAGACACTAATCTCATCCAACCAGGGCCACAGCTGTCCCCTCATTTAACTGTCATTGCTTCTTCAAAGGCCACGTTTCCAAATGCAGTGGTTAGGGCTTCAGCATAGCAACTCTGGAGGGCACACACTCTCAGTCCATCACAATAGCAACTGTGCGAAAGAACGTGAGGGAGAAGGAAGAGTTTCGAAAGAGAAGATTCTCACAAAGAGTGTGGGGCGAGGAGCTGGACTTACCGCAGATAGGAAGTCCGAGGAGAGCCTCTAGGAGGAGAGCACTGGCTTGTGGGAATGGAGGCTGAAGTCATGGGGTGGATCCAATCCCTGAAGGAAATATGGAAAGTGAAGAGAGGCAGCCCTGATGAGGTGGGAGAGATTTACCAAGCAATCAGAACAGGAGTAAGAGACTTTAGAAATAACTTCCATCCCTGAATCCAAAGGAAGAAAGCGGCCCCAGGAGTAGAGAGCCACCCACAAACTCGGAGCCTCCAGTGTGTCAGCCTTGCATTCCTAGGTGGCAAGGAGCATTCAGAATCACAGCCTTCCATGGCTCGGAGGACCTGGAAGTGCCTTTACAGTCTCCTTGTTCAGCAAGCAAGGAGGAGGAAACTGTGTACACCTTGTGATTTGCCTGTGGCCTGGTGGACAAAGAACTGGACTCTGGGTCCCCAAGACTTTTGACTTCAGTGATTTTGACAGTATATCAAATAAAGCTGACCATTTTGGAGTTTGAAAATTGATTTCTTAAGAACAAACAAGCATGCCACTAAAGTGGAGAAAGAAGAGTCAGAATAAGTTTCCTTGTGTTTACAGAGAAGTAGCTGGGAAGCCTAGTGTTGGTTTTGACCAGTGACAGAAGCAAAGATGCAGAAGACAGAGCAGGAATGTGCCTCAGATGTGAGGACTAAAAACAGCGTGTGGTCCCCAGGGTGAGCGCAGTGACTCTGTGTGTGTGTGTGTGTGTGTGTGTGTGTGTGTGTGTGTGTGTTGAGGGGGTGAGTGAGTTGGCACTAAAGGCATGTGCCACCATGTCCAACATAATGCTAATTTTTTAAATTTTATGATCATTAGTGTTTTGCCTGCATGTGTATCTGTGTGAAAGTGTCAGGAACTCTGGAACTGGAATTACAGACAGTTGTGAGCTGCCATGTGGGTGCTGGGAATTGAACCCAGGTCCTATGGAAAGAGCAGCTAGTGCTCTTAACTGCTGAGTTGTCTCTCTAGCCCAGTAATACTAATGGGAGGGGGTTGATTTGTTTGTTTGTTTTTGTTTTTTTCAAGACAGGGTTTCTCTGTGTAATAGTCCTGGCTATCATGGAACTGACTTTATAGACCAGGCTGGCCTTAAACTCACAGAGATCCTCCTGCCCCTGTCTCCCAAGTGCTGGGATTAAAGGTGTGTGTCACCAGCACCCAATTCATAATGCTAATTCTTAATATGGCTCTTTTTATGCTTTTCTATCATGAACTAATCCCACATTGTTGTTTTTAATTTTATTATATTCTTCATTTTCTAATTATAAAAGTTTCGAACCCAGAATGTTAAAATCCTAAAAATATAAAGTGACAGAAAAGTGAATTTTTATCTTAATTTTACAATAAACTAAGGCATACTTACTTTCTCGGTTCTTTCTAATGTTGTATTTTTTAACTTGTATCTAACACATAGCCTCTGTCTGAGTACTGTATGACATTCAATACATGTACACAATGTATAGTGACCAGTGTCATCCTCACACCTGTCACGTCGGACACAGTATTTCTATGCTGGGACTCTTCACAGTCCTCTGCTAGCTACCTTTCAATATTTAGTTATTGTCACCCATAGTTTCCTTCTGTGGGGCATAGTGGTGCACACCTGTAATACCAGCCCCTCAAGAGAATGGGGCAAGAGAATAATCAAGGTCTGTCTGAGCTGCTACAGCCTGAGTTCAAGGCCAGGCTGGGTGGTGATTTACTGAGACAGTCGTTCATCCTCTGGTGTACTGCTGTAGCTCAGTGGGCAGCACTTGCCATAGCAGGGGAGCACTCATCTAGGGAGCAAAGGCCTTGGGCTATTTAGACTCGCTGTAGCTTGGGGTTTAGTCATGTTTGCACACACACACACACACACACACACACACACACACACAATCTTTTTTAGATTCTGGTGTCAGTGTTCTTGTTTGCTACATCTTTAAAAATCCACTTGACCTGATATTTGTATCCAAATTCCTAGCCATGGTAGGAATTCGTGGGCTCAATGAATGTGTGTTAACTGAACTGCTAGAACATGGGTGGGGCTTGAACTGTTGTTAGCTAATTCACTTAGTAGCTGTGTGCTGAGCAGCATCTGTCCATAAGCACTGATGTGAGGATGAGGAGCCAACCGTAAGCTGTGGAGTAGCAGAGAAGGGAATCCTAAGGGAGTTCCTAACACCGAAGGGTATCAGCGCCATAAGGGAAACGTGAGGACAGCTGGAAAGTAGAGATGTAGTCACAGAGATGCTGACGAACAACATCCTTATACTTCCGTAAAGACTCAAAGCGCAGTGGCACTCGGGAAAGAAATTCCAGCTGGAGGTGGTGTGTTCAGTGGGGTTCCAGAAGGGAAGCAGCATGTGGGTGGAGCTTTGGAGGATACTGTCCTGGCAGCTGAAAGTCGTGTGTCTGTAGTGGTATCCATCATCTTCCCATTCATCTCTAACTTGTCTGTCTGAAAATGTCAACCATGGTGACAGGCAATGCCTACCATCCCTGGAGCCCACCTTTCTCTGTCTGTCGCCCTCTATCCTCTCCAGTGTTAACTTGGCCATTGTAGTTCTGCAAAGGTTTGAATAGTTCACGATTTTCAACAATTGATATCTTTGCACACGAACCTTACACAAGACAGCTTTCAGTCTGTTTACTTTTCATGCTGAGCACTAAACCCGGGACATTGTGATGCTGAGTGTTTACTCAACTACTAAGCTACACAGCCCAATCACAGATCTGAAAGTTTGTTAAATTATACACAAAATATCCTGTTTTCAAGCATTATTTCACAAACCCATACAATTTTTGCTCTAAAGTAATCCACCAAAAGCAACAGCAGACGTACCACAGAGCAGCTATCCCGATGTACAGTCATGGCAGTATTTTTTATTTTAAATAACGCTGTTGTTCTAAGACCACATTTCCTGGCTTTGCCCTTATCTCTGTAGAACCTACATCTTACCACTGCTGTGGGATTTCTAGACAGTAGTAGGTCTGGAGGAGCTGTGTCTCAGGACAATGAAGTTAGTGAAGGCCTACTTGCAAAGTAGCTTCTTTGAAATTCAGTGAGCCCTCAGAACTGTCTTCACACCCATCTGATAAGAGCCAAAAGGCCTTTGCTTCCTTAACAGAAGGCAGTTACAGCTCCTGCAAGGCTGTTCTCACACCACTAAACAACAGTTCTGCCCCAAACTGAAAGAGAAACTCCCAGCCCCCAGCATCTGGAGACACCACTGGTTCCTTCAGACAGAGCTGCTCCCTATTGGTGAGATCAGGGCGTGCAAGGCGGTGAAGGCCTCCCGATTAAAGTTTTCATGTTTCCCTAGCATATGTAAGGTCTAACTGGAGTCTCTGCTGATCTCCGCAGAGGCTCATTCTTCACTGTGGCTGGAGAGAAACCAGATGTACGATGGTGTACTCCATTCAGCCTCAAGCATCGTGCAGACTTCCTAAGAGTGAGGGGAGTTGTAACCCCAGCACTCAGGAGGCTGAGGCAGAAGGATTACAAATTTTAGCCTAGCCTGGGTCACAAAGTAAAGCTGTGTTTCGGATATTTAAAAAGGTACAGTTTATCATGGGAGTACATGCGTGCTTGTAATCCCAGCATGCTGCACAAAGGGTGAGTAGGAGGGAACATGAATTTGAGCCTCGGTAGTGTTATTCTTTTTTAAAAAATGCTGCATGATCCCCGGTGGCAGTAGGCAGCAGAAATGCTGTAGGTCCCAAGATGGTGGCGGCAGGCCATGTGGTGGCAGACAGCAGGCCCTGGGAGCAGCCAGTCCCAGGCAGAGACGGCTGCTGGTCCCAGAGCAGTGGTGGTGGGCCATGTGGCAGCAGGCAGTAGGCCCCAGGCAGAGATGGCTGCTGGTCCCCAAGCAATGGCTGGTTCCAGGCAGGGAGACACATGGCGGGCGGGCAGAAGACAGAAACATGAATAGATACAACATGCAGGGTGAGGTTGAATGTTTATTCAGGGGGCTATGGAGGAGGAAGGGTGGAGGGGGGGACAGAGAGAGAGGGAGGGAGAGAGAGAGACAGAGAGAGAGAGACAGAGAAGGGGGGAAGCAGAGAAATGGGGAGGCTTCCTCTCAGAGAGGCAGCTTCACTTCTGCCTCTCTCCCCACTTCTCTGCTTCCCCCCTTCTCTGTCTCTTTCTCCTCTTCTCTCTCTCTCTCCCTCTCTCTCTGTCCCCCCCTTCACCATTCCTCCTCCATAGCCCCCTGAATAAACATTCAACCTCACCCTGCATGTTGTGTCTATCCATGTTTCTGTCTTCTGCCCGCCCGCCATGTGTCTCCCTGCCTGGAACCAGCCATTGCTCGGGGACCAGCAGCCATCTCTGCCTGGGGCCCACTGCCTGCTGCCACATGGCCCAACACCACTGCTCTGAGACCAGCAGCCGTCTCTGCCTGGGACTGGCTGCTCCCAGAGCCCGCTGCCTGCTACCACATGGCCAGCTACCACCATTTGGGACCTACAGCATTTCTGCTGCCTACTATCGCGGGGATCTTGCAGCATTTTTATTTTTATTTATTTATTTTTTTTAATATTTATTTATTTATTATGTGTACAGCATTCCTTCCATGTGTGCCCGCAAGCCAGAAGGGGGAGCCAGGTCTCATTATAGATGGCTGTGAGCCACCATGTGGTTGCTGGGAATTGAACTCAGGACCTCTGGAAGAGCAGTCAGTGCTCTTAACCACTGAGCCATTTCTCCAGCCCTTGCAGCATTTTTAAAAAAGAATAACAGGTAGTAGGAATTTGTCTCAGAAAATTAAAAATAAAAATAAGAGAAAGTGAGAAAAATAAAAACTTTTTTTTTTCTAGATAAGGTTCTGTGTAACAGCTCTGGCTGTCCTGGAAGTCTCTCTGTAGACCAGGCTGGCCTTGAACTCAGAGAGATCTGCCCGTGTCTGCTAGGATTAAAGGCACATGCCGCCACCACCCAGCTCTTGACTCAGTTTTTAAGTTTTTGTAACAAACAGCCCAGTTTCTATCAATAAAGTAGTAAAGTGGAAAATCTGATTTAGAATTGCCTTCACCAGAAGTGGATTCTTCTGCTGCTCTCACACACTGAACAGACTAGAGGCCAGCATGGACATGGCACCCCTGAGTGGTCTTGGCACTCTGCTGCAGTTCGTCTCTGCCACACAGGAAAGAGGACTTCTAACCCGAGTGTGTAGAGCATCACTCAGCATGATACACAGACAGCTCCACACTCAGTGACATCGTAGTCACCCTATAACTACACCCTATAACTCAGTGATATCATAGTCACCCTATAACTACACCCTAGAACTCAGTGACATCATAGTCACCCTATAACTACACCCTAGAACTCAGTGACATCATAGTCACCCTTTAAGTCTAACTACAGCCCGTTCTTGGAAGTCGTGCCCAGTATCCTACCTTAAGATTGCAGACCAAGCATGGGACTCTTTTACCTGTCTCCCCCACTTACTATTCGGGTGTGTGTGAGTAGAGGATTGCACAAGGGGTAGGCTATGGCAGCAGGAAACACAGTTCCCATTAATTTATGTTTACTTTATTTATTTATTTGAGGAACTGGGGCTATACATAGTCCCTAGAGTACAAGCATCATTGCCGCTCAGCTGTATCCCCAGATCTTTTAGTACTTTTTGAGACAAGGAGCTCACTAAGGGACCCAACCTGCCCTCGAACTCACTCTGTAGCCTAGGTAAGTCTCAGCTCCTCCATCTTTCGGTCTCAGCCCCTCACATAGTTGGAGTTACAGATGTGCATCCATTAAATCATGTGTGTGTGTGTGTGTGTACATATATGCACACACGTATCTAAGATTGTTGCAGAGTATCACTACTACTACACTACATGAGCAGAACAAAATAATGTGCTTTCTTGTTGTTTCTTTTGCTACCCAAGAACTGTTTTTGTTCTCTTCTTAGATAGTCCCAATCATCTCCTCCATATTTAGATAGATTTGAAGATTCTTCATTAACCTCTTTGTGGTTTCGCAACCACCAGGCACTATGCCAGCTCTCAAGAGTGAAGCTTTCTTCTACGGCTTAATTGTCCATCAAAGAACCTTCACCTTTTGTTCTCTTTTGTTTATAATTCTCGGAGAGTGCTTTCCCACATTTAAGACTTTCTGTGTCTTTTATTTTTACCTGCCAAAATAAAAAGAAAACACTATAATGTATATAAGAGAGATTTCCTTCAAACTCAGCATTTGTCGTCAAAATAAGGTCTTTTAAGGGAATGAATATAGTCAGAGTACATTATGTATATATAAGAAAATATTATAATAAGATACGGTATTGTGTACAATTAATGTACTAAGATTTTTCTCCCCCCTCGTGACGTCCCTTTCCTGATAACTTCAAAGGAGATGGGGAGATGATCCGGTCAGGGTTCAGTTCCCAGCACCCACACAGCAGCTCACAACCATCTGTTAAATCTAGTTCAAGGAATCCACACTCTCTTCTGTCCTTCAGGGGCACTGCACACACATGGTACACTTACATACATGCAGGCAAACACTTACATGCATAAAATAAAGATAACTCTTAAAAATAAATTCCAAAGCCAGACAGTGAGCCGCACACCTTTAATCCCAGCACTCAGGAGGCAGAGGCAGGAGGATCTCTGTGGGCTCAAAGTCAGCCTGGTCTACAGAGTTCCAAGACAGCCAGGACTATTTTGACAGGGAAACCCTGTCTCAAAAAAACCAAAACCCAAACACACAACAACAAAACCCTATGATAGTATTTCTTGAGAATTATATGAAAAATCATAGAGCTCATGAAGTAATGTATTTTTAGAATTGACTTTAAGAATCACTCTTTATTTGGAATTGCAAGCAATGCAGAACTTCCATAGAAGCTGTAGGATAATTGGTCATAGGCATCTCTGTGTCCCGTGGCCCTTGCCTGGTTGCATCTTGAGAGAAGGCCTAGCACAGTGACGGAAAGGATGGTGTTTAACAAAGACATTTAGAAGTCAGGAGATGGACTCCCTCTGACATGAAGAAGTACACAGAAGGATGCATCCGGCCTCGCTGATCCTCAAGGTTGCAAAAGCAGAATGTCTAATGTAGTGAAGGACGCTGTAGGTCAGCTGAAAAGTGCAGCAAGAGTTGGTGTGGTCGCTTGAAAGCCGCATGAAAGTGGAGTCCTGAGTGACTGGATGTAGGTGCCAATTCAGTTAAGAACTCACGACCGTTCTTTCAGAAAGCTCGTGATCAGAAAATAAGACACAAGTTCCCAATGAAAAAGTTGCCTGAGACTTAAGTAAAAGGGTGATGCAGTTGCGCGGCAAAGCAGTCCCCGCTACAGCTGGGATCTCACGGGTGAAGCTTTTAGACGCGGAGGATTTGAATCATGTGTTTCTTGCTGTATTGTTGGTGTGCCTGGTGAGGCGGAAAGCTTGCTTCTAGGCAGTGCTCAGACTTTCTCCCTCCTACTCTCCGCCTGTGAGTCATCAGAACCAGTTTGCTGTCCTTCGCACACAAAGAGAAGGCTGTTGACCCGTCAGCAGGGAATGCGCTGGCTTGGTAATCATCTGTTCTTCCTTGTAATCAGGCCCAGGCGTTTGCAAACTTCTTGGCAGGTTAAGGAACTGTGGACAGCTGTAGACTGGAGCAAGAAAGATGAGATTCACAGACACGAGATGCTCGATGGCTGGACTCAGCAGCCCAGGACTGACTCAGACTGGGAAGCATGCAGTTACTTGGGTATCTTAAAGCCTGCATGTCCATTCTCCTCGCTACTTCCTCCCCTACCGTTTTCACTGACTTAGTGACCCATGTTTTCTGCTTTCTATCCATCGAAGCAGAGAAAAGCTCTCTGCCAAGTAAGAGCAGGCATAGGGCTGCTCAGGACCAGCCTCTCCCACTTAGCAAGGTAGCATCCCAGGTGGGTGAGACCCTTAGTGTCCTGGTTTTCTCAGGATCCTCATCTGTAAAACAAGGATAAGCTCCAACCCGCAGAGATATGTAGAGGCCCACAAATTAGTCTATTGAAGGTGCTAGCTCACTGCCTAGCGTGTGGAAGTACACAGTAAAAGGCTAAATGTGAAAGAAAACTGATGTGGTCCACCTGGAAAAACGTCTCAGTGCTTGCCTGCCGCCGGGGTGGGGGATCGCTTTTTAGCAGTATGTCACGACATAACCTCTAATTATGGAGTTAGCAGTACTACACAGTTGGTTGAAAGAGACCATGTTTAAATGTGTCTATGCCAGCACCCCGTAATCACATACCTTATAGGACATGTCTGTTTTGCTGAATTCGGAATTATAGACCTTTATCAACCTGTTTTTGCTACTTAAGACTTGGTTATGTCTTGGGCTCAACCTTTTTTTGCCTTTTTTTTTTTTTTTTTTTTGGTCCATACTGTGTACTAGGTTCCTAAATGCTGCAATGAATTACAGACAGATTTGGCATCTTTATACAAGAGATATCAGTTCTTTAGCAGCCTGGGGGCCAAAGTTCAAACTCAAGGTGCTAACTGGGTTGGTTGGTTCATCTTCTGAGGAGGAAAGCATCTCTTCCATGTGTCAAGCTGCTGGGTGCTGTTGGAAGCCCTTGGCCACATCTATGACTCGTCCTTCACCCCATTTCTTTCTTCCTCTTCACAGGGCCCTTGCTCCTATCTCAGGTCTTGTGACTTTCTTTTATAAGGACAGCTGTCATTGGGTTGAGGATCCATTATAACCCATGTCTCATCTTAAGATCCTTAATTATAACACCAGTGACAATTTCCCCAAACACAGTCATATGTAAAGGTTCTTGGGGCAAGACCTAGACTTACCTTTCTGGAGGTCCACCATTCTCCTTTCTTCATCCTTTGTAAGACAGAAGGATTAGAATCTGGGAGAAAGAGTAAACTAGAAAAGAGAACGACCTCCTAAAGAGGCCGCCAGTGGTTCTCAACCTTCCTAAGGCTTCCCCCCTTTAATACAGTTTCTCATGCTGTGGTGACCCCCAACCATAAAATCATATTCATTGCTACTGCACAACTAATTTTGCTACTGTGATGAATCATAACTAAATATCTGTGCTTTCTGATGGTCTTGGGTGACCTCTGTGGAAGGGTCATTTGACACCCACACAACCCAGTGGCAAAAGTAGACCTTTGCTGCCAGTATGGTGTCGTGAAACTACAGGGAATAATGACCAGGTACAGTTAAAGCTCTGCCCCAGGTCTTCAGAGGTAGGAGCAGAGCCCCTGGGGTTTATCCCTCATCTTTTTCAAGTGTGGTGACACTGTGCAGTTCCAGGCCAGCTAGTGCTGTGGGTTTGGGTAAAGAATGGCAGGGAGACAGCACACATCTTCACGTGGTGTGGGTCCAGGTGCTGACACACAGGAGCACACTGCCCTCCCCCGTGAGCCCCTCCGGTGACCTCACCACCACCACACGGTGGTGCCCAGCCCTGCCTTAGAGAGTGTCAGGAGAAATTTGGTCAACAGAGCAAAGTGGAGGGGTTCCAGATATCCGGGAGCTGAATAAAGAGAGACAAAGACACCATCCAGTTTTAGTCCTCATGATGGCATTGGTAGTGACCAGAAAAAGGACACATGGAGTTGTGTTTAACTCTGACTCTTGCTACCATAAGAAAAGCACTGGACAAGCCAACATAAATGAGGAAAGGTTCGTATTTCAGGCATTGAGGTTTCAAACCATGACCAGTTGACCTTGTTGCTTTGGGCCTGTGGTGGTGTAGCACATGATGATCAGAGAATGTCAGAACAAGAAACTGGAAGCTGGTGGGGACTGAGGTCCAACAATCCCTTTGGAAAAGTGCATGCCTCCAGTCACCAGGGCCTTGCAAGAGGTCCCATCTCTTAAAGGCTGTACCACCACTGCGTAATAGCACATTCTGGGGACCCAACCATCTTGTTGGGACCTTTGGAAGATGTTCCAGATCCAAAGGATAACAGTGTTCATACCGAAGCATTTTGCCTGAGTCAGAGAATTTGCTTCTAGTAGATTTGATCACAAACCTAAAATGATTTGGGATAGTAGGTAACTGAAGAAAATCTGGCTTTATAGAGAGATGTAACTCTGATAAGAGTCGTGCCAACGTGTATAGAAAGCCACCTTGGGTATAGTGGGTTTTATAGAGATTTTTGAAATCAAAGCTCATTTTTTTTCATAAAATCTTTAGGCTGAGATAACCTTAGAATTATTATATTTTTTTTAAAAAAAAACAACCGATTTTGGTGTGTTTTTAAAGATTTGTTTATTTTTTTATTTTATGTATATGAGTGTTTGTCTCAGTATATATCTGTGCCCACCCACATTCCCAGTACTCTCAGAGGCCAGTGGGGGCACTAGATCCCCTGGACCTGAACCACCATGTGTGTGCCGGCAATCAAACCCAGATCCTCTGCAAGAGCAAGTAGCCAGTGCACTTAACCGTGGACCTGGCTCCCCAGCTCCTATTTAGGAGGTCTTTAGCCAGCCAGTTACTTAATATATGTTATCATTCTTACCTTTTAAGGTGCTGTCATTGATTTCCAGAAACATTAGTTTAGCAAGGTTAGACACACCCAGAACCACACTCGGGAATTGGAGGCAAAAGGACTTCAAATTCCAGGAAGCAGGATGTAGTCAAAGGCTGGAGAGTGCTTCAGAATAACTTCTGGCTGCCCTAGGAAAGATGAGAGATGAATGCATGGATGCAAGGGAAACAATATATGGACACGGGTTCATTACTTGTGTTTTTAGAGTGTTGAGGAGGATACAGATGTGTATATATAGGTGTATGTGTGCATTTGCTCACATTGATGTGTGTGGAGGACAGGTTGATGTTGACTTAGATGTCTTCCTTGTTTCTCCACTTTATACATCAAGGCTGTGTACCTCCCAGAACTCAGAGCTTGATTGGCTAGATTGGTCTGCACTGGGGTTCCATAACACCCAGCGTTTGTGGGTACTGAGGATCCGAACTCAGGCCCTCACAGCACATCTTTGCCCACCTGAGCCACTCCCCAGCCCTCATTACTAGCTGTTGTGACAGAAACGATTTGAAGGAGGGTTTGTTCAGACTGCAGACTTCAGGCAGAGCGGTGGTCACAGCCAGGAGAGAATGCAACAAGGACAACTTCATCCATCGAGGAGGGACCGCGCCGTGCCACCCGTTCATCTCTCGGAAGACCAGGAGGCAGAAGGGGGTCAGGGAGCAGGACCAGGCTGTAACCTTCAAAGGTCTATCCTAGAGGCCTGCGGGCACAAGCCAGGCCCCATATGCCGAAGGTTCTACAACTTCTCAAAATACTGCCAGCTAGGGACCAGCTGTTCAGGCACACCTGCCTGGAAGGGACATGCCACGTTCAAATTATAGCATGCCATAAACTGGACCAAGTCGTTGCCCAAGAGCTGGAGTCTGCAGTGGCCTCGGAGCTACACCCAGCCTGCCACCTGTAGTCTCTGGTCTACAGGTTAAGCAAAATGGTTGATAACAGTTTACACAGTTGAAAACAGTCAAAAGAATGTTTGATACCACATGAGAAGTTTATGAACTGTCTGCTTCAGGGTTCGTAAGTAAAGCTTTATTGGACCATAGCTCCTTCCCTTGAGTGTTGTCTGTGGCCTCTTTTGTCCTCCCATGGCAGAGTTAAGTTGTTAGAGCGGATGCCATTTTGTGGTCCAAGGAGCTTAAAATGTTTGTTCTTTGGCCCTTGCCAGAAAACACCTTTTGATCCCAGTTGTGGAACAATGTTTTATAAAAAATGCTTTTTTTTTTGAACCCCAGTTTATAGACCACTTGAATTCGTCTCCTCGCACTCTGCTTAGGTCGAGGAAAGTGAGGCTCACTGAAGCAGACAGTTGGCTAGGCATCCTCCCATGAACCCTGGCACCGTACAGAGCAGTTGCTCCACGGTGCTCCATGGCTTAATGGGCCAGCCAGTCCAGCCAGAGACATTCTGAACAGGACACTGCCACCAGTGTCATTGATGGTGGACTCTCACCAGTGCTGAGAATTTGTCTCAGTTGTCTTGCATCTCTGTGACACAGCTTCGAAGGCTCCTGGCCCTGGAGGGAAGACCTAAATCCTGGGATGACATCTTATTAGGCAGCAGGATAACATTGAAGGAAGTTTTTCAGCTGTCCCTCCCACAAGGATACATACCTTTAATCCCCGCGCTCAGGAGACTCGCAGACAGTCTGTGAGTTTGAGGCCAGCATGATCTGTACTGAGTTCCAGCCAGGGCTGCATGGCAAGATTTTTCCTTTAAAGCAATTTCTTAGGGGCCTCCTCAGATCCCCTGAATCAGGATCCACAACTTTGACAAGTTCCACAGATGATTTTAGGTGCATTTAAAACTAGAATGAAGTTCTCCTTTGGCTAGTTAGTACTTTTCACTGAAAGGAAATATTAAACATCATGGGTTCATGTCTTTGACGTTGGGAGGTTCCCCACAAGTCTGACGAATCTGCGTCTGCTTCTCCGGTTACAGTATTTTGTGTGGCAGCCCCAGGAACCCATGGAAATAGGAAAAGCAGACAGCAGGACAATGACCCAAACATATGGCTCACTTGTGTTTTTTTTTTTTTAGTTTCTTTTTTTTTAATTTATTTATTTATTAAGGATTTCTGCCTCCTCCCCGCCACCGCCTCCCATTTCCCTCCCCCTCCCCCGGTCAAGTCCCCCTCCCCCATCAGCTTGAAGAGCAATCAGGGTTCCCTGACCTGTGGGAAGCCCAAGGGCCGCCCACCTCTATCCAGGTCTAGTAAGGTGAGCATCCAAACTGCCTAGGCTCCCACAAAGATATGGCTCACTTGTAAACATCAAATTGAATGTGTCAATCATGCAGCCAAAATTTTTGAGATTTTATTTTTATTTGCATGTTCCTATGTCTGGGCATGGTACGTATGCAGTGCCCTTGGAAGCCAGAGGAGGGCATCCGATTCACTGGGACTAGAGTTAGAGATGGTTGCCATCTACTGCCTGGGTGCCGGGAATTGAACCCAGGTCCTCTGGAAGAGCACCCAGAGCTCTTAACCCCTGGGCCATCTCTCCAGCACCTAGCACATATTCTAAAGAGACAAGGTGAGCTACTGGTCTAATATAAACCACATACAAATTGAAAGCTCTGTGATCTGTAAATAACATCTATATAGCCTCCCAGCCCAGATTTTCTCATCTCTGAAAGAAGGTTACTAAAATGAAGGTGGCAGACAGCTCATAAAGGCATGTCATGGCTCCTAGCAGGACTAGAACCATGCTTGGTCTTACAGATGTCGTCACTGGGTTTGATTTGCTGTACTTGGAGGCCGTGGTACCTGGTGCTTTAATTAACCAAAGTGCTAATTGATTGTGCAGTAGATCTATATCAAGTTTAGAGTTATAGATTCTTAGGCACTCCACTTCGGTTCTTCCTCCCATGCCTGCCACCACAAGACAGCATAGAGCACAGTGTTTATACCATTGGGTCTGTTTGATAAACTGCAGCCATTACTATGTGAAGGGTCCAGGCACAACTTGTGATAGCTGCAGGGCATAACTGAAATGCCCTTAAAACCATGACTTTGGAAAATACTGTCCCTGGGGAACCACAGCAGTGAAGTCTCTGGGAAACCCCAGACAACAGAAAGGATGTCAGTAGTTGCTAAGACACGTCCACCCCAGCCCCTCTCCAGGCACCAGGAAGCCATGAGCTTCACAGGCATGTGCTGTCATTGATCATTTCCCCACTTTTTCTGTGAAAGTGTATCACTGTAAAAACGATGGAACTGCACCAGTTTCCGCGGCTGAAATACTTTAGCCATAGCACACTAAAGTAAGCTTCTTGTTTTGTTGAGATGGTGTCTCTCCGTGTAGTCCAGGCTGGGCTACAGCTCACTGAGGTGTCCCAGGCTGGTGTTACTGACAGCATTCCTGTCTTAGCCTCCTGAATGCTGGGACTACAGTTGTTAGCCACCGTATCCAGCTTTAAAATAGCTTCTTTATTGAGAAACGAATAGGTTTGTAGTTACTCTTTTAGTTTTTATTACCTTGCAAATGAAAGGATATGGTTATAAAGCAGGAAACCAGCTAATAAAGCTTAACCAAGTTGTGAATAAATGTTCTGGATACATAAAGCCCTAGACCTTGTCTCGGCTCCAAGACTCCCTGGTCTCCCATTGATCAGCCTGTGCTGTTCTAACACAGCCACTGGCAGCCCTGAAATGACAATCCTACGTTACTTTGCCTAGAACCAAAATAGAGAGTTGTAGAAAAATAATTGTTAGCTTTTGAAGTACGGCAGTGCCACAGTCGAACAAAAACGTTTCCTGTGTTATAGGCCAGGAATTATCAGCCAGAGACATCCTTTCAGAAGTTAAATTTATGGGGATTTTCCACTACTTTGTAAACAGAAAACTTCTAGATACCTCTATAAATTCAAGAACTGGGCCATGAAGCAGATCTTTCTTGTGGCGGAGTCTCACTCCTGATTGTCCTTGAAGGGCTGGTGCAGGTGCTGCTGCTGCTGCTGCTCTTTTAGTCCCCTCTGTACAGCCGGCCTCTCAGGTCCAGCCTTGCTGTTATCCCATGATTTAGCCCGTCTCTGCTCCGTGGCGGTCAGTCCCTCGTGCTTGGCCAGCCTTGTGCTCTCTAGGAAGCTCTTTAGGAACAGGTCAGTTTAGGCACTACCGCAGGAGACCATGCTTCCTCCCTGGTGTATTTCCTGAGGCCAAGCTCTGCTCTTGCAAGTTATCCATCAAACCATCATATCGTACTTCAGTTTTATTTGTTTATTTATGTGCAAGCACTAGTGATCAAACTGAGAGCCTCGCCCACGCTAGGCAAAGCCTGTGCCTCTGACCAGCACTTCCCACTCCTCTGTGTAGCCTTTCCTTTCAGGGACGCCAGCTCACACACACACACACACACACACACACACACACACACACACACACACACACACAAGACACTTATTATTAATTATGGAAGCTTGGCCAATAGCTTGGGCTTGTTTCTAACTTGCCCTCGTATAACTTAAATTAACCCATTTTTATTGTCTATGTGGTACCATGCAGCTTGTGGCTTGTACCTCTCCTTCTGCATGTTTTGCTTCCTCTGTGACCCCTTCTTTCTCCCAGAGTCCTCTCTGCCCTGAAAATCCTGCCTAGATATTGGCCCTTCAACTGTTTGTTTTTTTAATATTATTTATTATGTATGCAATATTCTGTCTGTATGCCATTGCAGATGGTTGTGAGCCACCATGTGGTTGCTGGGAATTGAACTCAGGATCTTTGGAAGAGCAGGCAATGCTCTTAACCTCTGAGCCATCTCTCCAGCCCCCCCTTCAACTGTTTGTTAAACCAGTCAGAGTGACACATACTCAGCGGTGTACAGAGATTATTCCACAACGCCTCTGTCGTCTTTAAATGTGGCAGCTCTGTCCTTGCCTCCCCAAGGATGCAGATTTCATGTCACTAAGATTCCCAAATCCTTTCACAGATTGGGTTTGCTTTCTCTCTCATTTTCTAGAAATGGGTCATTTATCCTTTTGTTAACTGAAATTGTTCTTGAGAAATGTTTATGATTGTGTACACCTGCACAAGAATACTCTAACATGGAAGTCTGTGTGTAAATATCAACTCTTAAAGTATATAAAAGTGGGCTGGGCGGTGGTGGCACACACCTTTAATCCCAGCAGTCAGGAGGCAAAGACGAGACAGACGGATCTCTGTGAGTTTGAGGCCAACCTGGTCTACAAGAGCTAGTTCCAGGACAGGATCCAAAGCTACAGAGAAACCCTATCTCAAAAAACAAAAACAAACAAAAAGTATATATGTTTGTTTCTTTACAAATAAAGTATAAATCCCAGCACTTGAGAGGCTGAGACAGGAGGGTCATGTGTGAGACCTTGTCTCAAAAATGAAAATAAAACATTAAAAAATTAAGCATAAGAAAAATTAAAAAGAGCTGTGTGTGGTGGCTGACACCTTTAATCCCAGCACTCAGGTGGCATAGGCAGTATGCTCTCTGTGAATTGAAGCCAACCTGGTCTACATAGTGAGTTCTAGAACAGCCTGAGCGACATAGTGACACCGTGTCTCAAAAAGAAAAAAAAAGACAAAAAAGAAAGAAAAAAGCGAAAAGAATATAAAGTATAAGCTCACATGCAGGTACGTCTATATGGACACACACACCCCGAGACCCCACTTCACCTTCCAGTCATACCCCCATATTCACTGTGATGTTGGAAACTGTCTGCTGGTGTTTCATTCCAGATAGTGACTGTCACTGTTTGGAATTCAGCATGAATTACATTCCCAGCGATTCTTGGGCTTTTCCCAGTACTGCTGAGGAACTTCCCACCAGCCACCAGCCTTGGCTGCCGTCCGGCCTTGATGATAAACACTGGCTTCCTGCCCTCCGGTTCCTAGACCAGCAAACACATTTACCTATATGAACTGAGGCCAGCTAGCTCTGTTTAGGGACTCTAGTCTGCCTTCATATGGCCATTGCTCCTCAGACTTCAGTACCATTACCACTCCCGTCTGTCCGTCTGTCCTGCCGCTTGATTGTGTCACCTCCATCTCAGGGAGAGAAAGGAAACGAGGCCAGCAAGCTATTTTCCTGGCTTGGGTCTTTCTTCCTCACTCTCTGTCCAGGGGAAGAAATGTGCTTTTCCCTCATCCAAGCCCTCCCCCACTCTCCAGGAACGTGCTTCAAGTTCTGTTGCTGTTGGCATTTTATCGCAAGTGCCTTCTCCCAACGTCGGTCTCTTACATTCCTTGGCGGGTTAACGTCTCATCCCTGCTTTGCCTTCCAGCCATTGACACAACTGCTCTTCAGACTCGAGCTTCTTGAAAGGATGCCTGCCATTGGCTGTCTTAATTTTTTAGAAATTATATGAATTCATAAGTGAGAGGAATATATGTGAATTTCATTTTGAGGTTATTTTAATTTTTCTTTTTTAAACCATAGCATGTCCTTGTGTCTTAATTAATGCCTATTTGGTGACTCTGCCCACTGCCAAGAGAGAGGGCCCTTGCTAATGTTGGCGTTTCCCTACACAAAAAGATAGTGTGTTATCATTGTCTTGCTTTGTATGTTTGCGCTGTCCTGGTGTCCACCATGGAACACCTTGTTTGATGTCCACCCCATTTCTTTTTGCCATTTCAATCTACCGCATTCTAGCGTTTTCCTGGAAAGCCTGGTTGAGCCCCCTCTTTTCTCTGCTTAGTCAAGAAATGCTTACTGGTCTAGACCTTGAGGCCAGGGACTTGTGGGGTGCACACCATGTCTTCTTATTGCTCCCAGACTACAGGGAAAGAGAAAGGGATCGTTGGAGAAAACACTGCAAGCCATTTCCCTTCCCTGACAAGAGCAGTGCGAGCCTGCCCAAGGGAGGCGCCTCCAGATGTCAGGGAAGAAGACATCCAAAGCGTGCACAGGCGTGCGAGTCGCACCGCACTGCCTTCCCGACTCCTTCCGCTGTGAGAGTTTAGTGAATGGATGCACCCCGTCTTACTCACGCCCTTAACTATCTAATCGCTGTCACTCATACCGCGGCTACGATCTGCTGCTTCCAAGTGGAGATATTTTTAGCCTTTTAATAATACACAGTCTCCCCAGTTCCCAATTAGTATTTGAATAGAGAGTTGGGCTTAATACATATTTGCAAATGCTGAGCTCTACTATGGAGCTGAAGGAGAAGCAGGTGGCATCCTGCGGAACTCCAGGTACCCATCTATTTGAGTCTGACTTTCACTCACTTTCTTAACGCTCAGGTTTTCCCCCATGGAGCTATCTAAATTTAGATGTCAAGCATTCATGTAGGCAACCTACAAACAACACTTCCATGAACACATTCCTTTTTGATATACCGTATCGATATTCTTTGGATACAGTACATGGTTGGATTCCCATGTCTGTCATTTCACAGTTTTTGCGGATTATTTAACGTCCTTTCTTAAAGAAACAAAACTAGTAAGCCAACATGAAAACTCGGGGAATCTGAAGAGACCTGGTAGTTCCACAGCCCATGGTTTTGTACCTGGCTTCCCCAGGGTGACCTTCCACAGCCTTCCTCGACGCACAGAAAGCTTAACCAGCCTTGTCTGGGATAACCGGAGGCTGTGGCTTTCTACCGTGCTCAGTTTTGTGCCATCCCCACAGGACATTTACCGTTATTTGGTGACATTTTTAAGTCTCATGAGTAGAAGCTAAGATGTTGCTGAACATCAAAGGTGTGAGGCAATCTCCTCTCATTCCAGATCATCCTGGAAGTCCTGATCTTAGGGACAGTGGACATGTAAGAAGTCACTGACATAAGAAAGAAATTCTTCTAATTCTAAAGATGTTTTCAAGGGTGTTTTTTTTAATTAAAATAATAATTTAGCCAGGCACGCCTTTAATTCCAGCACTCAGGAGGCAGAGGTAGGCAGATCTCTGTGAGTTCGAGGCTAACCTGGTCTACAAGAGCTAGTTCCAGGGCAGGCTCCAAAGCTAAAGAGAAACCCTGTCTCGAAAAAACAAATAATAATAACAGCAACAACTTGTAGATCCAGAGCACACTGGTAAAATATGTAGGCCATCATTCAGCGTTCTGTAAACACCTACTGTGCACCCAGTCAGCACCAACAGCTCTGGTTCTTGCCTCAAGGTTTTCATCCAGCATGTGTTGAGGGGGCATGTGGAGAGGTTTGGGGACCACTCTTTGTTGCTACATCAGTTTTGTGTTTCCAACCAGTTCCCAGGGGTGCTAATGAATCTGGTTTGAGTCATTCTTAAAAACCAGGGTTCTGGGGGAGATAAAGGGAACTCCTGTGGTTTGGAAGTCAGCATTTGCAGTGTGTGTGAGTCACTTCGAAGATTTGATTGTTGGGGAGCCACGCCTGAGGGCCCACACCTGTAATCCCTCAGGAGCTGGGGGTTGGAGCTTTGAGAGTTCAAGGTTGTCCTTGGTGACCAAGTGAATTCTTGGTAGCTGGGGATCCAGGAGATTCTGGCTCAAACAAAACAACAGCAGCAAAAAAAAACCTTTACCAAAGATGTGATTGTTCATGTCAGCATGTCGAGACCAGGGACTCATAGCCCAAGGCTGCTGTGATCAACCTGGAGTTTTAATAAATTATTATGTTACACAGCAATGCTTAAGAAGCCCAGTCATTTGAGCCCGTGGGTTCTCTCAAAGTAGCTGGGTTCAACATTGTCTCACCTTACAAAAGGGGTTTATCTCACAGGCCACGGTGGTACAGGCCTGTAACCCCAGCACTGGAGCTACATAACTTTTGGGGTGGGGAAGAGCTCTTTTAAATGTAACTTACACATTCATTTTCAGCTCTATATTTTTTTTTTTAACATTTCAGGTTTTGTGCTAGGCAAGGACTCTGCCATGGAGCACCTCAGTTCTCTTTTAAATGTTTTTTTTCTTCCTGGGCTTATGGCCCATGCCTGTAATTCCAACACTTAGCAGGCTGAGGCAGGAGGACTACCTCAAGGCTAGTCTGGGCTCAGTAGTGCGTTACAGGTGATCTGGGTTACAGTGCGAGACCTTGCCACACACCAAGAACACTGGCTCTTCCAGTCCAGTGATTGGTGTTTCTGCCAAGCAAACATAACTGAATTATAGGAAATTATCAAATTACAGGAAGCAGCGACTAGAATATTTCACTTACTCATTTTTACCTTTCTTCTGAAAGATGTGATCAGGCAGTTACCATTGTAAGCCTCGCGGTAGCAGAAGCCGAGGCTCCAGACCGCCACGGATCAGAATGAACAAGAAAAGCCTTCTGTCCCGTATTGACCAGGGAAGGCTCCAGAGGAAGGCACAAGAGGCAGTCCTCACTCTCTTCAGGACTCGGGTTTGGAGGGCTGTGCGGTGCTGTTTAAATACTTACGTCATTACAGCTTTGGCACAGATCCTTCTTAGCCACACACAATATTCAGCATCCATGAAAAGTGGGAGGCAAGCCCAGAAACTTCAGGAATATGGGTGTGATGTCATAAACCCTGGCAGTGATATTCATGGTTATCCTTCCTGACTCGCTAGCTTTCCCTTCTTTCCACGAGCATCCTTCATAGCTCGCTAAGCTACACTTAGAGCCATTGGTGAAGGACCAAAACATACTACTCTATTTAAGAAAGACTCAGGCAGCCAGGATGGTGGCACGGGCCTGTGAGTGCGGCACTTGGGAGGAGAAGGCAGGATCACAGGTTTAAGGCTAGCCTAGGCTACATGATGAGAGACCCTTTGTTTGAAAAACCAAGCAGAAAAAATCCTAGTGCATAAAGCATGGTCTTTGCCATCCAAAAACTCTGTCAACTAGACACAGATACAAACAGTAAGAATTACACAAAGTAGCAGAGTGATCTGTTCTTCTAAGCTCTGGAAGTGGTGTGAGGATAACTTGGTTTACTGCTGTGCGCTACCCAAGGAAACATTCAGTAGAATTAGCGGACATCTTATTTCCATCAGAAATATGAAAATGAAATTGTAATGAAAATGAACATGTAGAACTTGGTGCCGACTTTATTAATATACAAACACTTTATATAATCATTGCTCCTTTTTTAAAAAGTTAACAAAAGTCACAATGTCATGGAACATTAGCATAGGAAATAATTTGTTTTTAATTCAATATATGAATAAATTAATTTCAGTGTCATAAAGACTCAGCGACTTGTAAACAAAATAGTATAGTCTCATGGGATGTTAATGTCATTTTATTTTTCTCCCCATCCAAGGATTCAAGATTTTCCATGAATTTTTGGCCTAATTATTACATAAGCAGAGTTGGTCATTGATCCATATAGAGTGATTATCTTTAAATTATCTTTAAAAATAATTCCAAAGTTGGTGATGGAGGAGCATGCCTCTGACCCCGGCATTCAGGAGATTGGGGGGGGGGGTGTCTCAAGCCCAGGCCCAGCCTAGCCTACATATAGAGACCCTGAGCCAAATAAAAGAAATGTAATGATTCTGTGCACTGTTTACTGTGTGTACTATTGTAACATGCACTGCAGTCACCAGAAGTTCCTTAGTTGCTAATAAAAGCCACTCACTAAAATGACCCAGCAGAAAAGGCCTGCAGGTAGGAGGGTGACAGTTCTCAGCAAAGAAAGGGACCCTGAGCTGTGGGCCACCAGGGCTCCAAGAACCCCTGGACCTTGTTCTCTGTGGCTTCATGAGGTTCTATGCAGCAGTGAGAGACCATGTTCCTTCTTTGTCTCCGTGGAGACGTGTGCTGTTTCATCCACACGGCAGAATCCAGGCACTGTACAGATGATCCCAGCATATATGTCATAAAGCCGAGGTCATGGGAGAAACTAGCGCCTATTCATGATCTCAGGCCGAGTTTTCAAGAGGAAATTCCTGCTGCTGGCCCAGTTGGCAGAGACTAAACAGGAGTACCTGAGCTCACCCCCAGGACAATAAGGGGAGAGGTACTCATTTTATGAGAAATATTTCCTACATGAGGATGCCTCCTGGTCTGAGGAGAAATCCGGTCAGTCATTCCTTCAAGAGTTTGTGTATTCTCTCTCTCTCTCTCTCTCTCTCTCTCTCTCTCTCTCTCTCTCTCTCTGCATTGGTGTTTTGTCTGCATGTATGTCTAAGAGGGTGTGAGATCTTGGAGTCATAGACAGTTCTTAGCTGCCATGGGGGTGCTGGGAATTGAACACAGGTCCTCTAGAAGAGCATTCAGTGTGCTCCTAAGCACCAGGCCATCCCTCCAGCCCCTGGTTTAAGTGATTTCTATGTATGTGTCTACAGAATCAGAATTGGGCAGAGTCTCTTAGCATGATTCTACAGAGTAGGCACAGTTCTCCTTACGTAGTGGGAGAGTGAAGCAGAGGAAAGTTAAATTACCCGCCTGAGTCATGACTGGTGAGTGTCTCTTCTTGAGTTCAACTTCAGGCTGTCTGGCTCCCAAGCCTAAAGTCTTTCTACTTTACCCTCTGGTCCTAGTCTGGTCCTGAAGCCTGAGTGTTGGCAAGATACATGGTAGTGTGACCCCCAGGGAACAGATGAGAAAAAAAGGATGAACCCTACAAAGAGAGCAAGCCAGGCCAACAGTCCTCTTAGATTGGCAGCCATTACAAGCGTCTACTCTTGGTCCCAAGGGAGCATCTGAGGAACTTCAGGAAGCACATCTCCGAGTTGGAAACTGGAGTGAAGCTAGGGGTCACTGCCCTGTGGGCCGCTGTCACCCGTGGTCAAAGGTGACTGCACAGCCACGTGCCAGGTAGTTCCTCTGGGAATCCTGTGACCGTGGTCTTGAGACTGGGAACGAACTAACAGGTTGCACGATGCCTGTGTAGGGCCTGAAACCCAGAGATGATGACATTGAGAATGCAGGAGGTAGTGCTCAGGATGTCAGACAGACGCACCAACCAGAGGACAGAATGAGAATCTTGAACATCAGCGTTCATTGGCCTGTCCATCTGTCTGTCCAGTCACCAACTATTGCAAGGAGTTACAGAAAGGGCCAGAGGAATTGAAATGAATCTCATTAGGTTTCAGGTACTACATAAAAGAAAATAAATTAATATAATAAATGCTGAATAGACACAGTTTTATAGAAGATGCTCTGTGTGTGTGTGTGTGTGTGTGTGTGTGTGTGTGTGTGTGCGCGCGCGCCAAAAAGTCCTGGTTTTCCTTGAGATTAGTCTTGGAGGGTAAATAAAGACCAGTTGGAAAGAAATGTGAATATTGACTTTATACTCCAATTAAACTTTAATATTTTGATATTAAATTCCCCGAATGTCATCACTGTATTGCAGCTATGTAGGAGTGGTACTATTTTTAGGAGGTAGGTGCTGAAAAACCTCGGAGGAAAGAGTCATCCTGTCTGCAATGCGCTCAAGTGATTCAGCAAAGTGTCCCTCATCTGGGAAGGGAAGAGTGTGGGACACAGATGTGACATGATGTCAGTGAGTGGTTAACATAACTCAAGGGGGTATGAATGTTTATTGGACGGTTGTCCCTTAGTATTCAAGGGGATCGGTGCCAGGACCCCCCACAGGTCCGAGATCTAAGGATGCTCAAGCCTTTTAAAAATGATGCTCTTTAGATAGAACATACACGTCTGTCTATTTGAAAAAAAAATTTGGCGACTTACCATGTCTAATATAACGTAAATATTATCTATATAGTGTTTTTACTATATTATTTATAGAACAAGACAATTTAAAAAGTCTATACATGTTCAACATAAGTGGAATTATTTTTCTGAATATTTTCAAACTGTGATTGACTGTGTCTGAGAATGTGCAGCCCAGGAACACCGAAGACTGGCCATGCTAATCCTAATAACCTGTTAAACTTTTCCAAAGAACAAGTAGCAGCAGTCAGAAAGAGACAGAGTAGAGCTATTGCAGGAAGATGAGTTCAAACAAACTTAGGGGTAGGAAAGACAGAAACCCGGTCCTCTGGAAAACAGTGTCAGAGGTAAGGAGAAGACAGCCTGGAAACGGCATGGGGCGGAAGAGTCACCAGGACTGGTCGGTTCCTTCCCTGGCAGAAGATGGGTAAATAGGTGGGGTCTAAGCCCCTTATGCCCAAAAGGAAGACTTGCACGGGGTTTTGAGTCACCAGACTTCTTGAAGGCTGTGCTCATAGATGGAGCCTGCTTGACGTGTCAAGAGTGTGTCTGTCTCTCATCTCCAGCCCTTACAGTTTGCCCTACAGTACGTTTTCAATACCAGTTGGGACTTGAGTTTTATACATCACGAGAATAGATGGTGAATTTTTTCTTCAGCTGCCGATGCTCATGGGAAACATGCTATGTGCTTTGTTAATGTCTCCTCCCCAAAGGCTGAACGCTTGGTGAACATCTGTCTGCTCACACCTGTTGGGCCGGTTTACACGGCAGTCTGAAAGGAACACATGCCAGGATAGTGGCGCTCAGAGTTCCCTCACTGTCAGACATCTGTCGGAAGCATCCAGGACCAGATATTTCTCCCACCTTCTAGTTCTTCATCTCATTTTAGGGAGAGCAAGTATTTCTCCCTCTTAGTAAATTTAATACATGCAACATAAATTTAATGAGCTCGAAAACTAGGAAATATTAATATTTCATACAACATGAATTTCCAAATGTAGAAATTCTCTCATGGGAGTAAATCTCTAGCCCAGGAGCAAGAACAAGGGAAGAAATGTGGTACCAAAGCCAAACCAGGCTCTCCCAGACACTGCCAACACTCAGGCAAAGGAATGGATGGCTGGGTGTGTTGTCAAAGGGGCCTCGGGTGGGAAGACAGACAATCCATGTGTGAACCCTTCCTTGGCCTCCCGGATCATGTCGGAAGACCGGATACGCTCATCTCCCGGCAACAGCACAGCACTGGAATAGCTAAGAACGGTCTGCCTTGCCACCCATCTTTCTCTTCTTAGGATCTAGCACTGTGCATGCAGAAGGACCCTGCTCCTTAGTTTTTACAGATTCAAACAGATGAGCCATTAGGCTTCCTAAAATGAGTGTAACCCCACCCCCAGCCCGGTGATTATAACAGCAGCACTATCTACCCTGTTGTGTTGAGTTTCAGCCTAGGATTTGTAAAGAAATTGTGGTGGCGGGGTGTGGGAGGTAAGGCAAGGTAATACTATATAGCTCTGAATGACCTGGAAGTTGCTATGTAGACCAGGCTGGCTCAAACTCACAGAAATCTGCCTGATTCCTGAGTTCTGGAGTTAAAAGACATGTGCTAACATGCCTGAAAAAAACATGGAATTTTTCAACGTTGTTTTATAATTTGGGGTGGCGGATCTTAAACATGTACAGAAAGAGGACAGTGAATGAACACTCACTAAACCAAGAGACGAGAGTGTCGAGTTTAGGGGAAGTCAGCCCAAAGAAGGAGAGAACTAATTCATAAGAAGCTGGGCCCCAAGCAAAGGACGTTTTATTTTTAACTTTTACATCGCCTTTGCTTTTGTGGGGTGCAGTGATACCTCAATATACACAAGTGAAGAATCATGATTAGGCTGGGTGTTTAACGCTGTCACCTTGAACATTTGTCATTACTCTGTGCTAGAAACAAAGTCCACCCCACCTGTCACTTTGAAACCTGCAACTAATTGTCAGTCATCCGTTCCCTACTTGGCTGTCGAACCTTAGGAGTTTTGCATTGCATGGTACTACGCCCCGTACCATACTTGTTACTCTCGGGGCTTTTTAAATAGCAGATACACGCTCTAACATACACATTGCAGCCTCAAGGACATGAATGTTCAAATGCAAGGTAATTTAACTTCACATAAATTTGAAGTTATACTCACTGCTAGGGATGTCTCAGGATCTGCCAGACAGAAGGATGCCACTTTACCATGGTCCTCTGTGATAGTGTTCTATCACTGACGGAACACCCGTCATAACCAACTTTAAAAAGTTCTTCTTGCCAAAGTTTGAGAGGTTTTGATCCCTGTCGCTTTGGTTCTGTGGGAGCAGGGTATATCATGGCAGCCACAAAGCAGAGGAGGGACTGAGCACACCCCAGGTACCCTCCTTTTTCCGTTAATTACCGTTTCCTAAGCGTTGGTTCCGTTTGCCAGTGTCTTAGTTACTTTTCTATTGTTGTCAAGGGACAGCATGACCAAGGCAACTTATAAAAGAAGGCATTTAACTGGGGACCTCCAGAGGTTCAGAGGGGCATCGTGGTGGGGAGCAAGGTGGCAGGCAGGCAGGTTCCCTATTGATCCACAGGCCAGAAGCAGAAAGAAAGCCTGAGCCTGGCATGGCTAACAAGGCCACACCTCCTAATCCTTCCTAAACAGTCCCACCAACCGGGAAGCAGACATCCAAACATAGGAGCCCAGGGGGGCCGTTCTCACTCAGACTTCCACACCAAATAAACTAAGGTCAACAACCAAAGCTTCAACACGTGGGCATTTGGTGGACGTCTCAAACCCGAGTGATCACAATATTTTTTTCTGATTCTTCAAAGCTCATTAAGACTAAAATTTGGCCAGGCAGTGGTACCACAAATCTATAATCCCAGTACGTGGGAGGCAGAGGCAAGCAGATCTCTGTGAGTTCAAGGCCACCCTGGTCCACAGAGAGAGTTCCAAGACAGGCTCCAAAGCTACACAGAGAAAACCTGTTTTGAAAAACAAAACAAAAAAAGACTTAAGATTTTACACCACCGGAGAATGCTCACACCGTCCCCTTATTGGATCAAGGAAATTTCCACACAGTGGGGATGGGGCAGTGACTTTGCACATGCTTGGCAAGTCTCTGCCACTGAGTCACACCCCAGCTCAGGTGTTAACAGAGACTGCTTCCAGCCCTTTGCACAGTGCTCTTGCTACCTAAGGTCAGCATTTCCAAGACAGTGGTCCATTTGACCTTGGGACAGACACCAAGGTGTTACTATTTACTACACAGCAATGCTCTGCACGCATCTGCTTCCATGGAGATATCTTTATGTGTCCCTTGGGACAGAAGCTGTAGATCCTGGTTGACATTTTATCACGACTCAGTAGAAACTCCGAGAAGCAAGCAAGAATGATTTGGGGGAAAGAAGGGCTTCTCTCACAAGTATTCTGGAAGTGATATACTTTTCTTTTATTTTGAGACAGGGTTTCTCTGTGAAACAGTTCTGGCTGTCCTGGAGCTCACCCTGTAGACTAGGCTGGCCTTGAACTTGCAGAGATCTGCCGCCTTCTACCTTCCACATGGGCCGCCACTGCCCAGCAGGCTTGCTGATGTTAATGTAAATGATATAGTAGGGGAAGCTCATTAGGACATAAAGAAAACCTTGTGGGGACATCAGAGCTAAGCAATACATGTTAATGTCATTGTCCTCCAAAACTGGACTAGGGAGACACTGCAGTCAGTAAACTCTTACAACACCAGTGAAGGACCTAAGTTCACTCCCTGAATCTACATTTAAAAAAAAAAAGAGCCAGACATGGTAGTCTGGCCTTGAAATCTCAAAGTAGGCAGAAAGGGACAGAAGGATCCCTGAGTCTCACTGACCAGTCTAGCCTAATCACGGAATTCCAGGGCAATGAGAGACCTTGTCTCAGAAAAGGTAGGTGATTCATAGAAAATAGCATTGCAAATTGACTGCCGACCCCCACATGTACCTGAGCACATGTGAGTACACACACACACGCACACACACAACACACGCACACAACACACATACCAAACACCAAAATCGTGAAGCAGGGCTATGGGTGTGGCTCAGCAGCAGAGCCTCCATTTAACACGCATGAGCCTCTGAGTTCTATCCCCCAGGTTTCTTGTTTGCTGCCCTCACCCCTCCCTACCCCCTATCCCACACCACTACCACCCAAATAAACCCTGGAACCTCCTGAGGTGAAGAAATGGTTTCTGCCTGCAGTGTCCATCGTCAGGTGCCCGAGCTGCCATTTGAAATGTGGTGTGCCAGACTGACGGGTTAACGTTTCAGCTTTCATTCAGGTGACCACACATGGTGCCAATCAGGACAGTGCAGTTTTCATCTTTTGTGACTTACCACTTAGGACCCAGGAAAGAGGATTGCGTTCTGGGGGTGCTGACTGATTCTCCAAGGAGAAAATGTGTAAATACAGCTACCCGGTCAGCCCCAGAAAAGTCGCTGGTGCTTGGCCTCACTGTCCCCCCAGGAGTGGCTGCTGCTGGCCTCACTTCCCAGACAGCATTTCCCGGTGTTCTCAGTCAGTACTTCCAACACTGCTCTACCTATCCCAGGCATGCGCAATTTGGGAGCATAAGAGGCGTCTCCAAGGTGACCAGTATTTGATGAGGTCAGGAGGACACAGCTCTCGGCCGAGATTAGTGACTGAGTGAATGTGGTTGCTCGCTTCTGCCATGCTTTGGTGTTTTCTTTGAGACAGGTTTCAGTTTTCTAGGATTCCAGATGTGAGCCACCACACCCAGCCCCACACCTCTCCACCAGATGCCCTCACCCCCATAATGGGCTTCCTAGCTCCAGAACTACATGCTGAGTAAGTTTCCTGGGCCATGGTACTCAGCTGCAGCAAACAAACTGGACCAAGAAAAATGCTGTACTCCTCAGCCATGAGTCTGTGTGTGTGGTGGCCAGGGCCCCGGACAGAACAGAAACCAATACAGATGAGAGAGAAGGGAAGGAAACCAGAGTGTTGCAGAGAGCGTTGGAATCTTATTTTAAAACTTAACAGCATGAAGTCGCTGCACCTATGAGACAGTGTTAGCGGGCTAGTTATAGGTGAGACTTGTTTAAACTCTATAAATTATGAATAGGGTCAAAAAGTACACCAAGAGAAGGATTGGAAGAAGTGAAAATGTTCTCAAAGAAGAAGAATACAAAAGAATGATGGGGTTGAAAGAGAGCTGGCTCACTCGTCAAGAGGCCTGGCTACTCTGGCAGAGGACCTCGGTTTGTTCCAAACTCCACAACCACATGTAGCTCCAGCTGCAGAGGGACCGACGGCCTCCTCTGTCCTCCCCAGGCCCCACTATGCCCGTGGTGCACGAACATACATATAGGCGAGATGTTCATGCACATAAAATCATTTTTGTTTTTGGAGTCAGGGTTACTCCTTGTACTTCTGGCTGTCCTGTAGGCCAGGCTGGCCTTGAACTCAGAAATTCACCTGCCTCTGTCTCCCAAGAGGTGGGGTTAAAAGCGTATGCCACCACTACCCTGCTAAATACTTTTTAAGTGGATACTGTCTGCAGTGTAGGCAAACAGAGTTTCAGAAAGAAAGACAGACAAATTTGAAGAAGAGAGAATTATCAGAGAAACACTTCCAGAAATCTAAAAAGTAAATGTTGAGATTAAAAATCCCTGGTGAGAGTTGCAACTCAGTGAGTCCTTACCTAGGCGCGGGAAAGACCCCAGAGAGCAGACAGAAGCGAGGAGAGGAGGAAGAGGAGGAGGAGGAGGAGGAGGAGGAGGAGGAGATCATGCCAAAAGTGCTCACCGAGAGGCTGGAACGGTTCAGTAGTAGAGCCTGTTCTTAGCGCCCTTGAGGCCCTGGGTCAAATCTCCAACATCAGATATAAAAAGGGCTCCCTCATTCTCCACTGGAATACTGAGGAGAAGAGGGGGCTCCCACACCAAGCAGAACTGCATACATTTGTTCAAAGACTGGGCGCAAACACATTGGTGCAGCCCTGCCTGTAAAAGCTAAAGCCCACTGCAGTCAAAAGCCCATCAACGCTAAAATTGGGCAAATTAATTGTAGCATGTTCATGTGACGGATCGGGAATGAATGAGTTGTGTGCTCTGGGTGAATCTGACAGACTTAATGGGAAATGAGAGACAGGAGCAAAAAAGCATGTTTATGATTCCACGTCTACAGAAATTCAGAAGCCGAGCAGCAGACCCATAATGCTGGAGATGATTGACAGTGGTTAGTACTGGGGTTGCGTGGTGGCTGCTGCAGGCTCCTGGTAGCTGTCTATTACAGGAGCCCATTGCTTGTTTTTGTAAAAAAAAATCCATCAAGTGGCTAGTTATGACCTGTGCTCTCGCCTGTAAGCATGTGCTTTTTCAATAAAAACCACACTTTTTAAAGTTCAACTCATGGTGGAAAAATTTTGAGCCACTTACAAAAGAGACTCTCAAAGCTTTGGGTGCAGCCGGGTAGGGCAGCCGAGTAAAAGCATCACAGCAGAATAAAGGGCACGAGGGGAAGAGGGGGGAGAGAATGAACGAACGAGTGACTTAGAACCTTGTAAAGGTGATCCTGGAACCCGAAAGATAGGAGCTGAGTTACACCTCACCTACCAGGGCACCAGTAAAATAAGGGTATTTGGTAAGAGACAGTAAGAAATTTACCACATTTCTGAGGAAGCTTCTTGAAGGCCTATCACCAACATAAGAGGATGTTCAAAGAGCCTAGGGACAGGGAATGGTGGTGAGAGGCTCCGCGGTGGGTCTGTACTTGGTGGAGCAGGGTACCAGAGCTTCTGAGAGGTGACCCCTGTGTCCACAGGAAGTGAGGATTCTTCTAGAAGGCCTTCTGATAGGTAGCGTGTAGGAATCTAGGCAAACGGAAAGCACTTCTGGTAAGAAAACAGAGTGCTATGGTGGATTTCCCTGAATTTATAAAAGCTATGCATTTTCAGTAGAAAACAGTTTGGTGTTTTTATAAAATAGAAGGTGAACATCGTTAATGAGCTGTCTGGTTTCACATCAATTGGCCCATTCTGGAGTCCTTTGGGAAGGAGCACCTCATTAAGAAAATGCCCCACCAGGTTGACCTATGGACAAGCCTATGAGCGCATTTTCTTTATTGATGTGGGAGGGCCCAGTCACTGTGGAAAATGGCGTCCCTAGGCAGGTCCTGGGTGCCATGAAAAAGCAGGCCAAGTGTAGCGAGTCTTTCTCTGTCCCACCAGCCCGCTCCCAAATAATGAAAGACACAGAGACTTATTAATTATGAAGGCCCGGCCTTAGCTTAGGCTTGTCCCACTAACTCTTAAAACTTACATTAACTCATATTTATATTAGTTTACCTCCTACCATGTGGCCTTTACCTGTCTCCCATTCTGTGTGTTCAACTTGCTCAGCATCTCCATGGCGTCTCTCCCGCGCCTAGATTCATCATATCCTACTTTCTCACTCTCTGTCTGGAAGTCCCGCCTATACTTCCTGCCTAGCTACCAGCCATTCAGCTAAACCAATCACAGCAATATATCTTCCTACAGTGTACAAATATCCCACAACTGAGCAAGCCGTGGTGAGAGTCCTGGGGAGTGAGCCGGTGAGCAGGCTCCCCCATGCCCCTGTGCTTCAGTTCTTGCCTTGAGTTCCTTGACTTCCCTTGAAGGTAGAATGTGAAATCATAAGCTAAGATAAACCCTTCCTCCCCAAGTTGCTTTTGTTGTTTTGTTTTGTTTTCTTTCTTTCTTTTTTTTTTTTTTAAATCACGGTAATAGGAACCCTAAGACACCTGCTTCCTTGAGACAATCACTGTGGCCATCCTTAGGCCTTACACATACCCCAAAAACCTGAGTATACTTGCATGTTGCATACACAATGCTATAAGATAAACAACTTTTTAAAAAAGATTTAAGATTTATTTTTTATTTCGTAAGTGTTTGCCCACATATAGGTCTGCTAACCACATGTGCAGTGCCCACAGAGGCCAGAAGAGGGTATCGGATTCCCTAGAAGTGGATCCATAGACAGTTGTCAATCACCTTGTAGATGCTAGGAATTGACACCAGGTCTTCTGCAAGAGAAGTCAGCACTCTTAACCACTGAGCTATCTTGCCACCCTCCCACAACAAAATTTTAAACATATTAGCTCTATCCTGAGGGCAATTTGTCATGCAAATGTATACTCTTTACAGTTTGCTGTTTCCACTTTTAAAAATGTGTGCGTGCGTGCATGCGTGCGTGGGGGGGGGGGGCAGGACAACTTTCTGGAGTCAGTTATCTCTTTCCACCTTTACGTGGATTCTGAGGATTGAACTTGGGTCATCAGGTTTTTGTTCATTGAGCCATCTCCCCTGCCCCATTGTTTCCCTTCTTTAGGTAGAGGGACGGATGTGTAACTTCACAAGTGGGTTCCGGTCAGCCCCAGGCAGCCAGCATAACCAGTGCACAAGTGCAGTGCAGTTGAAACTGAGGGGACGTCATAGGCTGGTCCTTTGGTGGGTAAATACGGTCTCTCCCTCCCACACTTCAATATTTCTCTTCTGTACATTCCTAAGAAGGGAAGCCGTGGGATGGGAGTGCCTTGCTGTGTTCCTATTATGCGGTAGAACTCTCTTTGCTGCTGTCCCTCTGCTTTTACTGGTTAGTGAGTTACCTAACGTTACTAGCGTCACCCGCCTCACAGCCATCTGCAGGAAGACATCACTTCGGACGTTGCTGGTGATGGGGGCGGAGGTAGTCAGAACGCGTGCGTGCCCTGCAGCACGCTAAGCGCGCAATTTGGAACCTGGTTCTGAGACCTCTGACAAGTGTTGCCAGTTCCGGTGTAAGGTGACCAGAGCACATAAACTCACCAGTGCTGACTTGCAATGGCTGTTCTCAGCGTTAAATAAAACCTAAAAGTCATGAGCGCCTGGCTTGTTTTTCAGTTGTTGCCTGCGAAGTGGTGCAGGAGGAGCAGGCAGGTTTGGAATCTACTACAGAAGGCGTCCATTGCTGGGGCAAAGAGCTCAAGTCTTTCGAAGTTAGACACACTGAACTCTAAACCTGACTCTATGACCTCTAGAAGGTCGATTCCTGGATCCGAATTCCTTAAAGGGAGTGGGAAGAGGGTACCATACATTCTTGCTTGTGACTACTTAATGGCTGTTAAGAGGCCCAGACAGGATAAAAGTTTGAGACTAACTTGTGTTTTACAGCCAGCTCCAGCCAAACTGGAGTCTCAGAGCTTTAAGGTGGGGGAGAGGGGAGAAGGAAGGCAGGGCCGGTGTATTGTGGGGCACAGGGTCCAAGCTGAGTTCAAGTTAGCTGGCCTGGCTTCTTTCCCATCGCTGTGTATCACGGTTTGTTGGAGCCTTCTTTTCCGTCTGCCCTTCAGAGTGGCCCAGA
Organism: Microtus ochrogaster; assembly: GCF_000317375.1. NCBI lineage: Eukaryota > Metazoa > Chordata > Mammalia > Rodentia > Cricetidae > Microtus > Microtus ochrogaster. The sequence continues at coordinate 30,519,428 of NC_022010.1, read as the reverse complement.
TATCAAGGCTACACCGACTTTGGGGAGGGGTCAGAAACACAGTCAGCTCACCCTCATTCTGTGCCCTGCTGCCTGCCAGCAGACCCCAGAGGCAGCACTCCCTCCCTGGCTTCAGGCTACACTCAGGGTGGGGCGGGAGCAGCCTTTCACTAGGGAAAACAGGATTCCTTCTTTGCTGTCTGAAGGGCAAGATGAGAAGCTGGGGGCTCTGGTCCTGGCCTCACCTCTGGCCATGCCTTCCTCTCTCTGGGGAAAACAAAAAAGTCCTCTTAGAATGGAGCTTCATTTCTTGAAAATGGAAACCAAGAGATCCAAGCCTTGGGTCCAGCAACTGCCTCCCCAGAGGCTGCCTTCCTTTCTTGGCTCACTTCCCAACTTCCTCCCCTACCTCCCTGGAAAGGAAGAAGGTAGCTGGTCCACATGGGTCCCTGCATCCAGTGGGGACCCTTGAGCATCCAGTCACAACAGTGCAGGCTGCAGGTTAGGAAGGCCATCGCTCTGTCACAGTCAAAGAACATAGGCAGATCGTGTTGCAAACACAGCCAGACATGGACAGGCAATGGTGGCAGAGACTTCAGCTGATCATGATCTGAGATCTCGACACAAAACAGTGCCAGGTGCTTCTAGAAAACAGCAAGGGAACTAAAGATAACCAGGAAGGCCGTGTGCGGTGATGGACCATGGACTTTGGGGTCAGAGAGGCCAGGAGCCCTGGGCTGTCTCTGAGTAATTAGAATCGTGGCAGTCCCTGCTCGATTCGGGTCCTCCTGTATTCGGGTCTTGCTACGAGCCAAATGTCCCATTCTTCATAGATAGCATCTCCCAGCAGAACTATAAAGCAGGTCTATTATTATTCTTGTGTTATAGGTGAAGAACCTGAGCTTAGTTAAATGATGCACCTACAGGGAAACCAAATCTCATTTCTCTGATGAGTTTCTCAGCCTTCATTGCTCCTCTACAAAATGAGAATTATACATACACACACACACACACACACACACACACACACACCCCAGGGCTGGAGAGATAGCTCAGCGGTTAAGTGCACTGACTGCTTTTGCAGAGGACACTGGGTTTAGTTCCCAGTGCCCACATGGCAGCTCACGACCATCTCTAATCCAGTTCCTGCAGATCTAACACTCTTCTAGCCTTGGAGGACATGGCAGCTCATGGCACACATGTATACATGCAGGCAAACATGCATGCACATAAAAGAGATCTAAAAATATACATTTTTCAGATGCTGTCTCAGGCTGTGATTGTAGCTTAGTGGTAGAGCACCTGCCTGGCTTGGACAAAGCTCCAGTCTCAATTCGTAGCTCCATGAAAGAAAGGCTACTACTAACTCTTGAAGTCGGAAGAATGGTGAATAAACCCCATGAATGCCAGTAGGTGCTCTGTGGGTGTAAACAGATTTTTGGGTTTTTTCCCTCTCCCATGGGTCAGGGTCTTTTTCTCCTAGTACAAGGGAGAGAAGGCCTGGAAGCCACCAGAGTATTCACTAATGTGACACCATGGGTGATGCCATGTAGCGCTTAGTGACTGGGGTGATGTTCTGAAAAGTCTGTCATCCGGCAACTTTGTTGTGTGACAATCACCGAGTATACTTATGAAAGCTAAGACACTCACTGCACTGTAGTCTTATGTGGTGGTCGTCCTGTCTAATTGTTGTGTATCATTTGAGCAGCTGGGTACAAAGATGATGGCGTGTGTACTCCTGAGATGCTGAGGTGAAGGTGGGCATGGATGTGGGTGCGTCCTGGTGACTCTCGGGCAAAGCATGGCACAGAGTCCTGAAGCCGAGAAAGATTTAATAGATGGCGACAAGATGTTACATAGCTGCTACAACCTTTATGAAAATAAAACAAAATAGAAAGTATTTGCAATATTAGGTTAATAAAGCCAAAACTGTACATGCACAGATTACAACTATATAAAGTATAGACAGGAGACATGGAAGGGAACTGGAGAGTTTAAAGTTCTCTGGAAGTGGTTGTGTCATGCTGTGATGTGGCCAGTGAGGACAAGGTAAGTGGAAGGCAGCTGGTGTGGATGCCTTCCAGCCCCACCAGTGGGCGTGGAGGACCCATTCCACACTCCTATACTCAGGGCGGAAATGTATCTTTTGGAAATATCCCGAAATGAGTATCAGGCTTCGAGAGCTTTGCCACACGCTGATAGCTGTGGTTGGGATGTGGTTTCCATCTATCCCCCAAAGCTCCATGTTCTGAAATTTCATCCCCATTGTGAGGTATTAAGCGTGTGAGAAACATCCCAGCTACAGTGTTCAGAGGTACGGTCTTGGGGAAGGATTAGCACTAGTAAAATCATCAGAGTGGAGGTCCCTTTGATAAATCCTTGTGGCAAAGAAGAGGGAGCAAGAGCAATTACTACACACACACACACACACACACACACACACACGACTGGCTGTTGCCATATGATACCCTGAGCTGTCCCAGACATTACATGTAGAGAACATCTCTACATGTCTGTGAACCCTTGAACCTCCAAAGCTAAGTGAACCACTTTTGTGTACAATGTCACCCAGACTTGGGTATTTGATGCCCGGAATGAAAACCAGGCTACGACACTGACCTATTTTGCTCTGTAACGCTAGCAAGGTTTCATAGTCCTGCAATTTCGAAGTTGCCTTTCCAAGCGAGGCAGGAGAGCTTCGGGCAGCAGCTTCACTCCTTGCTCAGCCGGTGTCAGGCAACGTGAAGATTCTGCACTAGAATAGAGCTGTGGTGCTTAATCTCCAGTGAGATTATTTCATAAAATATTGATCTTTACTTTGCACGGAAAGAAGATAGGTCATGAATAGAAAATGTACGCAAGAGCGAGAATTCTTCGGTTCCCTTAGTCCATAAGCGTGCAAAGTAATGAATGAGGCTATTTCACAAAACAAGACTGACTTCTACCGCCCCCGCTGGGAGAGGCAAGAGCTGGGAAGTCACTCTTCCTTGGTGTTCCCATCCTAGGAACTGGTGCCTTTCCCCATGGACTGTGCAGAGAAAGCTGCAGACGATGGATGTCCCCCCCACACCAGCTGTAGGGTCCTCTTTCCCTTCCTCTCCATCCTGCTCTTCTCCCTCCCCCCTCCTCTTTCCTCACCTCCGCCCCTCCCTTGCTATACCTGGGGTTTTAGCATATTCCTGTGCTGCTGCAGACCAGCGTGGCCCTGAGGTATCGCTGTCTCCAGCAGGAAGCAGCAAGGTCACGGTGCCTGAGAAGGCCCGCAGTTGTGTGTCCCCTGCAGCAGTCCGGCACCAAGTCTCCACCTTCCCTTGGATTCACTGTGACTCGACCTGCCTGCCCCGGAGCTGGGATAGCAGGGTGGTGCGAGGGCAGTGCTCCCAGAACCCCAATCCTGATTATAGTCTCATTCGCATTCTGCGGCTAACTGAGCTGTTTTGAGCAAGCCAGCAAATTATTCTTGATGTTTGCTTCCTGGAGAGACACTGAAAGATCTTGTAAAGATCAAAAATGCGGGAGGGGGAAGCGTGAAGGAGGGGGGGGGGACTTAAAAAAAACTAAATGCAAAGCAACAATTAAATAGCTACTGATTCTCACCCACGTAGATGAATGGATCTAGGAAGACAGAAAGCAGGCATGATGGAACATGGGTGTAATGCCAGCACTGCGAAGCCGAAGCAGGGGAGTCTCAAACTGAGGCCAGCCTAGACCGCATAGGAAATCTCAAGCCAGCCCCCCTTGTTCACCCCACTGACAAAAAGATAAAAATAACAGACAGCGGGCAAGGTTTGACGAAGCTGGAACCTGTATACTTTGCTGGTAGATGGTGCCACTTTGCAACTGGGTGTGACAGCATGGTCACTCCTGGACACATACCTATTTCAAACTCAGCTGCACAGAGAACTGGACATGGATGTATGTGTACTGCATAACCAAGCCGAGTGTACATGAGGTGAGGAGCTGCGGCATCTTTGCACATCTCGGGGCCGGGAACACCGACTGCGGGCAGTGAAGAGTGAGGAAAGGACAGATAGGTGTACATTCAGAAAAGCTGGGATGGGATGGCCTGTGCTCGCGCTAACGGAGCACCCTGGAGGTGCAGGGTGTTCATTATACCCCGTTGCACAGGGAGGCGGGATGGTTGCGTCCAGCTGAACAGAGGCTGTGTTATTACACACGGGCAAACTGGTGTAGTCTTCATACACAGCTGAGCAAGGAAGGAGGCAGCAGGAACAGCGCAGTGGGGCAGCAGTTGTCAGGCCAGGAGAAGGGAGGGAGGAGATGAGGGTGGACATTTTCTGACACTGTCAGCATTCACACTCGGACCCAAAGAAGGCTTTGCCCTCCCCCTGAGTCTCACCCAGGGAAGGTTTTTACCGCTCCCATGGGGCTGAGACTTTGGGGTCCTGGAAAGGTAACTCAGTGGTTAGAGCACTGGCTGCTCTGCAGAGGACCTGGGTTCCAGCATCCATGTGGTGGCTCAGCACAGCCTGTAGCTCCAGTTTCAGGGACTCTGGTCCCCTCTTCCGGTCTCCTCAGATACTCTATGTATGTAGTGCACATATATACGTTCAGGCAAAACATCCATACACATTCAGGAAAAATAATTTCAAATGAGGAAAAAATACAAATGCTCATATATTCAGCAACAAACACGAGCCTTGACAGCATGATGCTAAGTAAAAGAAACCAGTCACAAAAGATCCTGTGTTAGGGTTCCATGTACAAGAACTATCCAGAACAGACATAGCTTAGAGATAAGTAGATCAATGGTTGCTAGGGGCTGGGAGGGGAGGAACGGGTACCAACTGCTCAGAGGCTCAGGATGATGATGTGGCCAGATTGATTTGTCAGTGGACTCTGGGTGTACTGAATACTGAAGTTTGCACTTTAAATGGAGAAATTACAATTCAGGGCACAGCTTGTAATCAAAGGTGTCTCACAACCTGTTGACCAGGCCACAGGTGCCCTCACTCTCAAGTTCATGACCGTCAGAGATACCAGTGTCCAAACTCAGACACTCCATGTTAATTGCTTGAAATAAAATGCCAGAAGGAAGAGTACAGTGCATCCTTTATTTTTAGTGTGGGTATATGTGTGTGTGCACACGCGTGCGTGTGCATGTATGCACAGGGGCCAAAGAGTGTGCAGAGGCCCACAGAGTCCAAAAGAGGAAACCAGATTCCTAAGAGCTGGGGTTCCAGGCGGTTGTGATCCACCTGACTTTGGGTCCTCCGGGAGAGCATTCTGTGCTCTCAATCTCTCCAGCTCCAGTTCTTTAATCCCTGAGAAGCAGGTGCTTATGGAAGAAGAGGTAGGGAGGAATGACGAGTGGTCACATGTTTGGCAGCAGTCTTAAGCAGGAGCCAAAAAAAAAAAAATGGGCTAGGAAAGGGTCCAGCCACAAGCACGTTAGAGACTTCAGAATATCGTCAAGCCGCGCTGCCTCCCAGACACCCTTGGCGACACAAAGAATGAATCAACAGCAGGAACTGAGTCACAGGAGCGACTCAGCAGGCAGGACTGTGTGAGAACAGCTGGAGACCAGAGGGACTGCCTACATTCCCCTTTGTGTGTGCAGAAAGGAAAGGGAGGGAAGGGAAGAGGAGGGGAGGGAAGAAAAGAAAGGCAAGAGTTTGGCAGAACCTGATGCAAAGAGCAGTTCCAGAAAGCGTGGAGTCGAAAGGGTGGCGCAAGAAGGCAGCATCTATGTCGACCTGGCAGCTCGTTTTCCTCTCTCAGTCTTGCCCCTTGCCACCTGCCAAAGGTCGGACTTTTCTTGCCACAGGTAGAGTCAGTCTTAGGGTGGTTCGACTAATGGTTTCTCAGTGTCACCCTGGCATGAAGGTGATCGGCCCTTGGAAGCAGTCATACTTCAGCTTTTGAGTTTTGATCTTTTCCCAAGCAGACATCCTGCAGGATGATGCTCTTCTGAGGTAGGGGTAGCTGTGGCAATCCATGGTCAGCCTTGTGCTCCCGAGAGAATGTTAGGAAACATTGAATGACTCTCCAAGTTCTTTGGCTGGGAAGTGACTGGGCCAGGACTTGCACCCATCTGACTTCAGAAGACCACGCTGCAGGCCACCATCATGTCTGAAGGAAATGTAGTATTGGAAGCCAGCGTAGTGATAATGGATGCAGGAGGACCACGAGTTTGAGCCCTGCCCGGGCTCAGAGAGAGAACTTGTCACAAACAAATAGCAATGATAATAGAAAAGGAAGAGGAAGGTGAGGAGAAGGAGGAAAGAAAGAGAAAAGAAGATGGTAGACAGGGATGGTACGTGAGAGGCTCAGATGGCTGGGCGTCCTCTGGCTCACAGAAAGCCAGAGTGACCGTGAGAGTGTAGTTACCGCTTCCGGCTTTCTCCTGTTGGTTCTGCTAATGAGCTGCCAACCAGTCAGGTCTATGTCCTCAACTTTCTCCCAGAAGGCTCTCAGTCTAGGTCTCCTCCCTCCCCTCCCCCCTCGCGCACGCCTTTGTCCCTCCACACTACCCTTTCCCTTCTCTCCCTCACTCATAGAATCTGAACCTAGGGCCTTGGACATGCTAGGGAAAAAGTCTCTTTGGGCCTGTCCCCAGTTCCCTTTTCCTTTTTATTTTGAGACAGAGTCTTGGATAAATTAATTGCCCAGTCAGGTCTTGAACTTGCCACCCTCCTCCTTAGCCTTCTGAGTAGCTGGTCTCCAGCACCAGGCCTCTGATGGAAAACCACACAGGATTTGAGACACAGAAACACCAAATGGCAGATTTTAGCAGTTTGAACTTTAAAAAGTTCCCAGGGATTGGTGCTCACCAAAACTGCATGGGTCCCCTCCCTACTGAGAGACTCTTCAAGAGGAGGAGAAGCTCAGTATCTCAAAGCTGGAAGGGAAGCCTTCCTGGACCAAAAGCGCCATCAAAAGCTGGGAACATCTCAGAAGTGCAGACTTCTGGGTGCTACCACGGCACCCTCCACCAGACATTTCCCAGGACACTCTGAAACCCGCTAGAGTCTGAGTGCCTCCCTCCGAACTAAAGCCTGAATTTGGACAGGATGCCACGTTTACCTTTTGTTTTAGAAAGAAGATTACAGTTCTGTTTCAGCTTCAATAAAAAAAAAAAAAAAGTTTGCTTTCACGTTTTGCATACATAGGCTTCCTTTGAGAGTTTATAAATTTAGAGGAACAAAAGTTATAACCTAGTATAATATTCTCACCCTCCTACATTTCTTATTTCTTTTTAGACAGGGTCTCTATGAAGACCTGGCTTGTCTTGAACTCACAGAGATCCACCTACCCCTGTCTTCTTCTGAGTGCCTGATTACAAGCAGGTCACTGCACTTGGCTCTTTTCACCTTCTCTTTCTCCTTTCCTCCTCCTCCTCCTCCTCCTCCTCCTCCTCCTCCTCCTCCTCCTCCTCCTCCTCCTCCTCCTCCTCCTCCTCCTCCTCCTCTTTCTTCTTTCTTTTCTTTTTGTTGGTGGGAGGGATTGAGACAGGGGACAGGGTTTCTCTGAGTAGCCCTGGCTGTCCTGGAACTAGCTTTTATAGTCCAGGCTGCGGTCAAACTCAGAGGTTCACCTGCCTCTGCTGGGTGCTGGGATTAAAGGCGATTGCCACCACCACCCGGCTCTCTCACCCTTCTTAACATGGACTAAAGTCATTTTTCCTCATAAATTCACCAGGGACCAAGGCTGTAACTCCCTGGCACAGTGCTTGCCTCACAGACTTCAGGCCTCATGCTTGGGGGAAGGGCACTGTGTGTGTGTTGTGTGTGCTCTTGTCAGCCTTAAGTATTCTCTGGATTCATTTGTGAAACGCTGACCAAGATGCCAAAGGCATTTCTGTGTGTATGTATGTATGTATGTATGTATGTATGTAAATAAATATGTGTGTATGCATGTACATGTATGTGTGGGTATGTATTTACCAATGCACAAATAGATAAACTAGAAAATTCCTGGGGTATTTATTCATTTTGCTGCATAGGCATTTTTTGCTGCATTTGTATATTTTCGACAGCTGTCAAAGATCCCCTTTTCAGTCTATTAGCTTGTTTAGAAACTGAACAGAAAGCTGATGCCACCAGTGACAGAGGCCAGAAGCGCGTCCCCAGCTCTCGGGGTGTCTTCATGATTTCTGAGGTGCTCCTTTCCCTGCTAGCCTTTGAGTCACTACTCACTGGGTATCAGAGAAGGGTTTGTTCAGGCCAGTGTTCCCTAAATGGTTCTCTGGCAAGATGTCAAAGGGTGTTTCTCCAAGAAAAGGGTCTGTGATAAATGTATTTCAGAAATGCTGCCTTAAAGAAACGAAGAGCAGGGCTGGAGAGATGGCTCAGCGGTTAAGAGCACTGCCTGCTTTTCCAAGGGTCCTGAGTTCAATTCCCAGCAACCACATGGTGGCTCACAACCATCTGTGATGAGGTCTGGTGCCCTCTTCTGGCCTGCAGGCATACAAGCAGACAGAATACTGTATAAATAATAAATAAATTAAAAAAAAAGAAAGAAAGAAACGAAGAGCATAGACTTACCTGGCAGGGGCGGTGCCGTGATCACGAAGGCGGTTTTCCCAGGGCGAGGCTCCTCCCTTGCACTCTGGATGCGCCAACTCCAGTGATTTCACCAGATGCGGGAAACTGCATAATTTGTGGTGGGAGGAATGACGGTGACAATGACTTGTTCAAACCTCCCCCTAAAAAGAAATTTTAATTTAAAAAATGGGGTCATATCATGACCTCTTAGGGTCCCTCTCCCATCCCCACCCCTTTTCGGTTTCTCTGTGTAGCTTTGGAGCCTGTCCTGGCACTCGCTCTGTAGACCAGGCTGGCCTCAAACTCAGAGATCTGCCTCCCAAGTGCCAGAATTAAAGGCATGCACCACCACCGCCTGGCGGATTTTTAATATAATAATACACATTGCACACCTCTGAGAGTGAGTATGTAAAATAAAGCATTTGTCAGCCTTTTTTTAAAAAAAAAAAAACCACAATCTTGGTGTGTAGCCTTGACTGGTTTGGAACTCCCTATGTAGACCAGGCTGGCTTCAAATCCACAGATCCACCTGCCTCTGCCTCTGGAGAGCTGGGATTAAGGATGTGCACCAAGACACTTGGCAGCCAACTTTAAAATTTTTTAAATTTATTTTAATTTGATGTGTATGGGTGTTTGCCCACATGTATGTTTGTGCACCTGTGCATACAGGGTCTGAGAATGTCGGGTCCCCAGGGCTGGAGTTACACATGGATGTGAGCCTCTGTGTGGGTGCTGGGAACTGAACCCTGGTCTTCTGCAAGAGCAGCCAGTGTTCTTAACTGCTAAGCCTCCTTTCCAGATCCTTAGCTGCTTTTTTTTCAGCTTTTTTTATTTATTTAAGAAGAAAGAAAGGACAGCATCAAAGCGCTGTTTCTAAGAACGTTTTTCAGCATTGACACGGGAACAAGTGAGTTCCATGCTTCCTGTGATGGGAAATTATGCAAAGACATTTTACCAAGAAATCCTTTCGATGATTCGCTTGCAAAGCATCCCACCAGCTGGTTTTAGTGCCTTGACGCTGGAATGTAGTCCCTGGATATATGCAGTACGGATCCAGGTGCCTTTCTGCTCTAGAGAATTCTTTCCGTGGATTATGGAGACACTGCTCTTGGAGCAATGTATTTCAGCAATTACGATGCAAGCAAGCACAGCAGATATTATTCAAGGAAGCTTTCTGCTAAGACATATTGGCAGGTGACGCTAGGCAGCGGCCAGGTAACAGGTGGAACATCGCCCGTGGTCACATAGCGTCCCTTCTCTGGGCGAGGTTTGTTAAGGTAACTGAATATAGAGGAGGCACTGGAGGGCCCTTCATGCTCATGCGTGCGTGTGTTCCCAGCATGAGGGAAGCTGAGGCAGGAAGATTTTGTCATTAGGATCAACCTGGGCAGCAGAGTAAGACCCTCGTGTTTGTTTGTTTAAAGGCACTGGACGGAGTATGTACTGATCTTTGTTGTCTGGCACACAACAAAAAAGGTTGCAAACAGTGACTTCAGACAAGGCCCACCTAGGATGCACGGCTCTGTAGGGCAGCCTGGGCTGACACAGAGGTGCAGTATGGCGTTGGTGTCCCAGAGCTCAGGGCATCTTCCAGATTCTTTGGCTGGTACTGACAGAATCTGTTTCCCTGTTGTCTACTGAAGCTCTCTTTCTCTCTGCTTGTCTGAGGGAGGGTAGCACTCTCTGGTCCTAAAGCTGCCTGCAGGTCCTCCCTTTGCAGTCCCTGGAAGCCCGAAGCCCCCTGCAGCCCCCTCTGCCCTCAAGGCTTAGGGAATCCTGGGCTTTCCGTCTCTGTTCCTCTGCAGAAAACACTCGACTTGTCTATGTTGTAATTGGGATTTTGTTTTACTCCCATCCGTTTTCCTTCTTTTCATGTATTTTTAAAAATATATTTTTATGTTCTATGATGCGTGTGTGTGGGTGTGTAAGTGTAGACATACATGAACCACGTTACAGGTACGACAATATGAAGACGAGGGTGGGTGTCGCTCCCTGCTTGACACAGGATCTCTTTGCTCTCCCACGCTGTGTCTCCAGGCTAACCAACCACAGGCTTCCCGGATTCTCCACTCTCTGTCTGCACATGCTATACCATAATTGGTGTTACGTGGGCTCTGGGGATCTGAATTTACATCCTCACTCTTGCCTGGCAAGTGCTTTATCCATTGAGCCATCTCTGCAGACCCCATTTTTAGGTTCTGGATACATAGTACATACTGTGGTGTTTGTATCTGGGTAAATATGGGTCTCTTTAAACAGTTATCCCTCTTCATGATAAAAAATTTCAAAATCCTTTCTTCCAGCTTTCTGAGCCATATGCTCTGTCATCTTCACCCTTTCCCACAACGGGACACCAGGACCTGTTGCTGTATCACCATATGCCCGCCAGTTAATCCCCCAGTGAAACTCTGGGCTCTTAATCATGTGATTACGTCAGGCCCTTAGCCATAGCGATGTTAATGGTGCCTTCTCACGTAACCTAGGGATGGGAGCAAATCTCTTCACAGTCGCTTGGTGTCCTTCTGGGATGAGTTCTGGGGGTCATCTAAGAATTCTGCCTGTCATAAAGCAGAAGACAGATTCCAGTCCCCAAAGTTTAAAGATCGGAGAAATAGATGTACAAATGAGACAAGAATGCAAATTTGGAAGTGAAATTTGGCACCACCAGAATAAAAGTGTAGGCCTTCGATCCCAGCCCTCGGGAGATCTCTGTGAGTCAGAGAACACCTTCATCTATGTGATGAGTTCCAGGACAGCCAGGGCTATGTAATGAGACCCTTTCTTGAGAAAAAAAAAGAAAGAAAAAAAAAAAGAAAAAAGGAAAGAACTTGACAATGAAGCAGTACTGCAGTTGTCTCCAAAAGGGAGACATTCGTGGACACAGTTGAAGAAAAGGGGTCACAGGAAGCTTAAAAGACCCTCCAAAGGGCAGTCCTAGCAGTGATTAGCATTTTCTGGGGCTTAACCCCCTGGGGGTGGTGGTCCTTGAATGTTCTGTCCTCTGTGCATTTTACACATTCGGAAACGAGTTTGCAGAGCTGAGCACTGGGAAAGACAGCGCAGGCAAGCCAGGGGCTGGCCTCGAACTCACAGAGATCCACCTGTTTCTGCCTCCCGAGTAGTGGGATTAAAGGCATGCGCCACCACCGCCCGGCTCCTGTGAAAGTTTTACATGACTCCAGGTATATAGGTACACACAAGCATACAGATCAAACATTTATAAGTAATAATTCCTAAAGAAATGTATTTTACAACACTTCTTTTGTATGTGTGTATAAATATCAATAATTTTAACATTTATTCAAGACAAAGCTAATTTGCATACTAATGAAATAGCTGCGCATCTTTTTTATGTAAAGAATTAAATCTTGGCTGAATATTTGATGTTGTAAGACACAAAGAACTACAACATTTTTCGGAGTAGATCAATATTTTGATTTTATAATCAGTAATGCTGAGAATATTCTTCAAATAAATTCCTATATGAAATAGCAGAAATGTGTTTAGGGCAATTTCAGAAATTATCGGGAGTTCTATCTAATATCATGCCGAAAATCCTTTGTTTTTTAGATTTTATTTATTTTTATCTTATGTGTATGCCTGCATGTTTGTCTGTGTGCCGTGTGTATGCCTGGTTACCAACGAGGCCAAAAGAGGACATTGGATCCTCAGGAAGTGAAGTTACAGACGGCTGTGTGCTGCCATTCAGGTTCTGGGAACCCAACCTGTGCCCTCTGCAGAGCTCCCTGTGCTCTTACCCACTGAGCTATCTCTCTATCCCTGCTATTTTCAGACAAGGTCTTGCTGTGTGGTCCAGGCTGGCCTCAGACTCTCAGGCCTCCTGCCTCAGCATCACCAAAGGGGAGTCCAGCCGTTGTGTAACTGAGCGCTGGATACTGAGCCGTGCAGGGAACCTATGAGGAGGTGAACGAGCTCGGTCAGTTCCTCACACTCAGAACGGAACTCTCGTTGTTGGGATGGGTCACCTCACCTCCCAGCAGTGGCTTCACATCACCCAAGCTCCCGGGGCGTGTTATCACATATGCACACACCAAGCCCTTGACCTGCAGAGAAGCCGGGATGAGCAGTGCCTGGCTGGAGTCCAGGCCTGGGGAAACTACCCAGATAGACTGCTGTGTGACTAGCCAAGGCGGCCATTGATGACGTCAGCATGAGCCGCAGAGTCCCGGCTAGACAACAGATAGTACCCACGGGTTGCTGGTCACACCTCACTCCTTGGGCTCCCTTTTTTTGCCCTTCAAGTTACACTTCTTTTCCAAGCCAGGCTCAGTGTTTGCTTCCTGCTCTATAAACTACAGTCCCGTTTGAGCCCCTCTTTCATGGTACTCCCTCCCAAGTTTTGAGTAGGGATTCTGGTACCCCACATTCTCTAATCCCTCGCTGACAGAGCTGATGTTCCCATAACACTCTTTTTTTTTTTTT
>NC_022010.1:30500484-30506399 GCF_000317375.1 Microtus ochrogaster | reverse complement strand
TGTAGACCAGGCTGGTCTCAAACTCACAGAGATCCGCCTGCCTCTGTCTCCCGAGTGCTGGGATTAAAGGCGTGCGCCACCACCGCCCGGCTTCCCATAACACTCTTGCTGTTGGATCCCCTGTTTAGATTTAACCCAATAAATCTCAGAAGATAACTCCTATGCTAAAGGGCATACCCCAGCACCGCCAGGGAGATTAGATTGCAAGAGCGGGATCCCAGGGAAAACCCCTAAAGATGTGGCTATTGCAGGCAGGCCCCCAGTCCTGTGAGCCCTGGAGTAAGGGTTTAGGGCAGGAATGCTTGATGAAAATGTTTAAATCGAATATAATATATGTAGATCTTCAAATGTTAAACAGTATTCTTGGAGTCAAACGTCTTTCTTCTTATTTATTATATCTATTTATTTAGCTTTGGTTTTTTGAGACAAGGTTTTTCTGTATAGCCCTGGCTGTCCTAGAACTCACAGAGATCTGCCTGCCTCTGCCTCCCAAGTGCTGGAACTAAAGGTGTGTGCCACCACCATCTGGCAATTAGAGAGAGAAAGGGGGGGAGTGTGTGTGTGTGTGTGTGTGTGTGTGTGTGTGTGTGTGTGTGTGTGCAGTACCAGAACAGGCCAGTAGGGGGCACAAATCACCTCCAACCAAAACCTCTTTGTGAGTGCTAGAAACCAAACCTAGATCCTCTGTAGAGCAGTTAGTGCTATCAGTCACTGAGGCATTTCTCCAGCCGCTCTTGTAGCTTTTTTAAAATTTATAGTAACTTGTCTATCATGATCCTGCCGTGCACACACAGCTCCTTGCTTTGCTGTAACTGAACTGACCCCTTACCTTTTTCTACTTCCCTGGTAACCGCCATTCTGCTATCGACATCTACGAGATCAAGTTTGTTTTGTTCCCCTGTGAGTGAGGCCATGCAGGGCTTGTCTTTCTGTGGTGGTTTATTTCACTTAACATTACCTGCTGGGTTCCATATGTGTTGTCCCTAATTACAGAACTACGTCATTTCTTTTGTAGGGTCAGCAGACACTTCTCGAGTATTTACTGTATGCCTGGGCTCCCACAAGTTGCTGCGAGAGTTCCAGAAACTAAGCAGACAACTCCTTTTGTCATGGGGCTTCAAGCTTTCCTGATAGACGACCCTTACTACAAGAAATAACTCAAGTAAGCGACCCAAAAGGCTGTGCCAGCATGCCAGTAGGTACACGGAGACCAGTGGTGTTTCCTCCGGCAAATGAGGGACAAGCAGCTCCAATCCTCGGCGGAGAATACAGGGTCAGGAAAAGGCAAACATCAGAGCTTGAACAGAACAGGCAAACTGGCTCTGGTGCATTCAGTCCAGATTCCATGGGGATTTCCCCTTTCTTCCTCCCTGCCCCCAGAGGTTTTTCCTCTTTACTAATCTCACTGCAGCCCTGACAAAATCCAGCAAAGGGAGGTAGGGATCAAAAAGGGAGAGAGGATTTGAGAGAGATTTATGATGTAGGACTTTATGATCAATTAATCTTCTGGTTAAGAGCAAGGGAAGAGCTGAGGTTCGTAGCTCCTGCTCACTCATTCAACCGCTAAATCACTCACACAGCCAATGCTCGTGGAGGGCCTGTCCTATGCCCTGTCTGTGCCCTGCTACTAGGCTTCCGGGCTGCAGGCTGGAGTCACCAGGCAGGTGGCAATACCCTTGCCTAAAGCAGGAGACTTATAGAAGGAGGGTTTGTGGCACTGTTTGTTGTTCAACTTCGTGTCATTTGAGTCCCATGCTGGGAATTCTGGGTGCAAGCAGGTGACCTTGACAAGTCGGTCATTTTACAGAAAAGGAAATGTTTGCTTCTGTTCTTTAGGGCTGGGGAGACAGCGCAGTGGTGGAATGTTTGCCTGTGTTGAGGCTGTAGGTTCAACTCCCATCTCTGAAAGGAAGAAAAAGGAAGGAAGGAAGGAAAGAAGATGATAGGTAAATAGACAGACAGACAGACAGACAGACAGACAGACAGACAGACAGACAGAATAATTGGTCATGGTTTATGCCTGTAATCCCAGCACTTGGGGAGGTAGAGGCAGGAAGATCAGGAGTTTACGGCCTGCCTCAGCTACCTAGCAAATTCCGAAATAGCCTGGGCTACATAAGACCATATCTTGAAACAACAACCCCCCAAAAAGGTTAGCATTTTGGTGACAGAAGTTTGAGGATCGAAATAGACTATAATTAGCCTCTAAGTCTGTGGTTCTCAGCCTTCCTAACGCTGCAACCCTTTAACACAGTTCCTCATGTTGTGGTGATTCCAACCATAAGATTATTTTTGTTTCTACTTCACAACTGTCATTTTGCCACTGTTATGAATCATAACTTAAGTATCCACTGTGGAAGGGCTGTTCGGCCCCAGGAGTCACAACCCACAGGTTGAGAACCAATGCTCTAAATGAAAGTGGAGACTGAGCACAGAAGGGTCATAGTGTGTTTCAGAATAGAACAGTGTCCAAGTGTGACCAGGGTCTGGGGATTGAGCCCAAAGCTGGGGTGGGGGGGGGACACAAAAGGATGTGGGAGGGGCAGATGACCTCAGAGGTCGTAATTAAGATACATAGCAGCTCAGAACTTCAGTTTCTTCCCGGGAAATGAAGAAAGTGTCTGCTTCCTGGGGTTTGTTTTGTTTGTTTGAGACATAGTCTTGGGGTGTAGCCCAGTCTAGCCTGGAACTTTCCAGCCTCCTGCTTCAGCCTCCAGTGTGCAGGGATCACAGACACACAAAGTTCTGCCGCACACACATCCTGTGATGTCTTAGGTTTTATGCAGAAGAACAGGCCTTCAGTATAGCAGCAGATTTTATACTCTCTTTCATTGTTTCTTTCTTTTTTTTTTTTTTTGAGACAATTGCCCCTGTGTTTAGTGCTGACTATCCTGGAACTTACTCTCTAGACCACACTGGCTTTGAACTCATAGAAATCGACCTGCATCCACCTTCTAAGCTCTGGGATTAAAAGTGTGAATTACCACATCCAGCAATATATACATTCAAAATATTGCCACTGTGCCCATGAAATGACTTGTGGGAAAACCCTTACATGGCTTTGCATGCCTGATGGCCTGAGTTCAGTCCCTGCAACACACACACACACACACAAATTATTTCTTCTTAGGCCAGGTGTGGTGACCTCATAACATTTATTGTTTGGTTGGGACTTCCAGTCATTCTTGCATGGGCCTGGAAGCCTCATTCCCTCTCTCTCTTCAAATCCTGCCCACTCAGAGAGAGTCTCCAAAGGAAAGCCACCCAAAAGCCCAGTTGCGAATCCTTGGAGCTGTTGCCCTGGTGTGTCCAGCTGCCCAAGTCCCTACCTAAGCACTCAATTTTTGACCATATTCGGGCACAAACTCGGCTTGTGGTGAACACGTCATCACCCCTCTCCCACAACCTATAAAATCTTTAGTTCCTGCACGCATGGACTTGTCTGGCCTTAGTCTCTGGGACTGGAGAACCCACCTAGGAGTTGCTTTGCTCAGTATAGCTGTTGTTAGACTTTTTCAATTCAGCTTGATCTGGCATACTCTCATCGGTGGAGAAACTTATTACTGGGGGAAAGCAGAAAACCTATTATTATTTTATTTATTTTCTATATTATTTGTCAGTAATAATTATTAGAGCCAGCACTTGGGAGGCAGAAGCAGGTGGATCTCTGTGAGTTCGAGGCCAGCTTGGCCTACAGAGTAAGTTCTAGAACAGCCAGGGCTACACAGAGAAACTCTGTCATGAAAAACAAAAACGGAAGAAGAATAAAGAAAAGAAAGAAAGTTTGCCTGGCAGTGGTGTTGCATGCTTTAAATCCCAGTACTCAAGAGGCAGAGTCAGGCGGATCTCTGTGAGTTTGAGACCAGTCTGAGTTCCAAGAGAGCCAGAGCTGTTACACAGAGAAACCTTGTCAGAATAAGAAAGGGGGAAAAAAAGGTTCAAAGCCACCCTAAAATTCATTAAAAATAAATAAATAAATAAACGTCCTACATTTCAAAAAAACTAAAAAAGAAAAATGCAGGGAAGGCTAAACTTAGATAAACTTGAGGGAAAAAAAGACAGTTTTTTTTTCCTGCTATGCTTAGGAAACTCCCTAATTGTCAGAACGAAAGACAGTGGGGAGGAGCCAGAATGTTATTAGAAAAAAGATCAAAGCAAAACTGGGGAGGACTTAATTTAGTCCTCTGGAAATGAGGTGCAGATATTCTCAAGGTCTGCCTTTTCTATTTTTTAACTCTTCAAGAATTCAGACTAAAAGTGACCACGGGGGTAAACAATACCTTCCTTTTCCTGATCTTTTGAGACAGGGTCTCCCTGTGCAGCTCTGGTTGATCTTAAACTCACTCTGTAGACCAGGCAGGCCTTGAACTCACAGAGACTTGCCTACTGGGATCCAGCAGCATTGGGGTTAAAGGTGTGTGCCACCACACCCTGCAAAAGGTACCTTTCTTAATCTTTGTTTGGGGTGGTGCTGCTAGCACTGACTGCCTGGGCTCTGGACCGGGCATCTTTTCTGTCTACCTCAGGGTGCTGAGATGACAGGGACGTGTGTCTGTGCTGTGCTATGCTGTGCAAGCACGGTCCACGGGAGTTTTCTGCCTCTGGTAAACTGATGGGTTGGATGTGCATGTCTGTAGTGTGAAAATCCAGCCACTCCCAGAAGTGAAACTCCAGGCAGAAGATTCTCCTGGTACTAGAGATTGGCTTAGTCTACTGACAACCAAGTCAAGTAGGGTAGTGTTCATTCTTGAGAACTCAAAATCTCAGGCTGTAGTACACAGACTGCAATGGCTATGAAGAATCTGTCCATTTGTGTTTCTGTAGGGACAGGAATAAAAAGGACCGGATACTTTAGCTCCTCCTTCAGCCATTCACCGAACACTTCTTAAAGCCATAAAATGCGCTGCCCTGTGTTGATTGCTGATGGTGTGGATGGAGAAACAACCCTAGCTTCTTGTATTCTTCCAAACTAGCCGAGAAGACGACATTGGGACCAGGTATCACCTCTGGAAGACCATATAGGGTGCTGACTGCCGTAGCCCCAGGACTCACTTCCAACAAGCAGAGACGCTAAAACTGAGGGTGAAATGGTCAGGAAGTGGCCCATGGGCTAGTAAGGTAGCCTTTAGATTAGAAAGGCCCCAGAACTCAGCAGGAGGTGCAGAGGTATCCCTGTGACTATGAGATTTGGGGTGCACATAGTGAGTGGCAGAAGTGGATGGGGGGGAGCTTATTTTAAGAAGGGCCTCCTCACTTCTAAAAGATTTGAGTTTTCAGGAGGCAGGTGGATCTCTGTGAGTTCGAGGCCAGCCTGGTCTACAAGAACTAGTTCCAGGACAGGAACCAAAAGCTACAGAGAAACCCTGTCTTGAAAAAATAAAAATTGAGTTTTCAGGTCGAATGTGAAGTCCCTGAAGAACAGTGTGTGCAGACACCAGTCTCGGAGGACACTTCTCTATGGACTTGAGTTCCTTGGTTAATCTTGGGTAGCCCATGTTTGCCTGAGCACATCTTCTGACCTCTATCCCGGTCTCCAAGAGCCTAGACACAGAAAAGTAAGATCTCACGATGGCAATGTGCACCTAAACAGATGCCAGGGGTCCTGAGGAGCAGCCCATCAGCAGGGAGGTGGTCCCACACACAGTGTCCCACAGACCCGCAGCTGAGACCATAGTCAGCACCCAAGCACCGGAGAGAAGCGCTGAGGTGGAGGCCGAGAGGCTCAGGTGACAGCGGTAGGGTGTAGATGATCAATGCCTGGGTGTCCTTCAAGAAAGGGCCCACGTGAGGCAGGGCAGCCATGAAAACTGGAGGGACGTGGGCCGGGCAGTGGTGGTGCACGCCTTTAAATCACAGCATTCAGGAGGCAGAGGCAGGTGGATCTCTGAGTTCAAGGCCAGTCTGGTTTACAAAGC
>NC_022010.1:30471460-30500384 GCF_000317375.1 Microtus ochrogaster | reverse complement strand
CAAAACAAAACAAAAAAAAAAAACAAAAACCAAAGAAGTGGAAGGAGGTGATTGCCTTGGGCAATGAAGTGAGAAGGGTGTGACTGTGGGGTGGGGGTGGGAGCATTGCTGATAGGTACTGGCTCAGTCCACCAGTGCACAGTAGAAATGGGCTGTGTTCTGGTGATCACCATAGACCACACGTAGGCTGAAAAACTCCTGTTAGCTGGGTGTTTTTATGGGGCCCTTTTCTACATTGAAGTAATGCCAAGAGCACCTCCAGTAGGTGGAGCAGCGATGCACCCCCAGGGTAGCACCTGGGTGTGTTGGAAGCTGCACTCCTGGGTTGCAGAAGTGCCCTGCAGCCTCGCGAGACACTTTTCTCTGGTCCTATTCCTGTCTGCAAGGGGCTCTACCCAGCTGCCCCAGCCCACCTGTGGGACCTAACCACTGCTGCCTACCAAGGGGTTGGGCCACCGGGAGCCTCTCCTGCCTTCCCCCTCCCCCGCCGTCCCCTCCCTTCCCCGTTTGCTTAATACTCTAGCGTTTCTGTGGGTACCTTTTCCTTCTGTCACATCTGCCTCCTTGACACTCTAGGGCTTCCCAAGAAGAGGGGTTCAGCCAGAGCGCTGTCCTCCCAGGGTGACCGCAGGTCTCTTCTGAGCAGTGTGGGGAGGTAGGGAGCCCGCTGGAGGTGTCATCACACCTAAGTGTGACTCCCCGTTTGCATCTTTTTGTCGGTTTCCATAAGAAAAAGCTGGAAAATTAAAGAAGGAAGGTATTTGGGGCTGGGGTCCAGCTCTTCGGTCCCGGGTTTGGTCTCTAGCACGTAGGGGTGGAGGAGGTGGGGTGGGTTTTTTTTGTTTTTGTTTTTTTAAGCTGTGAGATTTCAACAATGCCTCCTTTTTGCCAGTTAAGGAAATAAATCTATATTATTTGCCACAGTGAGACAAAGCAAGAATGGTTTTACTCTGGGTCTGGGTCTGGTTTTTCTTCCTCTCTCTTATCTCCAACTCTGGGTCTTAGACCAGTATTTGGTACTTTCCTTCCCTGCTTTAACCAGTTCCTCTACAAGTTCATTGTCTCCTCTGAGCATCCACGGCTAAGGACACTTTCCCTTCTGTTTACCTAGGCCTTGCGCTGCTCCCAGCTCCTGACTTTGGGGAAAATGGCAGGTTATCTTACTCACAAGTGTTCCCCCTGGGGCATTTTATATCAAATAATCCTTTGGGGGTGGGGTGGGGCTCCTAGCTTTTTCACACGTCTCTGGCATTTTGAAAAGGAGCAGCTACAGGTTCGCCAGCTAAGATGCTGAGTGATGATAAGCAGAAGGGAAAAAAAAAAGCAAATATCAGATACAAAAGCTGATTCCAAGCCAGACCACAGGGTGATGGGAAAGGAGCTGCGCATCAAAAGATACACCAGTAAGTAGCCAGCAGCCAGCACAGCAGATACTCTGTGCAGATAGAGCCCTGGTCGCTGGCTGGGGCAGGGCACTTGACAACCCCGTCCTAACTGCCCTTCCCTTCAGGCCTGCCCATGCCAGGCATGGGATATGAGATTCCTCCTGATCTGGTTTGCCCAACCGCTTCTAACTTGAAACCCGCACCTCCCTCCACCTGGACTCTACCCCCCTCCGCCCTTGTCCCTGGTCGCCTGCTTGGACTCTACCAGTGTTGATTTCTGGCTGAGCCTCCAGAGCCTTAGTGGGCCTGGCGCCTTCCCTACCGCCTCCCTGCCTGCCACAGGTCCTTTGAACTCATTCACAGCCTCAGGGAGTGCACGGCCATAGCATCTAGGAGGCTCCTCACAAGAGCATGGTGGATTAATGGCCCCAAATGAAGTTAGCTAATTAAAGCCCATTGCCACACCTGCAATCCTAGCACTGGGGAGGCTGAGTCAGGGAGGTGGTGTGGCAGAGGCCAGGGGTAGATTAGGACAGGCAAATGTATTTCTGTCATGTGCTTACTTAAACCACCATTGTTCCAAGCTTCCGTTTCATTTTATTTTATTATTTTATTATATGTGTATGGGTGGTTTTGCCTCCCTGTATGTGTGTGTACCGTGAGTATCAGTCTCTCTAGAGACCAGAATTGGAGACATAAGTGTTTGTGGGCTGTAAGGCATTTTCTTAGTGACTGACAGAAGAGGGCCCAGGCCATGGTGGGTGGTGCCATCATCCCTGGTGGTCCTGACCAAGCCATGAGGAGCAAGCCAGTAAGCAGCTCTGCTCCATGGCCTCTGCATCAGCTCCTGCCTCCAGGTTCCTTCCCTGCTTGCATTCCTGTCCTGATTCCTCCAATGATGGACCATGATGTGGAAGTCTAAGCTGGATAAACCAACCTGCTTTCGGTCATGGGGTTTCATCGCAGCAATAAGAATCCTGACTAGGACATCGCAGCCAGAGCTCGCGGCCACTGAACCCCTATAGGATGCTTTCTACTGCTTCTGCATTTACCCTCATTTTGCCCCTATTTGTTTGTGATCCCTTCTCCTCCACTCACTTCCCATCCCATCAAATCAGGAGAGAGTAGATGTGAAGTGTGTCTCTCTGGATAGAAAGCCCAGCCCTGCTTGTCTTCACTGCATCCCTCTCCTGGGTAACTTCCCTAACTTCTGGACCTTATTCTTTCCATCTGTAAAATGGGCACCATTGCAGTAAACCCCCTTGCAGAGCTGTGAAGACCAAGAGTCACCCCATAATGCGTCCAGTGTTGTGTCTGGCCCTCAGAAAGGCCATGGAACTTCAAGCCATTGATGCTGTTTGGAAATACTCAGAGAATCCTGTTTCTAAGTGCGTGTCTCCGTGTGTTTAATTTCTCCTTGGTTTTTTGAGGCAGGGTCTCCTTGGATAGGCCAAACTGGCCTTGGGCTCACGAATCCTACCTCAGCCTCAGCAATGCTGGGGTCACAGACATGGCACAGGACACCCAGCTGGATTCTAAATATTTAAGTATTTTTCTCCCCCAGTTGGTTTGTGAACTCTTGAGGCTTGTTGTAAGTCAACCCTAAAACTTCTTTTGCCCTTTGAAGTCACAAGATTGCCATAAATTTCCTAACCCGTACCGTGTAGAGCACTCTTGCTAAGGACAAATGCCCCCCCTTTGCAGAAGTAATCAAATATCTCTGTTCTGCTGACAAGAGGAGCCATCGCCAAGGTTTAGGACTAACTGAAAGATGAAGAATTGAGCTATTTTTTTTAAATTAATTTATTTTTATTCTTATTATATGTACGTTGGTGTTTTGTCTGCATCTATGTGTGAGGGTGTCAGATCTTGGAGTTACTGACAGTTGTGAGCTGTCATGTGGGTGCTGGGAATTGAACTCAGGACCTCTAGAAGAGCAGTCAGGACTCTTAACCACTGGGCCATCCCTCCAGCCCCTAGAATTGCACATTTTATCCAAATGAGTTTTTTTTTGGTTTTTTTTTTTTTTTTTTTTTTTTTGGTTTTTTGAGACAGGGTTTCTCTGTAGCTTTGGAGCCTGTCCTGGAACTCCCTTTGTAAACCAGGCTGGCCTCGAACTCACAGAGATCCGCCTGCCTCTGCCTCCCGAGTGCTGGGATTAAAGGCGTGCGCCACCACTGCCGGCCCAAATGAGTTTGATGGGATACACAGACATGTGTATAGTTTGTACATCATACTGCAGTGAGGCTGTTTTATGACCTTATATAAGATCATCTATAGAAAGGGTCAGGAAACATCTAAGAGCAAATACAATGAGTTATTATCAGGGCTAATTACAAGAAGCTGGTTAGGTCTCAAACTCAGGACAAATGGCTAACTGGGGTGCCTGTTTAACATATCAAAGTGGGCCCCGGCCAGTCTCTCTTAGCATCACCTCACCTGTACCAGCTCCTCCCTCAACCTCTCTAGCCCCTGAGTTTCTTTTCTTGGGCCGGCTTCTCTTCCCTAAATAACCCAGGCATTTTGGCTTCGGGGTCTCTTGGCCTCTTGGTCTCCTAGCTCACACCTGGTCTCTTGGCTCCTGGTTCCTCTCTCTTCCTCCCCCCGCCCCCCACCCACCAAATTCCTCCTCTCGTGTTCTGGTTCAGTCTGGACTCTCGCAGGTTCCTCTGGCTGTACTCCCTCTCATATCTAAAATAAACCTTCCCCTCAACCATACCTGGTAGCAGAGATACCTTAGGGGTGTGGCCTTCAGGAGAACAGCCTTGAATGCTCCTGATGGGGTCACAGCTGTAACCCCAAAACTTAGGAGGCAGAGGCAGGAGGACTACAGGTTAGAGGTTAGCCCGGGTTACACAGTGAGACTCACCTTAAAAATGGGGGATGGCAAGATGGCTCAAGGGGTAAAGGCGCTTTCTGTAGAAGCCTGGTGACCTGTGAGAAAGATGACTCAGAGGGTGAAATCATGTGCAGCGCAGACACAGGGCCCTGAGTTCAACTTCCCAGGACTTACATCAAGCTACCACAGCTGCAACCACAGCCTAAGGTGACATGGCAGTCAGAGTCTGGCATTCGCAGCAGGTGAATGAGAGAGACCTTATGTCAGGGTGGAAAGCTAGGACCTGAGGTTGTCTTCTGGTCATAGCCTGTGCATACCCCCACCCCATACACATCCCCAAGTAAAAGAAGAGGAAAGCAGCTGTTTCGTTCTGCATGTCTCTCTCTCTCTCTGAAGGGACCCACGCGCGGCTTACACTGTCCCACAGCTTAGACCAGTGCCTGCCTGCAACAGACCTGAGGAACATTTCTAGAAGTCACTAGAACTTTGGGGAGCATGACAAATGGAGGGAGCAATAACTTGATTGGGTTGGCCAAGGCTGACTCAGACCTGCCTCTCAGTTTTGAGATCCATTTTGAGGCTAGCGTACAGATAGCGTACGGAAACGATACTTTCCAGCAATTTGACAACTATTCTTGGAATACTCTGAATGGATCCTGGCTTTCAAGACGCAAGCTCGGAATCTGATTTTTGGCTGCAGAATTTGGCTGCAGAATCTGGCTATAAAAGGAGTTTCCACCGTCTTTCTTCTAATCAGTTTGTTCCAAAGCATGGACAGTAGCTCCTTTTTCTTCTCTCTGGAAATGAGGTATTGGAACTGAAGCATCGTGTTCAGTAACAGCTTGGCTTATATTTATTACCACCTTTAAATTACCTGACTGAAATTCTTCCCAGACAGTGATGGAGGTCGATCTATTCATGATTCATGACCCTAGTTAAAAACCTATGTTTGGCTGGGCAGTGGTGGCGTAAATGCCTTTAATCCCAGCACTGGGGAGGCAGAGGCAGGTGGAACTCTGTGAGTTTGAGGCCAGTCTGGTCTACAGAGCAAGTTCCAGGACAGGCTCCAAAGCTACAGAGAAACCCTGTCTAGGGGGGAAAAAAACTATGCTTGAATACCCCACCACCTGTTTTCTTTTGCCTGTTGTATGCCCATGAAGGCAAATATGTGTAGATCCATATCTGAAATGCTTATTAGTGTTGCTCATATTAGTGGTTGAATCTGAACATATGATTATTATCTATAATATCTGACAATATATATATATATATATGAGTGGAAGTTATTCACTATTATTTAATATCCTTATAAATTTAAAGCATCTTTTCAAGACTTTTAATTTTATTTAGTGCCATTGTGTCTGTGTGTGATAAGTGTGTCTGTGTGTGATAAGGTCAGAGGTCAATATTTGAGAGTCCTGTCTTACGCCTGCCACCATGGCATCCAGGGATCCAGCTCCTGGCCTCGTGTCCACATTGAATCATCTTCAGCAGCCCTAAAACATCTCGATTTTAATCTTGCCTTTCTTCTAAGGCAAGGGTTCACAAAAACCTTCTGGAGGCCATGATGTCATGATGTTGGCAAATGACTCCAGCCATAGATTAGAAATGTCTAAGCCATGCAAATGTATGGAATACCAAAATGCCCCTGAGTTCAAGTATCTTTACATGTATTTCACTTCCAGCGTGTCATTTGGCCAAGGCTCTTTAGCTTTTGTATTGGTGGTGATTTTCACACTTAGCCTGTGGTCCTCAAGGTATTCCTTTATTAGAGTATGCTCGTCAACTTGTGTCTCAATGAAATACGTAAGAGTTTTTAAGATGATTGGCAGGTGAGTTCTAATTTCACCTTAACCAAGTCCCTGTGGCCGGGGACACAGTTGACTCTGTTGTTGTTTCATTTTATCTTTGTGTTTGTCTTGGTGAATTCAGCAACACAGCTTTTACAACCATCCACAGCAGGTCCTTGCAAAATTATATTGAGGCAATTGTCACAACTTGACACACTTGGAGTCACCCCAGGGAAGAAGAAACCCCAGCTAAAGAATTGCTCAGATCAGTCTGGCTCACGGACTTGACTTGTGTGTGCAGCATTTTCCTGATAGCTAACTGATGGAGGAAGGCCCAGCCAAGTGTGGGTGTGGCCATCACCTGGTAGGAGGACCTAGACTGTACAAGAACGCTAGCTGAACATGAGCCCTGGAGCGAGTCAGTACCCATCGCTCCGTGGTCTGTGCTTCATCTTCTCCGTGAGCCCTGGTTCTCTGGGTAAAGCCAAGCCTTTGCTCTCCACCTCGCTTTTGGTCATGGTGTTAATCAGAACAACAGAAACACAAAGGGCACCGATGTAGCCAATGGATTGCCCTTCCTAGGTTTCCTCTGGGTGTCACTGCTTTGGGTTTTGCAGAGTAGGGAACTGGCAATCAACGATGGATTGTCTCTCATACTTGGTGTCTCTGTGAGAGCAGCATGGTTTGGGGAATGGTTATGGTCTTGGGAAGGTCAGCATTGAGTCAGATTTTAAGGGTGCCTGCAAGACAAGGATACAGAGAAACTCGGTGTGAAGCAAGAAAAGGGGAAATGGGAAGGATGAGTGACAGCTGAGACTGTCAGCCTGGTGGCCAGGGCACTTCCCTGTGCTGAGTGGCCCAGTCTGGACATCAGAGGCCCAGTAGGCCCATATCAGACCTAGGTACCCTGTCATTGAGGTACAGCTGTAGTAGCACAGTGACTTCAGACCCCACTTCCAGGGGGGAGCATTTGCTGAGTTCTTCCTTGATTTGAGGGATCCTCACATCCTCCTTGTCAATCATCATCCTGTTGCTACACAGAATACCCACAGCTGTTAGCTTACAAAGAGAAAAGGTTTCCTTGGTCCCAGGGTTTCACAGGTGCATGACCAGCTGCACCTTGCTGCTGGTCTAGTGACAAGGCAGGCCCCGCTTAGCATCAGGGGAAGCAACTAGTGGCACCAAGAGAAGAGAATGGACAGAAAGTAAGAGAAAGGCTCATAGCAGAATTCCACAGCCCCCTTCGAGGGCACACGTGTGTGTGCGCGCGCATACACACACACAGAGTTCCACCTCCTAATCACATCATCCCAGGGAGCAAGCTTATACCACACGGATCCTGGAGGGGATGCTTAAGAACCAAACCACGTATCCTCTGTAACTAGACATAGGCAGACTAAGCGAAGACGTTACGGAGAAGAGCAAGCCCAGCCCTCTCCAATGCCCCGGCAGTGTTCATTTCTACAGTTCCATCCACTCCTCCCGGATTCCAGCAGGAACAAGAGAGGGCATGAGAGACTGGGCCAGTGAGGTGGCTTGGCAGATAAAGACACTTACTGTACAGGCCTGGCAGCCTAAGTCCAATACCTGGAGCTTGTGTAAAGGTAGAAGGAGAGAAACGACCCCAAAGTTGTCCTCTGACATCTGCCCCCTTATGTCCTATATATACTTACACACAATAGATAGATAGATAGATAGATAGATAGATAGATAGATAGATAGATAGATAGATAGATAGATAGATAGACGTTTAAGCAAATATGTGGGAGGTTGGAAGGTTAGCTCAGTGGTTAAGAGACTATACTTCTACTGCAGAAGACCTTAGTTCAGTTCCCCACACCCACCTCAGGTGACTCACAACCAATCACCTTTGACTCCAGTCCCAGGAGATCCACCGCTCTCTTCTGGACTCTAAGAAAACCCACACTGACACACACATATACAAGTAATTCCAAATAAATCCCTTTTTAAAGCATGTAAGGACAACTTGCAAAGACTATCAGATTTGCCCAACAAAATCCAAAATTGGCATTTGAAGAATATATGTTGGCAATTTTTTTGTTTTAATAACAATAAAGACCCTGACATGTGGTACCCACACATAATGCAAGCACTCTGAAGGCTGAGGCAGGAGGACAGAGAGCAAGGTTGGGGTTACTTGGGGCTCCCTAGCAAGACCCTATCTTCAAAGAGGGTGCTGAGCACATGGCTCAGCTGAAGCCCCTCTTGTGGTTCACTCCAGTGTATCTGGACCACAGGGTGCAAACATGCATTCTCTGGGTGTGTGGTCTCTGGCCACATACATGCATTCTCTGTGTGGTCTCTGGCCACAGGGTGCAAACATGTATTCTCTGGGTGTGTGGTCTCTCTCCACAGGGTGCATGCATGCCTTCCTGGATGTGTAGTCTCTGGCCATTACCAAGACTTTCTGCTTGAAATCTCCAGCCACGGTGCCCACAGGTGTCAGAGGCAAAGCTAATGATGCAGGGAAGTGGCTCAGGGTCACACTGTGATCCAGGCAGACAGATGGAAAGAAAGGCTGTTACTTATTTAGAATTAGAGTCTTCAGAGGGCAACTGATAGGAAAGCCTGCAGGAAGACACTGTGTGGCATGGTATTCCTGGCCCTCCTGCCAGGAACGAGAGCCCCTGAATCTGCAGGTACGTTACAGAAGAAAATGTGCCGTTTAGCTTCAACCTTTCTTGGTCCACTCCTTCAGGTCCAATGGCGTCATAAGAAATTACTTTAGGGCTGGAGAAATGGCTCAGAGGTTAAGAGCACTGCTTGCTCTTCCAAAGGTCCTGAGTTCAATTACCAGCAACCACATGGTGGCTCACAACCATCTGTAATGAGATCTGGTTCCCTCTTCTGGCCCACAGGCAGGCAAACCACTGTATACTTAATAAAAATAAATATTTTTTTTAAAAAAGAATTTACTTTAAAGAGTAAACTAAATATCAGAGTTTACTTTCAGGTTCATGTGTGTCTGCTTTGAGGCTTGGATACCTTACTAAGCCTAGGCACGGGGGTCGAGGGGAGGCTTAATTGACTTCCAGGGGAGACCTTAACTTCTCTGAGGAGCAGATGTGGGGTTAGATGGGGGAAGGGGGAAAAGTGGAAGGAGAGGAGGGAGGGGGAACTGGGATTGGTATGTAAAGACTAAATAAATAAATAGATAAATAAAATTACATATATGTATATATACACATATTTATATATGTGTATGTATGCATATATACATATATGACAGGGTTTCTCTGTGTAGCCCTGGCTGTCCTGGAACTCACTCTGTAGACCAGGCTGGCCTCATATTCAGAGATCCTCCTGTCTCTGCCTCCACAGTGCTGGGATTAAAGGCGTGCACCACCACAACCCAGTCCAAAGAGAGGCGTCTACCTTCCCTCAAGCCTACTCATCATCATCAAGTTTGGACATCAGCTCTTTCTAGGAGGATGAGTGTGTGTGTGTGTGTGTGTGTGTGTGTGTGTGTGTGTGTGTGTGTGTGTGAAGGGTATGTGTGGTGTGTGTGTGTGTGTGTGTGTGTGTGTGAGATGTGTATGTGTGATGGGTGTGTATCTGTGTTATACCTACATGTTCATGTGGGTATACCTGTATGTATATGCTTAGGGGAACCAGAGTTAGTCAACCAGTGTCTTTCTCCATCACTCTATTTTCTGGGACAGGGTCTCTCACTCCACTTGAAGCTCAGTGATTCAGGCTGGCTGTGACCATGAGCTCAGCCTCCTGTCTCCACTTGCCAGTGCTGGATCGCAGACGTCTGCCACATGTCCAACCCTTCCCATGGGGGCTGGGGACTGAACTCCCCATGGGCGCTTACTGTCCTGAGTCACATCCCTGGCCCCTCTTTTTGGGACTAATTAGTGAAACATTGTATGGGGACCCCCCAAAAAAATAAGAAAGAGGCAAATGACCTTTTTTTCCCCCTTCCACATCCTCCTTTTCTTTCAAAAAGCTGTTATACTGGTTTTATCGATATCAAATAGGTTTTGTGGCGTTTGGTACTCACCAGAAGGGAAATAGAAACAATTATTTAAAAATAAAGAGAAAGTTTTTCTTGTTCAGAAAATGAGACAAACTCTTAAGAATGGGAAAACCGCTCACTAACCGTGGCGAGGGGGAGGTATTTTGCCAAATTTAGAACCCACTTGAAAATCACGGGTTCTAAGTTTAGAGATGATCTGAAAAACTTGAGCTCACGTTGCATTTGGCATTGGCTTAAAAAAAATCTAAGCTACTAATTAAAGGGAAAAAAATTATACTCTCTGGAGTTCTAGAAGCCGTGAATTATTTTCAAACAAATTTGTTATTGGTTCAATGGAGGGGCCTCACTTAGAAAAGAAACATTTTTTTCCTAATCAAATTTGCCTACAAAACAATAATTTAAAATCAAACAAAGAATGTTTTTGCCAAAGTCTTGTCTCATAACCTTCTTTGGACCCAACTGTATATACTGCTTGTCTGCATGAATGAAGAAACTAGATGGTTTATACACCAAATGGTGTCCAAAGTAGACACTACTCATCATATCTACTGATAAAATTAAAATAATGTCAAAGCAATACAATATGAAACACTTAAAAATGTCTATTAGCATTATTTTTTTACTTTCTAATTTGAATATTATTTATTCCAGCACTGAAAAAATGGACCAGAATTGCTATGGTGATAACAATAACAACAACAAAAATTAGGACCAAGTGATCCAAAATAGTAACCCAACTTCACTAATGAGCTGGGGGTGCTGGTACACACTTGGGAGGTAGAGGTAGCAGATCTGTGAGTTTGAGACCAGCCTGGTCAGCAGGAGCTACATAGTGAGATTCTGTCTCTAAAAAAGGAAGAAAGGGAGTGAGGCAGAGATCGGAAGAAGGAATGGAGGAAGGAAGGAAGGAAGGAAGGAAGGAAGGAAGGAAGGAAGGAAGGAAGGAAGGAAGGAAGAGAAGCCTTAGAGATTAAGAGCACTGACTTTTTTCAGAGAGACAACTCAGGCTTAATTCCTGCATGATGTTTCCAACTGCCTGTTAACTCCAGCTTCAGAGGATCCAATGCCCTCTTCTGGTCTCCGGGATCACCAGGCATGCAGTTGTGGGTGCACAGACACACATGCAGCTAAAACATCCACAGACATTAAAAAAAGAGCCCACTAATTAATAACAGTGTTTGAAATACACTCACTTTTCTAACGACAAACAACATCTCGGTGGCCCCTGCTCCCCACACACACCCTTAGGTGCACAGCTACACACATATGCACATGAACGTTAGTCAAGAGCTCAAGAGGAGGGCCTGAAGGAACCACACAAAAGGTTGAGCATGAACCTGCTTTGCAAATACTGTCTTCGGCAAGTGTCCACCAATGAGTGATCGTGAAAAAACATCCTCTTCCCTTCCCGTGGACTGCCTTGTCAGGCCTTAGAGTGCAGGCTTAGCGTCTGCCCGATGTGGCATTCTTCCTCCAGTGATATCTTTAGCACAGCAGATAAAACCTCTCCAACGAAAGACAGTGTGTAGATACACACCTGAATCCCAGAACTCAGAAGGTGAGGCCTGAGGACGGGGAGATTTGGGACCTGGTTAAAACACTCCCTTGAAGAGCAGAGTGACCAGGTTTTCCCTTCTTCAGAAAATGATGGCATCCCCTCCCTCAGCAGAGGCACCAGAGAAACAACCTTGGCTTCTAGTAACTGTGTTTGTTTGCTTGCTTAGAGACAGGGCCTCCCTATGTAGCCCTTGCTAGCCTGAAACTCTCTCTGTAGGCCAGGCTGGCCTCAAACTCACAGAGATCTGCCTGCCTCTGCCTCCAGATTTTTTTGTTTGTTTGTTTTTTGAGACAGGGTTTCTCTGTGTAACAGCCCTAGCTATCCTGGAACTAGCTCTTATAGAACAGGCTGGCCTCGAACTGATCATCGGCTTGCCTCTACCTCCCAAATGCTGGGATTAAAGGCGTGTGCCACCCTCCTGCAGTGTTCTTTAAAGCCTGTGGTGCTTCCCCTCCCCCTTCTCCTCTCCTACCCCCCATTCTAAGAACATCAAAGCAGGTTTGCGCCACCACCCACCACCACCCCCCTGTTGCTGCATTCCCTGGAGCTCTTGTCAAATAAGCATCCTGTCTGGTGTTACCCTCCTCTCTGTGGGGAAGGAAGGGCCCTAGCTGTTTAAGCTGTTCCAGGCAGCAGGAGGCCTTCTGTAAGTACAAACTGCCTGGCCTTTCCTGTCGGGCTAGGGGAACCTCTGCTGGTTTCCAGCTGGCCTCAAAAGTACGCTTGAGGTAGTTCTGCTCGCCCAGCCTTCCTGGGCTCTGAGCAGCCTGAGGAACCTGTGCAGGGTGGTAACAATGGGAGGATGGCCTGGGATTTCCACAGGCAGCTGCTCTCCTCGCCCAAGTGCCGGAGAATTCCGTGGCCCTCAGCATTCCTCAAGTGACTGGATAGCCAGCGCGGAAGGAATGCTGCCAGTGAGGCCGGCCATGAGTCACTTGAGTTCCAAGCGACTAGACGCTCTGAGGAAGAAACCAAGTGATCACTTGGGTGAGCAGGTCTTCGGGGCAGCGCCTTGCCTCTCACAGGCTCTTCAGTGCCTGAACATGGCTGCTTTCAAATGCCAGCCTCAAGCTTTCTGAGTTAGATCACACTATGTCCCTGGCTTACCTTGCTAGTACACTATTTAGGGCCAGGAGAAATTCAAGGCTTCAACTGCTACAGCAGAGAACCCAAGTTCAGATCCCAATACACACACACACACATCAGGCACCTACCAACCGCCTCAAACTCCAGCTCCGGGGCATCTGTGTAGAACTTTTGCTGCCTCTCAGACAGAATGCCCGACCAGGTTCCAGCCACGCTGTGCTCTGAAGTTCCATAGTGTTCTTGAACTGCTTGCTGTTCGTTGCCTGGTCATGCCCCCGCCGACTAGAGGCTCTCACATCTCAGGATGCCTCTTAGCTCGCTCCTAAGCACTAAGCAACAAGTCAGCCCCAATGCTGACAACAGTTGGAAGGGCTCTTTTGACTAATAACCACTCTCTCCCTGGAAGAAGAGTCATCTAAGAATTGAGGACTGAACTCTGTATTTCCATCTTCCTGTTTGTTTTTAACATATTTTTTTTAAAAAAAAAGTGCCCCTAAGCACATACAATTTTTTGTTTTGTTTTTTTGGTTTTTTTTTTTTTTTTTTTTTGTTTTGTTTTTTGAGACAGGGTTTCTCTGTGGTTTTGGAGCCTGTCCTGGAACTAGCTCTTGTAGAACAGGCTGGTCTCGAACTCACAGAGATCCGCCTGCCTCTGCCTCCCGAGTGCTGGGATTAAAGGCGTGCGCCACCACCGCCCGGCAAGCACATACAATTTTAACATGCTAAAACAAACAGGACTGGGGCTATAGCTCAGAGGTAGGGTACTCACTCACAGACATGCTACACCCCCTGGGTTTGATAACAGACCAGAACTCAGGGTCCCACTGTGCCGGGAACTTGGCTCCACTGTTTTCTTTCCCTGATCATTTGTTTCTAACATGTGATAATTGTACATGTTTCTGGGGTACGTACGGTGTGATATCTCAGCACAGGCACACAGCACGTGCCGACGGAAGAGGGGGCCATGCCGTAGTCGGGAGCAAGGTCAGGGTTAGACTCACATCCCTTCATTACTTTCACTGTTTATCATATTTAAAGATTCCCTCGTGGATCAAGCGGCTCTGGTAGGCCAGACGGTAGGCTGGATGTGGCATGTCAAGCAGACACAAACTGAAGGCCACGATCACGGGGGCAGTGGATTCAGAGTGCTGGGACACAGAAGACCAGACTGTCCCCCAGAGCCTGTCCCTGAGAAGGGGTGTCAGGTGAAAAAGAAAGAGGTGTGGGGGAAGGATTATCGTCAGAAGAAAGGAATGGGCTAATAAGACATTGTCCCCCCCAAACCCGCCTCACTCCACCTGGCTTCCCAGTGGCTGCTGGGAGCTGAGCAGCAGCAGGCCTGTGTATGCAGGGCCTGGGACCTGTGCTAAGGAGTTTGAGCTGAGTTGCAGGGAGCCATGTTGAGATCCTTGAAGAAGGAGAAGATGCTTGAACATAACTGTCCCTTGGATATGGAAAGTCACTTGGAGTTTTCTAAAGCAGAGGCCCAGGAGTATTAATGAGGTAGTTAGCAGTCAACGGAGTAGATGGTGACCCTAGAAAGGAGGGAGGTGACAGACATTACAGGGGTAGAAGCCGCAGACTTAATCTGCTGGCTGAAAGGCAGTGGGAAGGAGAGGAATCGGTGATGACAACTCCATTCCTGGGTCAGGCGAAGGGGGTCATGCCAGAAGGGTCAGATGAGAGGTGGGCAAAGCCAGGTGCCCTGGGGGGCTTTGAATGAGACGGCCTCCGTCGGCTCCTGTATTTAAATGCTTAGTTTGAAGCTGGTGGACTTAGTTTAGGAAGTATTAGGAGGTGTGGCCTTGTGAGAGGAGGTACGTCACTGAGGGTGGGCTTTGAGGTTTCAGAAGTCCCTGCCAGGCCCAGTCTCATTCTCTTTGCCTCCATCTTGCAGATCAGATATAAGCACTCAGCTCCTGCTCCAGTACCATGCATGCTGCCATAGTCTCCATGGTGATGATCGGGGACTTGCCCTGCTCCAGCACCATGCATGCTGCCATAGTCTCCATGGTGATGATCAGGGACTTGCCCTGCTCCAGCACCATGCATGCTGCCATAGTCCCCGTCGTGATGATCGGGGACTTACCCTCGGAAACTGTCAGCAAGCCCCCGGCTAACTGTGTTCTATGAGCTGCCTTGATCATGGTGTCTCCGGGAAGCAATAGAACAGTAACTAAGGCATGCCCTCACGTCCTCAGGGCAACATGTTAAGGTCCTGGGGACTCCACACGGAGTATGAGGAAGGCATCCTGGGGGTGCTGCCGCTCAGCTGACCTGTCCGTCTACTCTGGCCGCTATGGGAGCTTCGCCAGAGTAGTTGGTAGAGAACACATGTCCCGTCATCTCCCATAGTGACCCTTGAAGGAATCCACTGCACGGTCTTTGCCGTTGCTTCCGTTTGTCTTCCTGTGAGCTTATGTAAGCTTGTCTGCATTTTGGTTTTTGTTGTTTTCAGTCCTGGAGCCAGAACAGGAGTTCCACCACTGAGTTGTAACCCTAGTTCTCTCTCTCTCTCTGTTGAAACGGGGCTAGAGAGACGATTCCATAGTTAAGAGCACGGCTGTTCTTGTGAAGGACCCAGGTTGGGTTCCCAGCACCTAGACGTTGGCTCACTACTCACGATCTTCTCTAACTCCAGATCCAGAGACTCTGATGCTGTCTTCTGGCTTCCGAAGGTAGCAGGCATGTGTGTGGTGTGATGCACAGACATACATGCAGTCAAAATATCCGTAGGCATAAAACAAATTTTTAAAAATTTAAAAAATGTTTTTGAGACAGGATCTCACTAAATTGCCCAGGCTGGCCTTGAACTCATTTTGTAGCACAGGCTAGCCTGACATTTATGATTCTTCTGCCTCAGTTCCAGAAAAGATAGGCTTCCCAGAAAAAAATCGGCAAAGCGGGCTTGCACCAGGAAGCCTAGCAGAGAGAAAGGGGGATTTTTGCCTGGGAGAGTATCGTCCTGTGTCTGGCATCAGCTTTCTCGCCTGCAAATGTCAACTCCTGTGACCATCATTTACGACTTGGGTGGCACATTCAAGACTGAAACAAAATAAAATCTCTCTTTGAGGTTTTTGGATTTTTTTATTTTTGGTTTGTTTGTTTGTTTGTTTTTCGAGACATGGTTTCTCTGTGTAACAGCCCTAGCTGTCCTGGAACTAGCTCTTGTAGACCAGGCTAGCCTCAAACTCACAGGCCTGCCTCTGCCTCCCGAGTGCTGGGATTAAAAGCGTGCACCACCACTGCCCGGCTCAAAATCTCTCTTTCAAGTTCAGGTATAATCATTGAGGAAAAAAAAATCATATGTTCTCTGAACCTTCTAATTGTAATGTATAAAATATAAGCATATTGTGATGAAGATGACTTGCGGCCATATAATACTTAAAGGTCAGAACGTTTTTCTTGTTAGGTTTTCTTTTTAGGTTTTTTTTTTATGTATATATGATTGTTTGCACATGTCTGTGCACTGCATAGATGCAGTGCCTACAAAGGTCAGAAGAGGGCAGCAGATACCTGGAGTTACTGGAATTACAGATGGTTGTGAGCGCTATGTGGGTGGTGGGAACCGAAGCCTGGTCCTCTGGGAGAGCAGCCAGTCCTCTTAGGCACTGAACCATCTCTCTAGTCCCTAGAACTTACTATCTACCTATCAAAGTTTTTACATGTCTTTCCTTCTTTCTTACTTCCCTCCTTTTTAAAGACAGAGTGTTGCTGTGTAGCCCAGTTTGCCCCAGAATTATGGGGGTGACCCTGCTTCAGTGCTGAGATCACAGTTATACCATCACGGCCGACATTTGTTTCTTAGTAAAGTTGAAAGAGAAAGATATAAGAGGTTGATATGACCCGTCATTTTAAAAGACAGGCAGGCAGGGGTCTGTAGAAAAAACCTCACCCAAATCCGTTCTGCTTGGGTTAGGACTATTGATTCTCTTGGTTGCTATCTTCCCCCTGAAGTGTTGAAAGAAATGCCTTTTGATGCTGAACTTGAGAGGGAAAAAAATTGTTCCCCAAAGCCATCGGTGCCTATAAATCCCAAGAACTAGATGCTTTGGGCACCAAGTACACAAAGCAGGACCTGGGCCTGGGGGTTGGGGGTGGAGGTGGGGTTGAGGCAGAAGGACAAAGAACTGTAGCGTGGACACACAACTGTTTGAATCTCCAAAAGCATCTTTGTTGCTCCACATATGACATCACTTAAAGAGCTATTGCGGGACATGCTGTGACCCCAGAATCTGGAAATTCTAGACCAGCCTAGGCTGTACAATGAGGCCTCGTCTCAAAACGCCAAGAGCTGAGAGACTGGAGAGATGGTTCAGCCATTAAGAGCACATGCTGCTTTTGCAGAGAACCCAGGTTCACTTCCCAGCACCGTATGAGTTCCAGGACTCCAGTGCCTTTTTCTGGCTTCATTGATTGGGTACCAGACAGACAGACATGTGGTGTGCAGACAGACAGATAGAAATGTCAGCAAATGCTCATACACATAATAATAAAAATATCTATTTTTTAAAGAAAATTTAAGGGCTGGATAGTTAGCTCAGCAGTTAGGAGCACTTGCTCTTGCAGAGGACCTGGTTCCGCTGTGGCTCACAACCACATGTAACTCCAATCCCAGTAGATCTGATGCCCTCTTCTGACCTAATGGGCACCGGGCATGCGCACGGCGCTCATATTTCCATGCAGGCAAAATGCTCATGCACATAAAAATACATCTAAATTTTGTTATTAATTCTTTTTTTTTTTAATTAAAACACAACCTGCAGAATTCAGTAGCAGCATTTGCTCAGTACGTGTAAGGCCCTGGGTTCACTCCTCAGTTCTCAGAAAAAGCCCAAATGTTGCTGGACTCTAAAGATTTCTAATGAGACACACGAAATGACCCATAAATGCATTTACAAGCAGCAACATTGCACACAACAAAAAGCCAAATAGAAAAGCAATTGAAGCAACAGTTTGTAAAGACATTGCCCAGATCATCAGGATAGGAACCAACCTAAATAAAATCCAGCCCCGTGCAATTGCTGACAACAACTGATTTTGGCCCGCAGTGATAGTGAGAGGTATGTTTGCTTCATGCCCCTAAGGCCAGTGCGGGAAAGCACAGCTAGTCCCCAGAGGGAAAGGAATTCTACACATAGCTGTGTCTTTACTGTACTTGTCTGTTGGTTTTCATTTTGGGGTTTTGTTTATGTTAACACAGTGTCTTTTCATAGACTTAATTTTAAAATTTTGTTCCTATGTGTATATGTGTGTGCCAGGTTGTCCGTATGCGTACCACATGTGTTCAGGTGCCTGAGGAGGCCAGAGCAGGGCATCAGAGACACTGGAGCTGGGGCTACAGGGAGTTGTGAGCCACCGTGTGGGTGCTGTGATGGAACCCAGGTCCTTTAAAGATCGCTGGGTGATCTTAACCTGTGATCCAGCCCTCTAGCTCCTAGATATACATTTTTAAATTGAATATCGAACAGCCGGCAGTGGTGGCTCACACCTTTAATTCCAGCACTCAGGAGCCAGAGGCAGGCAGATCTCTGTGATTTTGAGGCCAGCCTGGTCTACAGAGTGAGTTTTAGTGCAGCCAGGGCTACATAGAGAAACCCTGTCTTGAAAAAAAAAATCAAACAATGCAATAGGTTTGACAGAAAAACATTAAAAATTCCCTTTATATTCATTTGCAGAGACAGAAGAGCAAAGAACGCCATGCTTAGTGGCATAGATAGGCCTTTAGTTTCAGCACAGGGAAAGCAGGTGGAGCTCTGTGAACTCAAGGCCAGCCTGGTCTACATGCTAAATTCTAGGGCTTCCCAATGAGATCATATCTCAAAAAAAAGGAAAAAAGAAAGAATATGAGAGAGAAATGAACAAGAGGGAATAAACCATGAGATATTAATATGGGTTATAACGTGTGCAATGGTTAAGTTGTTACTACAGCACCTTAAGGGCCTTGGATAATAGCAAGTGAAAAGGACCGGAAATTCCAAACTGAAAGAAAGCTCACTGAGTTGACAATTAGAAAGGTCAGGGAGGGTCAAAGGGCAGCTTGAACTTTAGCAGCCACGACAGGGAAAGGACATTATAATCCAAAGA
Source organism: Microtus ochrogaster (assembly GCF_000317375.1). NCBI lineage: Eukaryota > Metazoa > Chordata > Mammalia > Rodentia > Cricetidae > Microtus > Microtus ochrogaster. Next base: position 30,481,636 of record NC_022010.1, on the reverse strand, counting down.
AACAGCTTGCCCAGGACTCAGAGGCAGGAAGGTGCAAGGTCCGAACTGGTGAAGGTTAAGGATGTGGGGGGAGGGGAAGAGAGGAAGTCCACTGTCTCAGAGAGAGCTCTGAGGACCTGCGGAGGCCTTGGTAGTTAATCTGGAAGCAAATGTTGTAATAAAATGAGTTTTTTTATGTTACTTTTATTTTATTTTTTTTCCACTAGACAACCAGGGATGTTACTTTTATTTTATATGCATTGGTGTTTTGCCATGGGGGTCAGGCCCCTACAACTAGAGTTACAGACAGTTGTGAGGTGTCATGTGGGTGCTGGAATTGAACCCGGGTCCTCTGGAAGAGCAGTCAGTGCTCTTAACCACTGAGCCATCTCTCCAACCCAGATCAAGAAGTCTTAAAGCAGTAGAGTTATGGACACTGGAAAAATTATATCCATTTTTTAAATTATTTATTTTTGTTTCCTCCTTTATTTGTTTATATATTTGTTTGTTTTTTAGGTAAGGTCTCACTTTATGTCCTGGAACTCATTGTATGTAGCCCAGGCTGACCTCTAACTCTGAAACTCCTCCTGCCTCAACCTCTTGAGTACTGAAATTACAGGATTGCTGGGGAATGAACCCAAGACTTCCTACATGTTGCCTTGGTAACAGGATCTGGAAGCATCAGGACCAGGATTCTAAACCGGGAGGGCCTAAATCCCAGGGCTCTCTCTGCTGTTGACCACAGAGCACCCCAGAAGTGAAGCTGGGGGGGGGGGGCGTCACAGACACTCAGCTAATATTGACAGCTTGCCTACCCTGCGAAGTTTTACTTCAAACACTAATAAAGCTGTCAGTTACCTTCTTTTCCCCCCCTCAGAGTTGAGAACCAAACCCAGGACCTTGTGTTTGCTAGGCAAACGCTCTCTCTAGCACTGAGCTAAATCCCTAACCCCAACATTGTCAAGCTTTAAAAACAAACAAATAAATAAGGGGGCTGGAGAGACAACTCAGCAGTTTAGAGCCCTGGCTGCTCTCCCAGAGGACCCGGGTTCAATTTCCAGCACCCACATGGCAGCTCATACTTGTTTGTAACTCTAGTCTCTGGGGATCTGACACCTTTACACCAATGCACATAAAATAAAATTAATTAATTAAATTAAATTTAAAAGGGTCAAAGGGCTAGGAGTATGGTTAAGTGTTAGAGAACTTGCTTGAGGCCCTGGGTTCAAGCCTTAGCACAGAAAAAAAACTAACAAACCAAAACCGGTTGGGATTAAAGGTGTGTGCCACCACTGCCCAGCTGAGCCTATCTTTCTTTAAAGACTTTGGCCCAAACTTGCTGTTAATGAGGAAACTTGAACTCCTGGTGCTCCTTGTCCTCACCCTCAAGTGTCAGGATTATAGGTGGACACCATTACCTCTGGCAAGGGGCTTTTATGGCTGATATAAACTGATTGTAGAAAACTTGGGAATTCTAAAGAGAAAATAAAGATTGTCTCTTGCCAAAATTAAATACTATCAACACTTCGTAGTATATTCGTTCGTTCAGCCTTTTTTGGGGGTTCACACAACACACATGCTTTTCTTCAAATCAGAATTCCTTCTAAAAATAGTTTTTCTTGTGACAAGATATTATGTATATTTTTGTATAACAGTAAGTCTAGTATCTATAACAATTTGTTAGAGATAACACTAACATGCATAAAGGTAGATCAAGGTTATGAATGTGGGGTTCAGGGGTTGGGGCTCACTTACCATGCAGGAGGTGCCGGATTGCATCCTCAGTACCATGTTAACCCGGTGGCACACACTTGTAATCCCAGGACTTAGGAGGAAGAGCTAGAACCACAGCTCAGAGTCATCCTGGGCTACACAGGGAGTTCAGTGCCAGCCTGGGAGACATGAGACCTTGTTTCAGATAAAGAGGAGAGCTGGTGGGTCTCTGAGTTTGAGGTCAGCCTGGTCTGCAGTGAGTTCCAGGACAGACAGAGCTACACAGGGAATCCCTGTCTCAAAAAAAAAAAAAAAAAAAAAAGGATAGAGAGGGAAGGAAGGGAGGAAGGGAGGGGAGATGGCTCATCAAATAAAAAACGCCAGAATGCAATCCTAATAATGCAAGTTTGATGTGGAGGTGGTGGGCATCTGTAATCCTGGCATTCCTACAGTGAACAGGAAGACAGAGACAAGAAAATCCTCCAGAAACACTCAGCCAGCTAATCCATACAGCGCACAGCAGCAGAAGCAGGAGGGGCCAGCCTCGAAAAAGGCAGAGGATCAGAATGAACTCTGCAGGGCTGGGCAGCTAGCTCCCAGAAAGCAGAAGGCTGCGGTGGCAGAAACACTCGAGTCTACGTGTTGGATACCAGAATAGGTGGCATAGCAACAAGATGACATCTTTAAAAAAAACAAAAAAAAAATGAAATTACCAACTGTTCTCTGACTATTTCCTAGCTGCAAAGTCGCCAGGACAGTGGCATCAGTGTGTGGAGGGCAGCGTTTCCATAGGTGGCTCTCCATTGCGGGAGTACTCTCGCGGAATGCACTAAGTCACATTGTCTTCCTACTTCCTCATTTCGGTTCTTGGAAGTCAAAAGGAAATCTCAGAGTGGGATCTACAGCAGTCTTTTGCAAAAGGCAGGCAAGCTTTGTAGTGGATTTCTTTTTCTCCACACTAACACCGTTAGTTAGGACCCGTTGGCTGTTTCCTCCCCATCTCTCCCAGAGCCACCTTGGGCCCTGAGTGGTTTGCGGTTGATTTTGGTCGCTGTTGTTTTCCTTCTGTGGCGCTGGGCCGGTGCAAGCCAGGCCAGTGGTCTATAACTGAGCCATGCCCCTTGGCTTTTTGTCTGTCTGTCTGTCTGTCTGGTATATATGTACTCTGTGGGGTTTTTGGTTGTTTGTTTGTCGGGGGGGATGTTGTTTCATTTTGTGACCCTCTAACTAGGTAGCCCAGGTTGACCTTAAACTCAAGCCTCCACATTCCTAGTTCTGGGAGTACCAAATTGACTAAGCATTTTGAAACTAAAAGCCTGGGATCTTGGGTGGTGAGGCCATTGTCCCCGAAGCAGAGATCCCTGTGCTGCTGGCTGGTGACTTCGACTCTCGGCAAATACAAAATGAGGACTGTACCACTTGAGCAGGACAGTGGCTGTTGGTTCTGCTGGGAGTTCTCTCAGCAACTCCTCAAGGCCTGGAAGGCCTATTGTGGCCGGCCTCCCTGGTAGACTGGGGTGCCGCCCCCTCCCCATCCGAGTTTTCGCTGACCCCAGGACCAACCTGCAGGGCCAGCAGCAGCCTCAGCTGATTGGCTGCGGTGCTTGGCCACAGGCCCAGGGTGTTGAGCATCTCCTGTCTGCTCCTTGTCCCACTCCCTAGACCTCAGCACCTGCGTTGTCAGTTAGGGCTACGGTACCTAGGGCAGGAAGCAGGGCTTTACCGCTGCTGTAGTCTAAGTCCATTCGGCAGACTGCACAGCCCTGTGGTGGGTCAGAAAGTAAATTTAAATCTTAAGGGGAAAACAGATAAGTCTAATGAAGTTAGAGAGACGGCTCAACATTTAAGGGCACCAACTGCTCGTGCAGAGGAGTCCCAGCACCAACATGGCAGGGCACAAACATCTGTAACTCCAGTCCCAGGGGATCTGACGCCCGCTTTTGGCCTCTGCCTGCACCAGGAACATGAGTGGTACATAGACAGACATGCAGACAAAACAGACTTAGACATAAAGCGATAATCAGCTCCATAGAACTAATAGTTAGTAGTGTTTTAGGGGTGTTTTGCAAACTCAACAGGTCCTATTCAAAAACCTTAAAACCCAAAGCTGTGTATCTTGTACTCACTTTCATGTTTCCTATGAAGATAATGAGGGGTTTTCGGGTAGGAACACGCAATACATTATTTTATTAGCGAGGCTAACAGTTGTGAGAAAACAGGGACACGTTAGCTTTGGAGTCAGTATCGGGAAGATGACTTTGCTCTCACTGGCCATGTGATTTCAGCCGACACACTACGTCTCTCCCACGCATTATCTCAGAGTGTTTTCTGTAAAGGAAAGTGAATATCCAGGATAGCATAAAGGTTCAATGACCTTTCCCCTACCCCTTCAGACTGGGGATTGTAGCTAGGGCTTCACAGACGCCAGGGAAGCATGCTACTGCTGAGATCTGTCAAATGATGTCAACTATGTACAGTGTCTTCCACATGGGAGACACATGGATCTGTGTGCATTGCTTCCCACACAGGAGGCCTGAGCTATGTGAAGCTTATTTTTCAGTCTTGCCTGGCACTCTGTAGACCTGCCAGGCTACACTCGTACACACTGGAGCTGGAGAGCGGCCTCCGTGGTTAAGCGTGCAGCTCTTCCAGAGGCCCTGAGTTCAGTTCCCAGCACCACATCGGGTAGCTGTTTGTAACTCCAGCCCCAGGAGATCTAGCACCCTCTTCTAGCCTCTTCCGAGACCCACACACATAAAACATGCATGCCTACAGATATACAGACGAGTAAAAATGTTTAAAAATATTTTTTAATGAAAAAAAGCACTTCTCACAAGTGGTTTTTCACATGAAGGACCCTTTTGATCCTGTTTGATGACAATACACGTTCTAGGTTTTTGTTTGTTTTTGAGTTGGGGACTTCTTTTTTTTTTTTTTTTGGTTTTTGCTTTTTTGAGACAAGGGCTCTCTATGAAGCCCTAACTGGCCTGGAACTCATTGTATAGACCAGGATGGCCTCAAATTCATAGAAATATGCCTGCTTTTGTCTCCCAAATGCTGGGATTAAAGGTGTGTGCCCTAATAGTTGGGGTCTTCTTATGCAGCTCAGACTTGCCTTAAACCTGAAACCACCAGACTCAGCTTCCTGAATGTTCAAGTTACAGACGAGTCACCACACCAGCTTTAAAAAGAATTCTTGGGTTAAGAGTATTTCATGGCCAGGCGGTGGTGGCACACGCCTTTAATTCCAGCACTTGGGAGGCAGAGGCAGGTGGATCTCTGTAAGTTCAAGAACAGCCTGGTCTACAAGAACTAGCTCCAGGACAAGCTCCAAAGTTACAGAGAAATCCTATCTCGGAAAACCAAAAAAAGTATTTCATGGCTCACCTTGAGGGCTCAAGCCTGCCATCCCAGCTACTGGCAGTGGGCCAGGCACTGAGACAAGAGGCTTTCAAGTTCAGGGCAACCTGGGCTACTTACAGAGAACCTGTCTCAAAATTAAAAAAAAAAAAAACATTTCCAAAGTAAAACTTGGGATTCTGCCCCATGTGGCCCCATGAGTCCTTGCCTAGCATGTAAAAGGCCCTGGGATCCTCCGTATCACCAATGGTGGCAGAGAGAGGGGAGAAAAGGGAGAAGTCAGGACACAGGATAGAGTAAATCAGTGGTAGGGGTGGGTATTGTTGCCACAAGGCCCTTGGTGTGATTCTCAGAGCTACTAATGAAGAGAGAACACTTCAGAGCTCTCTTCCTGGTCCCAGGCACCAGCTGCAAATGCAGCTACCTACAGGGGCTAGGCAGGTGGCATGATGGGTAAGACTCAGGGCTCCCTTAGGGACCACAGGCATGGTGGCAAAGTAGAAAACTCAGACTCCATGGAGAGAGGCAGCCACTCTCCACTATGTAAGGTCCTTGCCCTCCCAAAATGTAAGTCTACCTTATGGGACCTCTGATTGTTTTTGGTTTTGGTTTGGTGTTTTTCTCGGGTGTGGGGGGGAGGTTGTTTATTTTCATTTTTGGTTTTTTTGAGACAGGTCTTCCCTAAGTAAGCCCTGGTTGTCCTGAAACTCTATATAGCCTTGCCTGGTCTTGAACTCACAGAGATCTGCCTGCCTTTGCCTTCTTAGTATCGGGATTAAAGGCATGTGCCACAGTCTGGGACCTCTCATTTTTCAAAAGAAGCCAACTATCTAGATCTTTCTTTCTTTCTTTCCTTTCTTCCTTCCTTCCTTCCTTCCTTCCTTCCTTCCTTCCTTCCTTCCTTTCTTCTCTTCATTTATTTTTTTAAAGAATGGTTTTAACTTTATTTATTTATTATGTATAGTGTTCTGGCTGCACCAGTGAAGAGGGCACCAGATCTCATTGCAGATGGTTGTGAACCATCATATGGTTGCTGGGAATAGAACTCAGGACCTCTGGAAAAGCAGCCAATGCTCTTAACCTCTGAGTCATCTCTCCAGCCCCCTAGATTTTTTTTTTTAATTGTGGAAAAGTTCCAGCTTTTAAGATTTTTGAAAAAAATTATGTGTCTATGTGTGTGCCCATGTGAGTTTATGTGCATCATACGCATCAGGTGCCCTCAAAGGTCAGAAGAGGGCGCCACCGGAGACTGAGAACCTAACTCAGGTCTTCTGCCTGGCAGTAATCTCTTAACCACAGAACCATCCCTCCAGCTCCAAATTCCAGCTTTTAAAACCACCTTTAACCATGTGGAGGCCGTTGGTGGGAGGAGGCCAGGCTACATGTTTGAATTGTCTCCTCTGCCCCACCCCCAGTCACTAACTCTCTGAGCTAGGTGGCGATGGTGGCCTTTAAACCCAGCACTCGAGGCAGAAGCAGGCAGAGACAGAGGGTTCTCTGTGAGTTCAAAGCCAGCCTGGTAGAACAGCCAGGGCTACACAGAGAAACCCTGTCTCAAAAAACCAAACTAAGCAAACAAATAAAAACCCAAAATCCAGAAAGGGTTCTCTGAAGATTAATATTTTGTAGCAAATATATAGATTAATCATGGAGCTCGGGACTCTATTTTTTTATTATTTATTTATTATGTATACAATATTCTGTCTGTGTGTATGTCTGCAGGCCAGAAGAGGGCACCAGACCTCATTACAGATGGTTGTGAGCCAGCATGTGGTTGCCAGAATTGAACTCAGGACCTTTGGAAGAGTAGGCAATGCTCTTAACCACTGAGCCATCTCTCCAGCCCAGAGCTTGAGACTCTAGCAGTAGGTGAAATTCACACCTGCTCAAGATGAGGGCCACTGTTTCTCACACAGTGTCAAATCCCAGGCCAGTGGGAGGGCTTTGGGAAGACTGGCCAAATCAGGACCTTGCCCATCCCTTGCTTAAACAGAACCACTCATGAACCCTTTACTCCTTTTTAAGAAACGGCTTCCTCAAGATGTAATTCACACGCCATACAGTTTACCCACTTAGTGTGCATAGTGCTGTGGTCTGGGGCAGTCGTGGGCTGTGCAGCCATTACTACAATCTAATTTTAGAACTCTTTCAGAAGTTGACCAGAAGAGAACCTCCGAGGCAGGCACTCCCCTTCCCCGAAACCCCTGGCAGCCGCTGCTCTCCCTACTCTGCTTATCTCATAATCCTGTGGGTCGCGTCCTTTTCGTGTCTGCATTCTCTCACATGATGAAAAGTTTTATCCCTATAGATTGTGTTAGACTCCACTCCTCTGAGTATGTGTGCATGTGTGTGTGTGTAGGCCTGTATGTATATATGTATGTATGTATGTATGTATGTACATACATGTGCCCATGGAGGCCTGAGGTCAACTTTGGATGTTCATCAGAAGTGTCCGTCCTTGTTTTCTTTTTTTTTTCTTTGTTTTGTTTTTTGAGCAGGGTTTCTGTGTGTAGCTTTGGAGTCTGTCCTAGCACTCACTCTGTAAATCAGGATGCCCTCAAACTCACAGCTATCTGCCTGCCTCTGCCTTCCAAGTGCTGGGGTTAAAGATGTGTGCCACCACCCAGCTGCCTCGTTTTCTGAGACAAGGCCTCTCACTAGCCTGGGGCTCGACTAGACGGACCATCTAGTGAGCAATCGTCCTGTCTCACTTCCCCAGCACTTGGATTACAAATACATTCTGCCAGGTGCAGCTTTTTACATAGATGAACTCTGGCCTTCATGGTTCCAGGCCAAGACTTTACCTGCTAAGCCATCTTCCCAGCCCTTGTTCCCCTTGACTGCCAGGTAATGCGTAACTGTGGTAAGCCTGATTGCTGGTGAAGGCCTGTAATTCCAGCTACTTGAAAGGGTGAACTAGGAGGTTCACAAATTCAAGGCCAGCCTCAATAGCTTTGTGAGTGGGACCTTATCTCAAAAAGCTAATTTTTACAGGGAGAGGAAGGGCAATTGAAACAGGGTCCCACTATAACCCTGGCTGTTCTGGAACTTAGTCTGTAAACCAAGCTGGCCTTGAACTCATGGAGATCCTCCTGCTTCTGCTTCTAGAGTGCTGGGATTAAAGGTATGTGCTACTATACCCATTTGTCTCAACATTTTTAAGAAAGTAAAGGATGGCATTCTAGCTCAGTGGTAGATTTGTGCCTATTGAGATGAAGGCCCTAGGATCAATCAAAAATGAAAACAAAAACAACACAGGCATGGCAGCTCACATCTTTACTCTCACATTCTGCAGGCAGAGGCAGATGGATCTCTGTGAGCTTGAGGCCAGCCTGGTCTACATAGATACAGGTCAACCAGGCCTCCCTGAAGACCTTGTCTCAAAACAAACAAACAAACAGCCTGGAAAAATGGCTTAGCCATTAAGAGCCCTAGCTGTTCTTCCAGAGGTCCTAAGTTTGATTCCCAGTAACCACATGGTGGCTCACAACCATCTATAATAAGGTTTGGTGCCCCCTTTGTCCTGCAGGCATACATGCAGACAGAACACTGTATACATAACAAACAAGCAAATGGGGACTGGGGTGGTTAAGAGCACTTCTTGTCCCGACAGACGACCTGACACCCACATGACGGTTCATAAGCATTTGTAAGTCTTGCCCAGGGTCTCTATCACCCTCTGCTAGCCTCTGAGGAAACTAGGTACATGTGATGCAGTTTTACAGGCAGGTAGAACAGACACATAAAAATAAAAGATGAGGGAGGAGCACACAAACCAAGTTCTGCTGGGGAAAGATCCAACTGTATGAACATATCACATTTTATTTATCAACTCATTAGCCAATGGACAGGTGAATTGTGTTCACCTTGGGATATATAACAGAAAACACTGCAGTGGATGCTGATGTGCAATGGTGTGGGACAATGGTCTGTATTCTGCCAATTATATTTTAATAAAACACTAATTGGCCATTAGCCAGGTAGGAAGTAGAGGCAGGACAACCAGGCAGGAAGTAGAGGCAGGGCGACGAGAACAGGAGAATTCTGGGAAGAGGAAAGCTTGGTCTTCAATCGTGACCCAGCCACAGAAGAAATAAGATGTGACCTGCCTTGCTGAATAAGGTACTGAGCCACGTGGCTAGCATAGACAAGAATAATGGGCTAATATAAGTTATAAGAGTTAATAAGAAGCCTGAGCTTATGGGCCAATCAGTTTATAGTTAATGTAGACCTCTGTGTGGTTTCTTTGGGACCTAACAACTGCAGGAACTGGGCAAGACAGAAACCCCAACAGTGTAAGTCTTTGTGTGGATGTGAATTCCTCCCGGATATAGGCCTGGGAGAGGAGTGACCAGGTCCTGTGCTAACTCTGTGTGTCAAGCCTCCTGAGAAACAGCTTTGGCTTTTCCACAAAGTGCCCGCCATCACTTTCTCTTCCCATCAGCAACCTGTCTGGATTCTACCGCCACAGGCTTGCCCACACTTGCTGGTACTCTTTTTTTTTTTTTTTTTTTTAAGATGGGGAGTCCTGGCAGAGACCCTGAGTTCCTGGCTGGAGAAACTCAGGCAGGAAGTTGTTCACATTCTGAGAACAAGCAGCAGAGAGCATGCTGGGGTCCGGAGACAGGCCAGACCCTTCAAAGATTGGCACCCAGAATCCTGGCTCCACCATCGAGACCCAACCTCCCAAAGCTTCCAGTCTCCCAATATGGCGCCCGGAGCTAGCGAACAAGCACAGAGAGCAGAAGCCTGTGGGAACCTTGTGCAATCAAACCTTTTGATTTGTTGGGCACTTGTTGTTGTTGTTGTTGTTTTGGTTTTTTGAGACAAGAGTTTCTGTCTAGGTTTTGAAGCCTGTTCTGGAACTTGCTCTGTAGACCATGCTAGCTCAAACTCACAGACATCTGCCTGTCTCAACTTCCAGAGTACTGGATTAAAGGTGTGCACCTCCACCATCACAGAATGGGCACTTTTGTTGGGGGAAGCGAATTTGATATATTGATGTGATTTCTCAGGTCAAACCCTACAAAGAATGAGCTTTCCTGAATATATTATTATTTTATGTTTTATTAAAATAAAATAAAAATTAATCTTGTTGTGAGTGTGTGTGTGTGTGTGTGTGTG
>NC_022010.1:30466204-30471075 GCF_000317375.1 Microtus ochrogaster | reverse complement strand
AGCTCTTGTAGACCAGGCTGGTCTCGAACTCACAGAGATCCTCCTGCCTCTGCCTCCCGAGTGCTAGGATTAAAGGCATGCACCACCACCCCCCCTCCCCCCCGGCTTACTAACTAGCTCTTACAACTTAAATTCACCCGTAATTCTTGTCTATGTTTAGACACGTGACTTTGTACCTTTTCTCAGTAAGGCATTCTCATCCTGCTTCCTCTGCATCTGGCTGGTGACTGACTCTCTGCCTTTCCTCTTCCCAGAATTCTCCTGGTCTGAGTGTTCCGCATATACTTCCTGCCTGGCTGCTGACAAAGCAGCGTTTTATTAAAACAATATGAGTGACTTTTTTGGATCTTTTTTTTTGTTGTTTTCTTGTTTGTTTGTTTGTTTGTTTTTATTTTCTGAGACAGGGTTTCTCTGTGTAGCTCTGGCTGTCCTGGAACTCTCTCTGCAAACCAGGCTAGCTTCGAACTCACAGAGATCCACCTATCTCTGCTTGCAGAATGCTGGGATTAAACATGTGCACCACCACTGCCCAGCATGAGTGACAAATCTTTACAATGTACAACAGCATTATCCCACAGTATTTCCCCCTTTTTGTTCTTTTCAAAACAAGACCCTGAAATCTAATCTCCTTTGTTTAGCTTCTTTCCTGACCATTATCCATAACAACTTGTAACCAACACACTAAACAAAGGCAAACATCCACAATCCATTTTTTGGATAATGTGGAGTAGTTTTCTAGGTTATTTCCTGCTGATTGGGGGCAGGGATAGTCTCATGGGGATCCAAAGAAAATTTAGGATTATGACAAGAGTATTCAATAAGGCTGGATCATCTCAGAACATCACAAGATGTTCTGGATGTAGAACTCAGAGGAAACTGCAAGAGAGGTGCCCTAAAATGTTGGATCATCTGGATCATTTGTTCCTATCAGTGATTTTTCAGAGGTCTTCCTTAATCAAACCTTATTTTTCTTAACCCAGAATAAATCCACAGCCTCTCATTTCCAGTGTAAACAAAAGCAAAACCTCTTTGGCAAAGTAACATATCTTTTGACTTAAATTTTAAAGTCAAGGCATTTTCAAAATATATAGATTGAATTAATCCAGCAGCATTTATAATCAAATGTCTTTTAGCAGCTGTTGCTCCTTCCACAGCAGTCAAACAATTCAAAGATAATACAATAACATATAGTGTTCAGTTTCTCTGTGTATTTTCCATTTTCACTTGTCTTTTTTCTCTATTTCTTTTAATTTTATTTTTAATTTTTGTTTTTTGAGACAAGCTATCTCTGTGTAATTTTTGGTTGTCCTGGATCTCACTCTGTGAACAAGGCTGGCCTTTGTGAACAGAGATCCACCTGCCTTTGCCTCCCAAGTGCTGAGATTAAAGGCATGTGCCATCATATCCAGCTACTCTATTTCTTTTTTAAAGGGCTTTCTTTGTAAGCAGAGGCTGCTCATTCGTTTCCCGGCCACCCAAACCCAAATAATCACACAAACTATATTAATTACAACATTATTTGGCCTGATAGCTCAGGCTTTTTATTAAGTAACTCTTGCATCTTAGTTTAGCCCATTTCTATTCATATATGTATCACCATGAGGCTGTGGCCTACAGGAAAGGTTCCAAGTGTCTGTCTCCTTTGGCAGCTACATGGCGTCTCCCTGACTCTGCCTACTCTCCCTATATATCTCTTCTAGCCTGGTTATATTCTGCCCTACCTCAGGCTAAAGCAGCTTTATTCATTAACCAATAAAAACAACAAATACACAAAAGGACATCCCACATCATTTCTCTATCCTTTTTCTTCTCTCCCAAGCTTACATATAATTTGAAACAAACTGTAAACCATTTAGAGGTTTTTTTTTTTCCATTTTAATCTGTCTTTACTGTATGTCTCTATCTTTTTCTGAGCACATGAGGCTTTAATCTGCTAAGCGATATGGCTAGGATTAAAGATGCGGTTTTGACGACTGGTTCCACCTCATTCCTTAACTTTCTGAGAGTCTAGCTTCGTAGTGGAGGTACTGGTGGGAGCCATGTTTATTGCCACAACTCTTTTGAGTTTCTAGGTCCATGCCACCACCAAGATACCTGATGCTGGCTTCTTAAACACACCATTTAAGTGTTTGGTGGCAGAACTCTTAAAAGAACTGTGAGATTTTTGTCACTAATGCTGAGTCCTGCAGGAAGCCTCTCTTAAAGGAACCATGTTCTAGAATCTGTCTAGAATCCTTTTTTTTTTTTAAAAAAAAAGCTTTTTTAGGCATTATGTGGAAATTCTTGCCACTTTTGGGTACCATTTGTTGACAGAAGTTTCTGTTCTGCCTGGTCCCTCATCTGTTCAGTCCCAAATAAACACACAGAGGCTTATATTAATTGTAAACTGTTTGGCCTATTGGGTTTATTATTGACTAGCTCTTATAACTTAAATTACCCATAATTCTTGTCTATGTTTAGCCACATATGTGGCTTGGTACCTTTTCTCAGTAAGGCATTCTCATTTTGCTTCCTCCATGTCTGGGTTGTGAATCACTCTCTGCCTTTCCTCTTCCCAAAATTCTCCTGGTCTGGTTTCCCCACCTATACTTCCTGCCTGGCTACTGGCCAATCAGCATTTTATTAAACCAATATGAATGAGAAATCTTTACAGTGTATGAGAACAATACCCCACAGCACAACAGTAACTGCACATGTGTGCGCAGGTAGAGGACAACCTTCAGGAGTCAGTGCTGCTTTGCACTGTGGCTTCTGGGGATTGAACTCTGAATCAGGCTTGCACAGTGAGCATTTTACTTCTTGCGTCTTCTCATGAGCCCATTTCTAAGCCTAGATTATTGTTGTATAAGGGTTCTGGTGGAATCTCCACCTTAGCCCCTGGCATCCATATAACCAAAGAGTCTGGGATATTCTGGTAGAAGGTCTACCTCAAGCACCTTCCCCCATCTCTCTCTAAAACCTGCCTCATCTCAGAAAGCCCACCAAATGATCCCTCCCCTAGAGATGTTCAAGACCACTCCCACGGGGTGTTTAAAAAGCTCCCCCAGAAAACAGACACGTGGTTTTTCAGTCTTGGGGGGAGGGGCAGAAAATCATCCAGGACCATTTTACCCATTAAACCTGGGTTTTTTCTAATCAGTTTGATTTGTTCTGATTTGGATTGCTGTCGGTGGTGAGGCTTATTGGGGTGCAAAAACTTTTCAATAAGGACTTTTATTGAGGTCCCTCCCCCAACCTTCATGATCACTAGTCTTAGACTAACCCATATCAGTCCTCTCAAGAAAGAAAGACTGTGCCGGGCGGTGGTGGCGCACGCCTTTAATCCCAGCACTTGGGAGGCAGAGGCAGGCGGATCTGAGCTAGTTCCAGGACAGGCTCCAAAACCACAGAGAAACCCTGTCTCGAAAAACCAAAAAAAAAAAGAAAAAAAGAAAGAAAGAAAGAAAGACTGAGGGCCAGCAAGATGGCTTGGGCTAAAGGGGCTTGCTGGCAAACCTGATGACAGGAGGTGGATCCCTGGGACCCGCATGAAGAAAGAGGACTGACCTTTGAAGAAAGAGTTCCTTGACCTCTCTGGGTGATAGTAGCACACACCTTTAATCCCAGCACTCAGGAGGCAGAGGCAGGCAGATCTCTGAGTTCAAGGCCAGCCTGATCTACAGAGCAAGTTCCAGAACAGGCTCAAAAGCTACAGAGAAATCCTGTCTTGAAAAACCAAAACAGCAAACAAACAAACAAAAACAAAAAAACAAAAAAAACCCACAACTGGTTATGGTGGCATACACCTCTAATCCTAATGCTCAAAGGATAGAGGCAGGAGGATTGCAAATGTGAGCTAGCCTAGGCTACATAATTTTGTCCCACAGAAATGAGGATGAAGGGAGTTCACAAATAAACGGTAACATATTATGACTGATAGATGCTAATTGTATATAGTATATTTTTAAATAATTTATATAATTTACATTTTTTATCTTTGTGTATTGGTGTTTTGCTTGCATGTATGTTTGTGTGAAGATGTAGGATTCCCCTGGAACTGGGGTTACAGGCAGTTGTGAGCTGCCATGTGAGTGCTCAGAATTGAACCCAGTCGGTGATAGTAACCGCTGAGTCATTGCTGCAGTCCTGTGCCTAGTTTTTTTTTTTTTAAAGATTTATTTATTTATTATGTATACAACTTTCTGCCTCCATGTATACCCACATGCCAGAGGAGGGCGCCAGATCTTATTACAGATGGTTTGGAGCCACTATGTGGTTGCTGGGAATTGAACTCAGGACCTCTGGAAGAGCAGACAGTGCTCTTAACCACTGAGTCATCTCTCCAGCCCCCCATGCCTAGTATTTTTAACTTATCAAGTTTCAGGGTTAGAGAGAGAGCTTAAAGGTTAAGAGGACTTGCTCTTGCAGAGGACCACTGAAGCAGGATTTTTAGCGTCCAGCACCCACACACTGGCTCAAACCATCTGTAATTCCAGTTCCACGAGATCCAGCATCCTCTTCTGGCCCCATGCGGGTACCATATGCCCTCAAATGGTGCCCAGACATATATGAATTCAAACACTCATACACATAAAACATAAAAACCAATAGATTTTTTTTAAGAGAGTATAAAAGGGCTGGAGAGATGGCTCAGTGGTTAAAAACACTGGTTGCTCATCCAGAGGTCCCTGGCTCAATTTCCTACTCCCATGTGCTATGTGGCGGCATACAACTGTCTGTAACTCCAGACTCAGCGCATCCGTTGGGCATCAGGCACACATATAGTACACAGACATACACACGCACATAAAAAAAGAATTTTTTTTTTTTTTGGTTTTTCGAGACAGGGTTTCTCTGTGGTTTTGGAGCCTGTCCTGGAACTAGCTCTGTAG
>NC_022010.1:30465066-30465679 GCF_000317375.1 Microtus ochrogaster | reverse complement strand
CTACAGAGCTAGTTCCAGGACAGGCTTCAAAGCCACAGAGAAACCCTGTCTCAAAAAAACAAAAAACAAAAAACAAAAAAAAAAGAGCTAGTTCCAGGACAGGAACCAAAAGCTACGGAGAAACCCTGTCTCGAAAAATCAAAAAAAAAAAACAAACAAAAAAACAAAAAAACCAAGCGAACAAACAAACAAACAAAAAACCTTCCACTGGGCAAAGCAAGGTATGGTGCACTTATAATCCTAGCACTTAGGAGGTGGAGGTGGGAGGACCACACATTCAAGGCTAGTATGCAAACACAAAACAACCCCATCCCCTGTCTCCTGTCCGTCCCACCCTCCCACCCAATAAATCTTCCAGTACAGCATTTTGTTTGTTTTGTTTTGAGTCAGGGTTTCACTGTGTGACAGCCTTGCTTGTCCTGGAACTTGCTCTGTAGACCAGGCTGACCTCGAACTCACAGAACTCAGGCTATCTCCTCCTGAGTGCTGGGATTAAAGATGTGAGCCACCACCACCCAACTGCATTTTGATTCTTTTTTGTTGTTGTTTGTTTTTCTTTTTTTTTTTTTTTTTTTGGTTTTTCGTGACAGGGTTTCTCTGTGGTTTTGGAGCC
>NC_022010.1:30463238-30464908 GCF_000317375.1 Microtus ochrogaster | reverse complement strand
CTCTTGTAGACCACAGAGATCCGCCTGCCTCTGCCTCCCGAGTGCTGGGATTAAAGGCGTGCGCCACCACCGCCCGGCCTGTTGTTTGTTTTTCGAAACAGGGTTTTGCAGTAGCTATGGAGCCTGTCCCAAAACTTACTCTACAGACCAGGCTGGCCTCAAACTCACAG
Organism: Microtus ochrogaster; assembly: GCF_000317375.1. Taxonomy (NCBI): domain Eukaryota; kingdom Metazoa; phylum Chordata; class Mammalia; order Rodentia; family Cricetidae; genus Microtus; species Microtus ochrogaster. The sequence continues at coordinate 30,464,738 of NC_022010.1, read as the reverse complement.
AGATCCACCTACCTCTGCCTCCCAAGTGCTGGGATTAAAGGCATGCACCACCACCGCCCTGCTTGCATTTTGATTTTTACTTTTTTTAAATTATACAGACAGCAAAGGAGTAAACAAGAAAAACTTGAAGTCCTACAAATTTTCAACCTATCTATTATTCTTTTCAAACATCATTTCTGCCTTAGTTTCTTTCTCCCTTTTGGGGTTTTTGGTTTGTTTGTTTGGTTGGTTGGTTTGCTTTTGGTGTCTTTTGTGTTTTGGTTTTTGTTTTTCAAGACAGGGTTTCTCTGTGTATCCCTGGCTGTCCTGAAATACACTCTGTAGACCAGGCTGGACTTGAACTGAGACCCACCTGCCTCTGCCTCCTGAGTGCTGAGGTTGCAGGCCTGCGCCTCCAACACCTGGCCCTCTCCTTTAGTCTCAACACCCTAATTTGTTGGGTTTTTTTTCCTTTTTGTATGTGTGATTTGTTCCCAAGCCTCCTGACATCTTCAGTGTACTTGCTCGTGTGATGTGCTCTGACTCACTCTTCGCTTGTTTTCAGAAATAAGAGGAAACAAGAATTCACTGACCTATTTCAGGACCCTTTCCTGCAGAGAGAATCTGCGCTTCAGCTAACGGAGACCCTTAAATTCAATGTCTGAGTATGGAGGTGGTGGTGCATGCCTTTAATCCCAGCACTAGGGAGGCTGAGGCAGGCAGATCTCAGTGAGTTAAATTTAGGCCAGCCTGATCTACAGAGCGAGTTCCAGGACAGCCAGGGCTGTTACAAAGAGAAACTCTGTATCAGAAAAAAAAAAAAAAGAAAAAAAAACAGAAAGAAAAAAAAAGAAAGTAAAAGTTCTCCGAGTTTCGCCTTTTTGTCTTCCCTCATAAAGATTAAATATCCAAAGCCTGTTGGGAGCTCTTCATTTATTTATTTAAACAGAATCTCTACACAGGTGCCCTAGAACTCATTATGTTGATCTTGTTGGTTGGGAACTCAAGAGATTCTCCTGCCTCTGCCTCCGGACTGATGTGATTAAAGGTGCGTGCCACCATGCCCTGTTTGAAAAGTAGTTTTAAGCCTGCTCTTTCGTTTTTCTGTGATAAATGCTTATTTGGCCTGCCACAGTTCACTTTGGGAAAGGTGCTTGTAGCACAAGCCTGACGCCATAAATTCTATCACTGGGGCCCATGGTAAAGGAAAAAATCTACTCAAGAGAGTCATCCAGCAGAGCCCAGTGGTGGGGCAGGCCTTCGAACACAGTACTCGGGAGGCAGAACCAGGGGGATCGCCGAGTTCGAGACTAGTCTGATCTAAAACACGAATTCCAGGATATCCAGGACTACACAGAGAAACCCTGTCTCAAAAAACAGAAGGGAAAGGAGGGAGGCAGGGAAAGGCTGTTATCTAGGCTCCACTTATAGCCAGCTGCACATGCACTCACATACACACATACACAATAAATATAAAATAAAATAAAAAATATAATAAATAAATAATAAATAATAATAAAA
>NC_022010.1:30460145-30462580 GCF_000317375.1 Microtus ochrogaster | reverse complement strand
GGATTAAAGGCGTGCACCACCACCGCCCGTTTTTTTTTTTGTTTGTTTGTTTTTTTTTTTGATTTTCGAGACAGGGTTTTTCCGTAGCTTTTGGTTCTTGTCCTGGAACCAGGCTGGCCTCGAACTCACAGAGATCCACCTGCCTTTGCCTCCCGAGTGCTGGGATTAAAGGCATGCGCCACCACGGCCCAGCGCTTGGAGCTCTCTTAAGCAAGCAAGCTGGCTCAAACACACAGACCAATCTGCCTTTGCCTCCTGAGTGCTAGGATTAAAGATGTGTACCACTACATCCAGGCCTGATTTTAAAATTTCAGGAATGGGGTGGGTTTTGTGTCTATGCTCTTTCTGAGTATAACCACATATTATTTATTGTAGTCTCCTATCTTCTGGTTTAAAAAGACATAAAACTTAGACCCAAAGACGGAAAAGAAAAATTAAAATCACACACCGTAAGTCCTCACGCCACTACTAATTTATTTGCTCGGCACGATGAACCTGAGCACAATGAATCTGAGCACCCGGCTACATGCCAGGTACGGTACTGGGAGCCTGGGATCTTTTTTTTTTTTTTTTTTTTTTTTTTTTTTTTTTTTTTTTTTTTTTTTTTTTTTTGTGTTTGGTTTTGTTTGTTTTTTTTAAATATTTATTTATTTACTTATTATGTATACAATATTCTGTCTGTGTGTATGCCTGCAGGCCAGAAGACGGCACCAGCCCCCACTACAGATGGTTGTGAGCCACCATGTGGTTGCTGGGAATTGAACCCAGGACCCTTGGAAGAGCAGGCAATGCTCTTAACCACTGAGCCATCTCTCCAGCCCCCGAGCCTGGGATCTAAACAGGAGTTGAGTGGCAGCCTGGAAGAGAGGGGTACGATGTGGGCGGGACAAGTAGAGCTGCAGTAACTGCCGACTACGCTGTTGAGTGTAGTCATCCCTGAGCAGAAGACGCTGGACTGTAGGGAGGAAAGGCCGTGCATCTGCCCTAGGACTCTAAAAAGTGAACAAAACGCAGACTCGGGAAGGATTCCTGGAACCCCATCCCGGTGGAGGCTGGGGCAGAAGGGTGGGCCGCTTGGGCCGCGCAGTGAGAACTAGTCTCAAGCGACAGGAAGGTCTGTAACTCTTCTGACTAAACGAGGCGTTCAGACTTTCCCAGTTAGATAATGTTATAATTTGGAGAAAACTGCCCAAGAACTAAGTAAAATGATCTTCGTGTGTTAAGCTTTCCAGATTAGGGCTAAAAATTCTAGTGTAGACTGTACTGTTTGGGGGGGTTGTGTGGTTTTTGTTGTTGTGGTGTTTTTGTTTGTTTGTTTTGTTTTGAGACAGGGTTTCTTCGTGTAATCTTGGATCCTGGCTGCCCTAGAACTAACTCTGTAGACCAGCCTGGACTCGAAATCAATCATGGAGATCCGTCTGCCTCTGCCTCCCCGGTGCTTGGGTTAAAGGTGTGTGCCACCATCGCCTGGCGGATTGTGCTTTTAAATTTAAAAGTACTTATTTTTGCTGGGTAGTGATAAGTAAAAACCCCTCGGTAGCGAGTAACTCTGCCGATTCAGTAAATCAGATCAGGCCAAATTAATAAATCCAAGACTAATCTGAGCAAAACATTCCCGGGTGGTCCCAGGAAAGAGAAGAAGCCACCAGAAGAAACCACGAGGGGCAACCTACGGGCCAGACCTTCAATACCCTCCAAGGGTTGAGCCAATGTTTGGCAGTTTTTCTTTGGGCAGGGTCTGGCTCGCTGAAGGTGGGGTTTGTAATGGGGCCCCAAACTGGAGATCCCCAGCAGGTTATGATGGCACACGCCTTTAATCCCAGCACTTGGGAGGCAGAGGCAGGCGGATCTCTGTGAGTTCGAGGCCAGCCTGGTTCTAGTATAGCCAGGGCTATGGGGAGAAAGCCTGTATTGAAAAAGAAAAGCAAATAATAAACAAAACAAAAAATGTTTATTTTTAAAACTTCTGTGTGTGTGTGTGTGTGTGTGTGTATTGGGAGCATGTGGTAAGGACTGAACTTGGGGCTTTGGGAAACTCTGCCACTGACCTAAATCTTACCTCAGATACAGAAATCAAATTTCATGCTAGTAGAACTCTGTAAATCCTCTCCAGCATGGAACCTTAAAAAAGTGCAACCCCAGATGAGGGGAAGATTAGTGCTATTTGAGGTGAAGAAAAACAAGACAGACAAAAAGCTTAACTAGATTTGTAACCATTTGCCTTCACATAAAAATTAAAATATGAAGAAAACAAGATTAGTTATACTTGAGACTTTCTAAGTTCTGGGATGGTAGATGTCTGCATGACATAATTTTATTTTATTATTATTATTAATATTATTTTTTTTTTTTGGTTTTTCGAGACAGGGTTTCTCTGTGGTTTTGGAGCCTGTCCTGGCACTAGCTCTTGTAGACCAGGCTGGTCTCGAACTCAC
>NC_022010.1:30456221-30460045 GCF_000317375.1 Microtus ochrogaster | reverse complement strand
AGACCAGGCTGGTCTCGAACTCACAGAGATCCGCCTGCCTCTGCCTCCCGAGTGCTGGGATTAAAGCCGTGCGCCACCATCGCCCGGCATAATTTTAAACTTTAAAAAGTTCAGGTTTAACTGGGTGGTGGTGGTGCACACCATTAATCCCAGAACTTGGAAGGTAAAGGTAAGCAGATCTCTGTGAGTTCGAGTCCTGCCTGGTCTACAAAATGAGTTTCAGGTCAGCCATGTCTATTACACAGAGAAACCCTTTCTTGAAAAATCAAAAAAAAAAAAAAAGAAAAGAAAAAAAGAGTTCAGATTTGGCACCTGCTATGGTACCACATGCCTGGAATCCTAGCATCTATGAGGTTCATAAGTTAGAGAATAACCTCTCTGTTGGGGGGAGGTATCATCCTAGGGTTGCAGGTACAAGGCCGCAGCACCATACACACAAATTTTATTAAATAAGATGAAAAAAAACATCAATATGTGAAAAGACAACCAGCTCGGACAACACAGCAAAACCCTGTTTCCCAAAGTAAAATGTAATCCTCACAGTAAGCCTTGGCCATCTGCTTTAAGGATGGGAAATCCAGTACACAGGGATGGTAGATTTGAACCTCTGGCTATTTAACTCTGGGGCCTGTTACTCCCCGCCCTTCTCGGATGGAAACGTCATGCGTGTCCATTTCTCTCCTCTTGCTCTGTGGGCCATTAATTTACACTCCCAAGGGTCTAGTCTAGACAACTAGTAGTGTGGGCAGAGGACCAGTGCTGCAAGATACTGATGGTGCCATTCAAATGGAAGCTACACTTAAGTGATACGGAATGCTATGGAAATATTTTAGTTATTCTAAGATTTTATATATATATATATATAATGTGTGTGTATGTGTGTACGTATGTAAGGTGCCATGTCGGTGCTGGGAACTGATCCAGGTCTTCTGTAAGAGCAGCAAGTGCTTTGACCAAGAACCATGGCTCCAACCCCTATTGAATATCCTATAAAGAACTAAGAAGACACAACAGGTCTGAAATGATGTAGATGTATCTAAAGGAAAAAGCTTGGCTTGGATCAGGGAGGGTAAATACAAGTGCGAATAACAATTTAAAATTTAACATATATTTTAAATATCGATAGTGCACAGTGCTTGTTCACATAGTCTTTAATACTAGAGTGGTCTTTTGTTGTTGTTGTTGTTTTTAATTTATTTATTTATTAAAGATTTCTGTCTCTTCCCCACCACCGCCTCCCAATCAAGTCCCCCTCCCTCATCAGCCCAAAGAGCGATCAGGGTTCCCTGCCTTGGGGGAAGTCCAAGGACCTCCCACCTCCTTCCAGGTCTAGTAAGGTGAGCATCCAAACTGCCTAGGCTCCCACAAAGCCAGTACGTGCAGTAGGATCAAAAAGCATTGTCATTGTTCTTGAGTTCTCAGTAGTCCTCATTGTCCGCTATGTTCAGCGCTTAAAGAAATTGAAGAGGACACCAGAAAATGGAAGGATCTCTCTTGGTCTTGGATTGGGAGGATCAACATAGTAAAAATGGCAATTCTACCAAAAGCAATCTATAGATTCAATGCAATCCCCATCAAAATTCTTCACAGATCTGGAGAAGACAATAATCAACTTTATATGGAAAAACAAAAAACCCAGGATAGCCAAAACAATCTTATACAATAAAGGATCGTCTGTTGGTTTGTTTTTGAGACAGGGTTTCACTGTATAGTCCTGGACAGGCCTGTGTAGACTAGGCCGGTCTGGAACTCACAGAGATTCTCCTGCCTCTGCCTCCTGAGTGCTGGGACTAAAGGCATATGCCATCCTAGCCAGCAACTACATGTTTGTGTGTGTCTGTGTTTGTGTGTATATATTTTGTGTACTGCCCATTCACACCAATATTCCCTGAGACCAAGAGTGGTTTTTTTTTTCCAAAAATTACAATGGACGTTTAAAAGCACTGCTCAGAAAACATTATCTAACCCTTTTCTCAATAAGCATAATAAATTCGAGCAAACCCATTAGATAATAGAGCCTTGGAAGTGGTATAGAAATCTAACCCAATGTGGTCTGTTTTGACTTGGATCGATTGCATTTTGGAGGAATTAATTCTTTGTTGGGTAGAGAAGTATATAGGATGTCAGAGAGTGGGAAAAAAAATGGGGGATGTCTGTTGTAACTGAAGAGAGGTGTGGTCTGCCCCTGAAAGGGAAAGATAGTGCATTCACCAAGGGTTAATGTAAGCCTGTGGCCTTTGGAACTGGCCTGACTATTTTCTCTGCAGACCAAAGCGTGACTACCAGCAGTTTATTGAGTGGGAGAAAGCCCGGCCTGTGGGTTTGGGCCCGAGCAGTCTCCGCCTGCATCTAATCCTTCAGGTAACAGTAGCCCTAAACGTCTGGTAATCCTAGAGCAGGTACATGTATGCACTAAGTGGTGTGATCGAATGGAAGATAGCGATCACAAAGATTCGTTTGATTCTAACAGTAATCCACACCAAGTCCCAGAAAACAGCCAGTGTGTGCGGATGGGGGTGGGGAGATGAGGGCTTTAACGAACTTGCTAATTCTAGCTGGGCCCTCCCAAACATTTCCTGAGAGCAGCCAGTAGCAAAACCCAGTGGCCCTGCATTAATTCCCTGGAATAAAGCTTTGGTGTCCGGGAAGTTCAAAACAGTGCTTTGTGTTTGACAAAAAAAGAAAAAAACAAAGTTCGAGAAGTACTGGGAAACTCGAGCAAACCCAGAAACTGGGGTGCAACTGGACGCCTACTTGGGGGTGCAGACTAGGCCTCCGGGCAGGGTGGGCCCGACGCCGTGAGACCCCGGTGCGGGGTGTCCCGTCATGGGCTGCGGCAGCACGGCCGTCCCCAGGCTCGCAGAGCCCCCCACGTCCGGGTCGCCCCACTCGGGGAGGCTTCCGCTGGCCAGGGCCGCGCGTCTCAACGGCTCGGGGAGGGAGCGGGGAACGGGAGGGGGGGCGGGCCTGCGGGAGTCGCCCGGGCCCGAGGACGCAGCGGTCGCTGCGGCGAAGCCAGGCCTTGGGCGCGCGCGCCGCGGCTCGGGCGTGGGGCCGGCTCGGGGCCGACGCAGGCACACAGACACCATAGAGCTCGGCTTTCCCGTAGCAGCTGCTGCCGCTGCCGCTGCCTCTCCCGCCTCAGCCTCTCGGCCCGGCGCACACACACGTTCAGATTTGCGCGCTGTTTCAATCCTCGGTGACGTGTCCCCGGAGCCGACCAATGGCGCGCGGGCTCTGGTCAGGACAATGGGAGGGAACGGACCAATGAGCGAGCCCCGTGAGTTGGCGGTAGCCAATAGGAGGCGCGCTGGCTGGAGAGTAATGTTACAGAGCGGAGAGAGTGAGGAGGCTGCGTCTGGCTCCCGCTCTCACAGCCATTGCAGTACATTGAGCTCCATAGAGACAGCGCCGGGGCAAGCGAGAGCCGGACGGGCACTGGGCGACTCTGTGCCTCGCGGACGGTGAGTGCGGGACGGCGAGCGGTGGCGAGAGCGCCTCGGGCAGCCTCGTCGCCCGCACGGCGGCCGGATCCCCGCGGCCCGGAGCCGGCGGGTCAGGCTCCACACAAAGGCAAATGAGGGGGGACCGTGGGGGGAACTGCGCACGGAGCGAGGCTCCGCCGGGCGCCGCGAACGCTGCCCCGCGCCGAGCCTTCCCGCGGGCCTCAGCCGGCCGCCACTTCCCACCCGCGGTGGCGTCCGTGCTACACTGGCGCAAAAAAAAAATTTTTTTTTAAATTTTTTTTTTGTTTCAGATTTTTTTTTGTAAATTTTTTTTTTTTTAAATCGTGTTCGCGGCCCCCGGGGCCGAACGTTCCGGGC
>NC_022010.1:30454390-30455670 GCF_000317375.1 Microtus ochrogaster | reverse complement strand
TGGCGAGTGCGCCAGCGCCCCGCCCGCCGCGCGCCTCAGTCTCCTCACACTCACACACACGCACACACACACATACACGCGCGCGCACACAAAGGGAAGGAGCCATATTCGCGCTCGCCCTCGCGGCGGCGCAGGCGGGGAAGACGCGCAGCGGCCATTCCGTGCGCCGGCCCTGGCGGCCGCGGGCGGAGCCAGCCCCCATTTCGAGCGGGGCTTCTCCCTGCGCCGCGGCCGACAAAATGGGGGCGGCGGCGCGAGCCTGCGGCCTTCCGGGCGCACGTGGCGGCCCTCAGCCTCGGGCCAAGTTCCGAGGGCGGGGGAGGCCTCCCGCGCGCGCCGGGGCACCCCAACTTTCCACGGGCTCGGTTTAAAAAATAAAACAACCACCAAAAAAAAAAAAGCCAAACAACCCAGACACCCCCGTGGCAGCGAGAGGGGGGTGGCGGCAGGAGTGGCTTTTGTCCCTCATCCTTGTTTACTCGGAGAAACTTCAGACCGGACGTGTTTAGTCAGAGCAGAAACGCATCTCGGGGCCAAAGCGATAGGAAACGGCGGCCTCTCCCGGCCCCGTCCCAGCACCGTCTCCGCCCTCCCGAGCAAAGTTTGATGCGAAGCCGGGGTGTTCTGAGAGCGGGGTAAACTTGGCCTGCGCGAGGGGCACTTATTGTTGTGGTTTGGGTTTTTGCCCCCCTTGGCCTTTTCTAGGCCTGTTATTCTCTAAGGTCTACAGATCGTTCCTTGGACGCTGCAAAATTCACTCATGGACAGGGTGCGTTTTCTTTTTGAGACGTTTGGGTTTTGTTGGCTTAAAATTTTTTTTTTGTTTTTAGTTTTAAAAATGGTTTTGATAACCGGTTAGGCAGTCATTCAGACACAGATAGCGAATGCTTGAGTATCTGCCCACACGTTGTGATCAGACTTGGGGACCGTTTTGTTTGTGTTTTTTTTCCCTGTGTCCTGTCTTTTCATTCTGTGGCTTAGCCACTTCTAGGAATTGGTTAGCGTTTGCAATGCTCTGTCCGCTTTTCATGGGAGATTGTCGTCACCGCTGGGTTAAATAACACCAACTTTGGTTTGCCTTGCCACCCCGAGTTGTTTGCAGCTTGTCAATTTCATAATGTCGTTACTAACACCAAATGCTTTCTTTTAGAAAATCAACTAAACATGGGCAAAGGAGATCCTAAGAAGCCGAGAGGCAAAATGTCCTCGTATGCATTCTTTGTGCAAACCTGCCGGGAGGAACACAAGAAGAAGCACCCGGATGCTTCTGTCAACTTCTC
>NC_022010.1:30453313-30453850 GCF_000317375.1 Microtus ochrogaster | reverse complement strand
AAGGCTCGTTATGAAAGAGAAATGAAAACCTACATCCCCCCCAAAGGGGAGACCAAAAAGAAGTTCAAGGACCCCAATGCACCCAAGAGGCCTCCGTAAGTACAGCTTTATTTTGAGGTGTTTCATGGTAGGTATAAATTATCCACCTTGAGTGTCCGCTGTTTGGTTTCTTGGCTGAGAATGGGTCAGGTTATGTACTTAAGTTGTCAAAATTGTAACTCATACTGGGTAAAAATATTAGCCAGGGCATCTGAATTAAAATACTTGACTCCTTTGCACAGGATACCACTTACTGTGATTTTTTTTTTGTCCCTTTTTATCACTAGAAATTACTTAAAACTAATTCATCAGCACATGAGAGTAGTAAGTGCTTATATTGCAAAACAGTAAAAATTTGACAGTGTTTGGTTTTAAAATCCTAAAATTTAATTTCTGGTTTTAGTTCGGCCTTCTTCTTGTTCTGTTCTGAGTATCGCCCCAAAATCAAAGGAGAACACCCTGGCTTATCCATTGGTGATGTTGCAAAGAAACTGGGAG
>NC_022010.1:30452121-30453213 GCF_000317375.1 Microtus ochrogaster | reverse complement strand
ATCGCCCCAAAATCAAAGGAGAACACCCTGGCTTATCCATTGGTGATGTTGCAAAGAAACTGGGAGAGATGTGGAACAACACTGCTGCAGATGACAAGCAGCCCTATGAAAAGAAGGCTGCCAAGCTGAAGGAGAAGTACGAAAAGGTAAAGAGCAAGAATGAAAAGGAATGCCAGATGTTGGGTGATTGTACTTAGTAACTTGTCTAAATTTCCTGTTTGCAGATCCATTTTTCAAACAGGAAGGACCAATACATTGTTAAAATTGCATATAATGTAACTTGAGCTGATGCTATATGTTTAAGGTGTTTTAATTTTACCTCTTATTATCTCCAACTTTTGGGAGAAATTTGGTAGTTAATTTTGGAGAGGAAGATTTTTAAATGGGTAGGTAGGCATACAGTATAAAAATAAGTTATGCAAATTAACTGTAAATGACTATAGTCTATACATAAGTATGTTATGTTCACTTTGAATTTTTAAAAAAGGTATGCCAAGGTAATTATAAATAGGATGAAGAAAGGTGATTTTTATACCTAAATTGAAATGCTTAAAAACTTAAAACTATTTTTTTAAGTTATTCTGAAAATAATCCACTTCTAGATGTTAATGTAACTGCAGACTTACACACACCCCCGTTGTCTACTATGAATTAGGGTCTGACTGGACCTGTGGAATGCTGTTTTGTGTTCAGAAGGTGGCAGTGTTACCCTTTGATCGGTCTTCTAGTTCTCATAAACTGGAATTACGATGAGGTGCGAGTGAGGCACAACAATACAAATATTAGACTGCCACCTCGTGACTTGTGGCTTGCTAATTGTTTATTTTTAATTATTTGGGAAGGTGCCGTGGGCCCACTTGTGTTTTTTAGAGACTGAGGTTTTGTCATGTTTCATTATTTATTTTGTCTTCTGTTTTCTCGTTTTGTTTCGGAAGGATATTGCTGCTTACAGAGCTAAAGGAAAACCCGATGCAGCGAAAAAGGGGGTGGTCAAGGCGGAAAAGAGCAAGAAAAAGAAGGAAGAGGAAGATGATGAGGAAGACGAAGAGGATGAAGAGGAGGAGGAAGAAGAGGAAGACGAAGATGAGGAAG
>NC_022010.1:30445864-30451811 GCF_000317375.1 Microtus ochrogaster | reverse complement strand
TTTTTTCATCTTCAGTTGTCTCTGATGCAGCTTATACGAAGATAATTGTTGTTCTGTTAACTGAATACCACTCTGTAATTGCAAAAAAAATTGCAGCTGTTTTGTTGACATTCTGAATGCTTCTAAGTAAATACAATTTTTTTTATTAGTATTGTTGTCCTTTTCATAGGTCTGAAAATTCTCTTCTCAAGGGGAAGCTAGTCTTTTGCTTTTGCCCATTTTGGGTCACACGAATTATTGCAGTGTTTCTTTTCATATAGTTAGCTGTAAGAAGAGCTTTTATTTACACACCCTGCATATTGTGATGGGGTTAACATTTTCGTCCATAGTTAATTCCAAAATTGTGATCAGTCGGTTAAGAGATAGTACATAACCCACGTGCAAAGCTGAGAGTGATCAGTTCTATTACACCATAGGATTATTAGGATCAAACAGTCTGAAAGTCTGTCCTTGAAGGACAAATAGAAAAGTATGTTCTAATCCTTACATGAGGACTCTTCTTAGCTTCCATTACTATGTAATGGCAGTTACATTCTGCAGTTCCCCTATTAAAGACCTGAGAATGTATCCCCAAAAGCGTGAGCTTAAAATACAAGACTGCCATATAAGACTCTCTGTTGACATTAGCCCTAGTGAAGGCTATGATGAAAACTGGCTATAATGCCTTTGCCCATCTATCTAAATACAGGATTGCTCAGGAAACTTGACTGTTTAAAAGTATTTTTAATTAGTTGAGCCAGCTTTTCTTAAAATTATGCCACATTTAAAATTAAAGTAAGGGTATATTTTCCTATATTGTGATTTATCCCTTTATTAAATCGGAGACAAGAAAAGACCATAAACTGCGTATTAGTACCAGTTGTCCAATCCATTTGGTATTTCTTTATAAAACCCAAACTCATTCATTAGTCATGTTTAATCTGCTTAGCAGTTTAGGGAACAATTCGGCAATTTTGTGGTTTTTTGAGATTATCATTCTCTTAAAGTGCCAGTGTTTTAAAATAGCGTTCTTGTAATTTTACGCGCTTTTGTGATGGAGTGCTGTTTGTTATATAATTTTGACTTGGGTTCTTTACATTTGCGTTTGTTAATGTAATTTGAGGAGGAATACTGAACATGAGTCCTGGATGATACTAATAAACTAATAATTGCAGAGGTTTTAAATATTATTAGTTAAATGACTTTCACTTAAAAACTTTAAGCTTTCATTGTTTATGACAGTGCCTGGTAGTTAGGCTTTTTTCATTAGAAACACAGGCTGGTGCCAAGATGGCAGTGGGTAAAGCGCTTGCCATCAGACACAGGAAAGGGAACCAGCTTCCGGCAGGTTCTCACCACTCACCTGCACTCAATAAGTTTAAAATGATAAATAGGCTAAAGGACTGGAAAAAACAGGTTTATGTCAAACATCGCATATATATGCATAAAAAATGAACGTAATCTTTCAAAATACTAGTTAAGATTTAAAGTTGCTGAAAAGTGGGGTTGGTTTCAAAGATCACACATCCGTTCTCTAACCCAAGGTGTGGACTGGAGCAGGCTGTAGAGATCCTGATGACCAACTTATGAACAAGTAACTGACTTAGATGGGAGTGTGCTGTTGCTTTAGAGCCACCGTTGTGGACATCTGTTGTTAGTAAGGATCCTTTTAAAAGCGAACTCTGCCCCAAGGAAACTTCTTTGTAACTTTAGTGGGTGTGTCGTGACAGCTACCCTTTTAAAGATGTTAAGAATGGGAACAGTTTGCCTTGCTTAACCAGCTTCAGATCTTAACATCAGGAAATAGAACAAAAAACTCTTAAATTTGAGAATTAATGAGTTCTGCTCAGTGTCCAAGCAGTATCCTCTGGAGCTGTGTGTTTTGGCTCTTAAATTTTAAGCTGATGAAAGTGAGTGGAGATTGCTTAAATAATACAGTGTAAAACTTTGTAAACAGTTTTGGAAAGATACAGGAATTACTTTCAAGCTTGAGATGGTTACAGCACAATTAGACTTAAAATACTAAAATTTACAGGTTTTGGTAGTTGTGTTTAAAGAAGTGGTCTTGTAGCCCAGGCTTGCCTGGGGCTCACTGTATAGCAGAGGATTGCATCCTGCCTCTGCTTCCCAAGTGCTGGGATTACTGATGTGTTCACCACACATGGTGGGTTTTCTGTAATTTAAAAATTATATTTGTCACTTACTGATCATCTTAAATTTGATCCCCATAACTCCTGCAAGTATTGATCCTCAAGTGTGTGCCTTGGTGTTCCTGCGAGCACACAGAGTAAGTGCAAGAGAATCACTGGCACACTAAATTTCACTTCCTAGCTTCTGGGTTGTAGAATTTGGCTGATCTCAAACTGTTCAGCTTCTCAACTACTGGAAAGTATGCTCCATTTAGGGTGAGATTTGGGCTGGGCACAGTGGAGCATACCTTTAATGCTAGCACTGGGAGGCAGAGGCAGAGGATCTTTGAATTTGAAGCCAGCCAGGTCTGCACATAGAGTTCCAGGACTCAGTGCTACGCAGAAACTCCCTACTTCTACCACCATTCCCACTCCAAAAACTTATTTGGGAAGAGGGACTGCTGCTTATACTACAGGGGCCAAAGGCATGTGATGAAGAGGACAGTGTGCTTTAGACCGCAGCCATTCAATTCAACAGTTTCCTTGGTACTTAAGGAATCAAGCGTATCTCAGAATGCTATAGTGAGTGTACTGAACCACACAGCAGAAGAAATAACAGTCTGGCTTGCAGGATGTGGCCAAGCCCAAATCTAGGTCTGCCTGAGACAACATACCTGACAAGAACCTCATAGCATTTTGTCCCAGGTCAAGCACAAGTCAGTATTAACATTGCAAGCTGCACACATCACAGCTTAGTCTAAACCATAAGTGAACTGTTGCCCAGTAATTAAGTTCATAAACAAGGGGCTGTAACAAGTTTCTTAAGCTTGTTTTCCTGTTTACATCAATTTCTATGATACTTGAAACCTCTTAATATGTGGTAAGAGACAAAACAGTTCAGATAGCCATGTAATCAAAGCAATGAGGTGCGTCGTTTACATATTCTTAAGTAAAGCAGTGCTAAAATTTTGGGAAATTCCCTGGGGTTCAGCCAAGTTACTTCCTTGGGTAAAGAGGCAGAATGTTGCTGTGCTCTAGTAATGCAGTTTCAGGATAGCACTGGCACAGGAATGCCAACCATACACAACACTGCACCACACTTAACCGCTCTGCCAAGGAGAGATCTTCCATTCAGCATGGTCACTGAGTTGACCCTGAATAGTGGAGTTTACTGAACATCAACAGAAAAGGAAGCAGTACAGCAGTGGAGTAACCACCTCAGTGATGGCGGGCTTGGTGTGCAGGAACTGGAGTCCAGGCCTAGAGCAGCAGGAAGGGCTTGGGACTATAACATAGAAGGTGCGTGCGTAGATTCGTGCTATTTCCAGTGCCAAAAGAAAAATCAGGGAAAGCCATAGAATACATTTTAAAATTTTTATTATTATTATTATGTTGTTGTGTTTTGTTTTTCCAGACAGGGTTTCTCTGTGCAACAGCCTCAACTGGAACTAGTGCAGTAGACCAGGCTGGCCTCGAACTCACAGAGATCCACCCACCTTTCCCTCCCAAGTGCTGGGATTAAAGGTGTGCGCCACCACAACCAGCTTTTCTTCTTTCTTTTTATTTTAAAACACTTTTGTTCTGAGATAGGGTTTCACTGTGTCTACCAGGCTGGCTTCAGAGATCCTCATACTTCTGCCTTCCCGGTGCTGAGATTAAAGGTGTGCATCACCATGCCTATTTAAAACATTTTGTGTATATGGGTGCTTTGCCTGCATGCATGTATGTACCACGTACACTCAGTGTCCATCAAAACCAGAAGAGGACATCAGATCTGGAGCTGAAATTACCTATGATTGTGAGCTGCTATGTGGGTGCTGGGAATTGAAATTGGGTACTGTGAAGGAATCGTAACAACTGGGCTGGTTTAGCCCATTTATGTTTTGTTTATTCATTTGTTTGAGACAGGGTCCTATGTAGCCCAAGCTGACTTTGAACTCACTGCAGCTAAAGGTAATTCTGAACTGTTTCTGCCCTGACTTGGTTTTCTCTTTAGTTGTATAATTAGATCTGTAATGGAACTGGAGGGATGGCTCAGCCATTAAGAACTGGCTGCTCTTCCAGAGGACTGGTGTTATATTCCCAGCATCTGTAAGAACCACCCACAACTGTAATTCTAGTTCCAGGGGATCTGATGCCCTCCTAGCCTTCACAGGCACCAGGCAGGAATGTGGTACACAGACTTACATGTAGGTAAAACACTCATATGCATAAAATTTTAAATTTTTTTTTTTTGAGACAGGGTTTCTCAGGGGGTGACAGTATTAGGAGGTGTGGCCTTGTGGGGGTAAGGTGGGCTAGTGGAGGAACCTGGATGACACACGCCTTTAATCCATACCTTGATGTTGGAGGACAAACTGAAGCATGTCACTGTGGAGGCAGGCTTTGAGGTCTTCAAGCTTCCTTAAGTGTGACAGTTTACTTCCTGCCTCCTCTGAGTCATGATGTAGGACATTCAGCTATTTCTCCAGCACCGTGTCTCACTGCATGCAACCATGCTTTCCCCATGATGGACTGAACCTCTGAAACTGTAAGCAAGCCCCCTCAATTAAATGTTTTCTTCATAACTGTGGAGGCTGGGCGGTGGTGGCGCGTGCCTTTAATCCCATCACTTGGGATGCAGAGGCAGGTGGATCTCTGTGAATTCGAGGCCAACCTGGTCTACAAGAGCTAGTTCCAGGACAGGCTCCAAAGTTGGTATCTCCATCCAGCAATAAAACCCTAACTAAGACATTCTGTGTAACCCTAGCTGTCTGTAGACCAGGCTGGCCTTGAACTCAGATCTGCCTGCCTCTGCTACCCAAATGCTGGGACTAAAGGTGCGTGCCACCAGCACCTAGAATTTTTTTAAAAAATTAAAATAATCAGACATACAAATGACCTCCCATAGTGTAATACTTCATTTCCTTCACCGCGGATACCCACTGTCTGCCACCTTCTGATGTTTCTGACAGTATTTCAGGCATTTGTACAAGTTCAGGATAAATACCTCAAAGTAGAATTGCTGAGTCAAAGGATGCTTGGATTTAACACTTTGGCAGATATCGATTAATTGCCCCCTAAAGCTGTGCTTACACTATGAAACATTTTAACAAGGACTTTATAACAAATCGGGATTATTTTTTTTACTCATTATTCTTTGACTCCATTACAAAAATAAACAACAAAAAACCCTTTAATTTTTATTTTGTTGTTTGGTTTTTGTTTTGTTTTTTTAAAAGATAGGGTCTTGTCAGGCCGGGCGGTCACACACGCCTTTAATCCTAGCACTCAGGAAGCAGAGGTAGGCAGATCCCTGTGAGTTCGAAACAGCCTGGTCTACAGAGCAAGTTCCAGGACAGGCTCCAAAGCTACAGAGAAACCCTGTCTCGAAAACCAACAACAACAAAAAGATAGGGTCAGGCTATCCAGCGTTGCATGGCATATAGGCAGATCAGAGGTCGTTTTGTGGGAGTTAGGTCTATGGTGTGGGTCCTGGGGATCGAACTTGGGCCTTGGCTTTGCAGCACGTACCTTTACTCACCGAGCCAGCTTATTGGCTCAATGTCCTCTTTTAAAAGTAGCTGAAACATGAAGTTAGAACACACAAAGACTAGTTATGTATTGTGTCCAGAGAGGTTGGAAGAGCAACGCCTTGGAGCAGTGCTCTCAACCTTCCTAACACCGCTATCCTTTAAAACAGCCCCTAGGGGGGTCGTGGTGACCCCAACCATAAAAGCATTTCCATTGCGTCTTCATAAGTGTCGCTACTGTTGTGAGTCGTAACGTAAATATTTTTATTTATTTTTTAAAAAAAAATATTTATTTGTTATGTATACAATATTCTGTCTGGGTATGTC
>NC_022010.1:30443885-30445764 GCF_000317375.1 Microtus ochrogaster | reverse complement strand
TGTGAGCCACCATGTGGTTGCCGGGAATTGAACTCAGGACCTTTGGAAGAGCAGGCAATGCTCTTAACCACTGAGCCATCTCTCCAGCCTCCCATAAATATTTTTAGAGCTAGACATTTGCCAAAGGGGTCTCGAGCCCTGCTTGAGAGCAGCTGCCGTGGAGGTTTCTTAGAGCAGTCACTGCTGTTGTCCGTCCATCCCGTCTGTTTCCTACCGGGCCTGGCGCTGCCATATGGACTCACCTGCATGAGGTTTGGCTAAGGGAACAGTCTAGGCAAGCACCCTCCCACTGAGCCCTGACCCAGTATCCACTGGACATTACTGTCTGTAATCGCATCGTACCTAAAACCTCTGTGACAGTCCGCTGGAGGAGCTGAGGAGACAGCTCTCAAGGAGCATAACAAAGATTGGTGACCAAGCTCTGGTCAGGTAAAAATTTCATGATGTTTTTACAGAAATAGAACAAGGGCAGTTGGAAATCAAGAAACTTTTTTTCTTCAAGACAGGGTCTCACTGTGTATCCCCAACTGGCCTGAAACTCATTCTGTAGATCAGGCTGGCCTGTAACTCACAGAGACCCGCCTGTCTCTGCCTCCCAAGTGCTGAGATTAAAGGCCTGCTGCACCGCCGCCTGGCAAAGACACTTTTAAAATACAGTATTGGAAATAGTTGCAGGTCACAGCCAAGTGGGGGACACTCTTAGTTTTGGGGTCTGCTAAGTTATACGTTTCAGAAGGTTATGACAGTCCTAAGAGGAAAGTGGCTAATGGAGCGAAGCAGGCTTCTGACCCGCGACATCCCAACCTCTCCGTAATTATTGGCGCCCTAACCAGTTAGTCAGCATTGTAGACAGGTCGGCGGAGGCTGCAGGCTTTTTCCAGGAACTTTCATTCCCAGGTCTGCTCAGCTCTGTATTATCAAACTTTAGGTAGTTTGAGGTTTTTTTTTTTTTTTTTTTTAATAAGCAAAGAGGCTTCAATGACTATCCATTCCTTATACTCACATCACTGTCTATGATTATCTTATTTTGATTTAACTATACCTCAAACAGTGAAATTGCTGAGTCAGGGGACGTGAGGGTTGATACTGTCAACTTGGGGAGTTTTGAAGTCACCTAGGAGACACCCTTCTGGAAGTATCTATAAAGGTGTTTTCTAGAGACAGCCGAGGAGGGAAGACTCATCCTTGGTGTGGGGGCACCATCCTGTGGCTGGGATTGAGGGGAAAAGGGGAAAGGAGGAAGCTGCAAGAGCAAGGTCTTCCCCACTTCCTGCTTCGATGTGACAGCCGCCTGGAGCCCCTGCCATCCCAGCTGGAGGCGACCCTTTGCCACCCTTTGCCACCTTGCTGGACTGTACCTTTGACTTAGGAACCACAACAAACCATCTCTTAGGTTAGACAGCTTTTGTAGTGTATTGTGTCAAATCAACACCAGAAACAATTACAGCAAAAGATGAGCCACATTGGGTGGCTTTCCCCAAACTCCCTTCAACAATTCTCTCAAATGTAACTTCTGAAATTCAGATCATTTTGCATCCAGTGGAAGAGGAAAGGTCTGGCTCTTTAGGTCTCAGTAAAGGTTCAAGGCCACAGAGGAGGGAAAGCAGGAAGCAGCAAATAAAACCCGAGCAGATAAAGTGTGACAAACCAAGGAAACCCAGTGCTTGAAGGGTTCATTCCTCTGCAGTCTTCATTATCTGACAGCCTTTGCTCCGACGACCAACAAAGGCTTTTTTATATTCAGGTAATCGCAGAGTTGTGGATGCAAATCCGTAGAGTCTGGTCAGTTGGAATGGACAGGAAAAGTTTTTCAAAGGCATGAACACTTCACAGCTTTTGTTTGTTTTATCATTCTTTTTTTTTTTTTTTTTTGGTTTTT
>NC_022010.1:30425566-30443735 GCF_000317375.1 Microtus ochrogaster | reverse complement strand
TGTGCCACCACCGCTGGGCCGGAATTGCTTTCTTTAAAATATGTGCTTTAGGGACAGGAAATCTCAGAAGGTAAGAGCACCGGCTGCTCTTGCACAGGACCTGGGTTTGATTCCCAGAACCTGCATATCAGTTCACGACCATGTGTCACTCCAGTTTCAGGGGATCTGACGCCCTCTTCTGATGCATAGTCATACATGCAAGCAAACTCATATACATGGAAAAAAATTAAAAGCCTAAAAACAAACAGATAAAGCCTGTGCTCTAAATAACAATAAATATTATTTATTTACTTTTATTGTTATTTTATGTGTATGGTGTTTTGCCTCCTTATATGTACGTGTACCAAGTTTGTACCTGGTGACAAGGGAGGCCAGAAGACAGCATCAGGTTCCCTGGAACTGGTGCTGCAGGCCGTTGTGAGCCTCCATGTGCTGCTGGGAATTCACGTGGGGTCCTCTGCAGTAGTAGCAAGCACTCTTAACTGCTGAACCATCTCGCCAGTCTCAGCAAGGAATATTTTTAAAGGGGGGGGGGGCGAAAATACAAATGCAAACTTACTTTCTTCCCTTCTCTTCCCTTCCTCCCTTTTTCCCTCCCTTCCTCCCTCCCTCCCTTCCTTCTTTCTAAATGTTTTTGGCTATGTCTTCTATTTTCTGCCAGATGTAATTAATTTTCCTTTCTTAACTTTAGGACCAAGTGGTTGTCAACTATTATCACAAAAATGCTGAACCCTGGGCTGGAGAGCTGGCTTGGTGGCAAAGAGCACTCACTGTTGTTGCTCTCATGGAGGGCCATGCCTCACAATCTTTTGTAACTGCAGTTCCAGAGAACCCAGGGCTCTCTTCTGACCTCTGCAGGTCTCAGGCAAGCCAGTCAGCTGTGCACTGTGTACAAAAGCAAGGCTGGAGAGATAGATGGCTCAGCAGGTGCGAGCAGTGACTGCTCTTCCAGAGGACCCAGATTCTGTTTCCAGTAGCCACATGGTGGCTCACAACTGTCTGTAACACCAATCTAGGGACCTAGCAACCTCTTCTGTGCTCAGGTACCATGCACACATGTGGTGAGCATATATACATGTAGGCAGACACGCATACACGGAAAAGGAACTAAAAAGAAAGTACTAACCAAGACACTGGGTGCGGCAGAACAGGCCTTCAATCTCAGCAGCTCCCTTGGAGTTTAAAGCCAGCCTGGTTCTTTGAGACAGGGCTTCTCTGTGGCTTTGGAGCCTGTTCCAGGCAAGAGAGAGCTACAACTGGAAAACAAACAAACCAACACTCACTTAAAAAATCATTAAAAAAAAAAAAAGGCTGGAACCAGGCAGAGGTGGCTGGCGCACGCCTTTAATCCCAGCACTCGGGAGGCAGAGGCAGGCTGATCTCTGTGAGTTCGAGACCAGCCTGGTCTACAAGAGCTAGTTCCAGGATAGGAACCAAAGCGACATAGAGAAACCATGTCTCAAAAAAAAAAAAAAAAAAGGCTGGAGAAATGGCCCAGTGGTGAAGAGCATTGGCTGCTCTAACAAAGGACCTGGGTTCAATTCCCAGCACCCAAATGGCAATTTACAACTGTCTGTAACTCCAGTTCCAGGGGATCTGGCACCCTCATACAGACATATATGCAGGCAAAAACCCAATGCACGTAAAAGGTAAATAAGTCGTGTTCCCCGCCCCCAGACAAGGCTTTTCTGAAGCTTTGGTGTCTGTCCTGGAACTAGCTCTTGTAGACCAGGCTAACCTCGAACTCACAGAGATCTGCCTGCCTCTGCCTCTTGAATGCTGGGATTAAAGGTGTACACCACCAATGCCTGGCCAGTAAATAAATCTTTAAAAGGAGAAGAAGAAGGAGGAGGAGGAGAAGAAGGAGAAGAAGAGGAAGAAGAAGAAGACATTTCTGTTTTGCTTTATTATCAGTATTCTGCTTGGAAAAGGGATACTCACAAACCAATGGAGCAAAAGAGCATAAACCTTTACTGGCTTCCACACCTCCCCAAAGTATTTGTGGAAAGGATGTTTAAAAAAAAAAGGAAAGAAAGAAAGAAAGAAAGAAATCAGTAAATTTAGATCCTGCTTGTGTCTGAGTCTCACGGCCACTTTATGTCTTTGCTTTTTGTCGTTTGACTTCTTTTCGTGTGACTGTGCGGGCGGAGAGGAAGGCACTGGATAAACTCTCGTGGTCGGCCCGGCCGAGAGCTGTGCCCTGTTCACCAGTCACCATTTGGCAAATTAAGGGGTAGAGCTTTGGCCAGGGATAGAGCTAGGATGGTCACCAGTGAGACGGGCCCAGCTCCAGGCCGCTCTGCCATGTAACTTTTCCGAATGGCTGTTCTGGAGCGGCCTTTATCACTCGGCGTTTTTCCCAGTTGCCTGGAGGAGACCACCTAAGGACCCTTCTTCGAAAACCCCGTTTTTTGCTGAACAGAAATCTGAATCCATGGGGTTTGGTTTTGGTTTTCTTCTCGAGATTTCACTGCTATGGACTAATAAAGCAGTAGCTTTTACTAATTTTCAGAAAGCCAAAGGAATTTTTCTAAAGGACAGTTCTTCTACCCAGGGGCTCTAGGATGAGGAGGGATCCACAGAAAGCCTGCCCTGCCTGGGGGGGAAAGACGAAAGATCATCTCGCGAGACAGGGTTTCCTCTGTGTAGTTTTGGAACCTGTCCTGGAACTAGCTCTTGTAGACCAGGCTGGTCTCGAACTCACAGAGATCCACCTGCCTCTGCCTCCCGAAGGCTGGGATTAAAGGTGTGTGCCACCACCACCCGGCTGGTCCTGTGTGTTCTTTCTACCCAGAAGACCCCTACTTCCTCAGAGGCCTAAACCAGGCCTTGGGGTAGGTACCAGGTGCCACTGAGGAGAAGAGGATAGGTCTGCGCATGGCCGTGAAAAGGTCGTGTGCCTCCCCCCTCCCCACCCCCGCAATTCTTTTTCTTCTAGTTTCTAAACTCTGTAGGATCATGGGGTCGGTCTCGCTGGGCCTCATCACCAGGCAGTGCTTTCAGGCAAAGTCCCTAAACCCAGACTTCAACTTCCGCTTCCTATTAAATCGTCAGGGAGGGGGGGCTGTGCTAATTAGTTTTTTCCACTTGACCCACACTGGAGACACCTGGGGAGAAGGAAGGCTCCACTGAGGAACTGCCTCTGTCAGACTGACCTGCAGGCAAGTCTGTGGAGCTGTTTTCTCGATTGTCGATTGCTGTGGGAGGGCCCAGATGACTGTGAGCAGTGCTACGCCTGGGCAGCCGGTCCTAGGTTATGTAAAAAAGGTAGCTGACCCTATTGGGATCAAGCCAGCAAGGAGTGTTCTGCTTCAGTTCCTGCCTCCAGGTTCCTGCTTTGAATTCTTGCCCCAACTTCCCTCAGTGAGGGACTGTAACCTATAAGGTAAAACCAACCCTTTCCTCCCAGGTTTGTGTTAGGCGCGGGTTTAGCGTAGCAACGGAAAGCAAACTACACAGAGGCCCAGCACAGTTCTCTTGGCTTGAGCGATGGCTCAACATCGTTCCAGGTTTGTCAGTACCAGAAGCATCAGGAATCCCAGCCGTTGGCAGCCGTACCGCCCGCGATGGGGCATGCCTGCTGGGCCAGCACTTAGGATGCTGAGGCAGGAGGATGGTGAGCTGGCTGCTCTCATAGGCAAACTGTACCATGGAAAGGGAGGAGAGGAAAGAGGGAAGGAGGCAAAACTAAGATATCCATGAACGAACTGCTTTCCTACTCAGAAACAAACTATGTATCCTAACAGTTTGCCTAATGCTGAATGCGGGGGGGGGGGCACACCATTTCTATAAGCTGGGATTCTCATATTCTGTGACCCAGATACCCGAAAGGATTTGATATGGACATAGCATTATAATTATAGAGGAATTGTTCCGGGGGGCGGGGATGGACACTGCCTTGTTCACTGATACCATGTTGTCCTCTGATAATATGTCCACATGATACCATACCACAGCTTCTAGCTGTGGGCATCAGTACTAGAAATCATGGCTACTCTGGAACGTCTTTTCCTTTTCGGCTGATATTTTTTAAACTTAAGTGTAAGTGTTTACTGTTAAGAGAGTTTTCCCCTTGTGTTGGTTGTGCTAGGAATCATGCAGGACCACACACAGGCTAGCTAGACGAGCACCGCGCTGCTGAGCTGCCTGGGAATGGGAAGCACTCACAGAGCTGATGCCCCGCAGTCCATCATGCTAGCACACACCCGTGGTTCCAGCAGCTGGGAGGCTGAGCTAGGAGAACCACCCATTGAGAGCAGATGTGGGGGCGAAGGAGGAGTGGAAGGGGAGGAAGGAAAGAAGAGGAGGAGGAGGAGGAGGAGGAGGAGGAGGAGGAGGAGGAAGCAAAAAGGAGGCTTCTCCAGACAGCTGAGGAAGGTCAGAGGGTAAAGACATCCTCCGCTAAACCTGAGTTCAGTCCCAGAACCCACGTGGTGAAAACAGAACTGACTCCTGAGGTTGCCCTCTGACCTCCACACACATGACACAGCATGCACACATGTACACCCCACACATACTAAATGAAGGAAACCATTCACTCCCGTGAACACATAAGGGATTTTCATTCATTCTTTTTTATTATTTTATTCTTTTTATTGAGCTACATATTTTTTCTCTGCTCCCTCCCCCCTCTGCCCTCTCCCATGATCCCCACGCTCCCAATTTACTCAGGAGATCTTGTCTTTTTCTACTCCCCATAAAGGTTAGATCATTTGTTCTTCTTGATCAAAGCCCGAGTTTCACCGAAAACACCAATCAGCAAAGCCGTCAGTAGGCCAGAGTCACTGCACCAAAGCGGGGTTCAGGGTTCTTTATTCTAACCAGGTTCTAAGTGAAGGTCTATATTTTTGTGCTCAAGGTTATACTAAGTATCAATCTCTCTACCTGATCCATAATTTTTCCTTCTCTTAATGACATGGGAGTTCATTACAGAATGACAGGTGACATAGATCATCAAAAGGAACTGTGAAGACCACTTATGTCCAAATTCTACCCTGCGGGCTGGGAAGGTAATATATCTAGGAAGGAGCCCCCCCCCTCCCCGAGTGTGGTGGCACAAGCCTGCAACTGAAGCACTCAGGACTTCAAAGGTCGGCAGAGCTCTATGAATCCAAGGCCAGGCTGGGCTACATAGCAAGTGTCACAACAGATCCAAGGCCAGGCTGGGCTACATAGCAAGTGTCACAACAGATCCAAGGCCAGGCTGGGCTCTATAGCAAATTCCAGGCCAGTCAGGGCTACATAGTAAGACCCTGTCCCCTAAAGGTATAATAATAATAATAATAATAACAACAATAATAAGTAATGTAATAGTAATAATAAGTAATAATAGATTAAAAATAACAAAGCAGAAAAGACATGATTTTTTCCTTTCCTCTTATGTGTATGTGTGGGTACATACAAGTGCACGCTGAAGAGGGCAACCAGCTCCAGGCAGTTGTGATGGCCAGATGTGGGGTGGGTTCTGGAAACCGAACCTGGGTCCTTTGGAAGAAAAGCAAGTGCTCCTAGCTGCTGTGTTCCAAGGATGCATTTTTTTTTTTCTTTTCAAGATTTATTTATTTTATGGGTATGGGTTTCTTACCTGTATTTATGTATGTGTACCACGGACGTGCCTCCTACCCTCAGTGGCCAGAAGAGGGCGACCCATCTTCTGGGTCTGAAGTTACAGGAGGTTGTGAGTCACCCTGTGGGAACAGGAAACTGAACCTGGCCTCACTCAGCCATCCCTGCAGAGCCAAAGATACATGTCTTTACTCTCAAATATAAGCAGTTCCTTTCAGGAGGTGCATGAAATCACCTAGTCCAAACAGAAGGTTGAAAAATCCAAAGACCTGATGATTGGTAGGCAGATGGCTAGTCTTGGGCCTATTCATTCCTTCAACAGCTAGGCCTGACACTGGGCTTGGCTCGGAAGCAAAACAGACCAACTTCCCTCACACAAAGTGTCTGCGACCTACTTGACGGTTCAACACACAATTAACAAGGAAACACATACGTAAAGAGAATTTTCGTTGCCTCTAAAGTTGTGAAAATAATAAAGCAAGTGGCTGGTGATGGTGTCCCTCAGTCTGAAGAGGCCTTTCTGTGAGGGAGCTGGTTCATTTTCAAACTTTACTAACGGTCCCAAGTGCTCACTTTCAGTGGCTTGGATGGGAACTGGTCATTGGCAGATGCTCAGGACCCCAGGCCCCTGTCTCCTGCAAGTACGGCTACTTCTCTCCCCTAGTCCCTTCCTGGGCCAGGAAGGGGCAGACTCCTGCCCGCTTTCCTCAGGTTCTCCCGTGTTGTCTTCACTCTCTCTAAGGGGCAGGCCTCAGGAGCCACCTCAGGATGTGGAGCGTTGCAAATAGCCGCAACAGCTGCAGCTGGAGGTGGCTGCCCGGGCAGCATGCCAGCTGCTGCCACGGCAGGAGCCAAGGCCTCTCTGGCCTCTCGCATGCCCCGGTGAGCAGCCCGCAGCGCTGAGGGCCAGGGCACTGGTGCAAAGGGTAGCTTTCGTTTTCTTGTCGTGCACAGCGCTGACAGAGGGCAGGGGAAGAGGAGAAGGGCAAGACCGTCTCAGGGGGTCAGCCAGCGGCAGTAACCTGTTTTGCAGACACTGAGGGAAAGCTAACGTGAGGACCTGGGAAGCTGGCTGACCGAACCACGAACACAGCCCAGCCTGTGTTCAAGGTGCCCAGTCTTTCCCTAGTAGTTGGCTCCGTCCTTGTTCTGGATCGTAGATCTCTCTAGGGAACCCCGTACCCTTCGGTTCTGTCCGCGGAATCTAAGGCCTTGCCTTCTACCACCAAGGCACGTCCTCGGTCCTTTCTACATGTTTTTTTTTCTTTCCCGTGTTTTCTGCCAATTACAAGAGTCTCTCAGCTGGGCGGTGGCGCATGAGGCAGAGGCAGGCGGATCTCTGTGAGTTCGAGACCAGCCTGGTCTACAGAGCTAGTTCCAGGACAGGCTCTAAAACCACAGAGAAACCCTGTCTCGAAACAAAACAAACAAACGAGAAAAAGAATCCTGTTCTTAGGCCACTCTCCCGAAGATGCAAACGACAAGGACCCCAGAGTCCTTTAGGATGTTGAGTTCATGTCCTCCCTGACGATACAAAACTCCACAGGTCTTTTTCTGTAAGGGATGGATGTGTGCCCGGAACATGTGCTTCTCCTCCGGCATGCTTCAGTCATCAGGTGACCGACAGTGCAGATGCTGCGGAAGGAAGCAGCTGTTAGACTGTGTTCTGGAGTGGCTAATGGAGGAGGGAAAGCCCACACTTCTGTAGAGATGACTTTCCACAAGTGACAGAAAGCAGTTTTGATCCATCAATGAGGAACCTGGAGTCTAGGAATGTCTGACTGTATAAGGCCCAAGGTGTAAGCCCAGTGTAGTGTAGTGGCACACCAAGAAGTCTAGCATTTAGGAATCAGAGGCAGAAGGATTGCCAGGAGTTCAAGGCCACCCTGGTTCCACAGCGAGGCTGAGGCCAACTTGAACTGCCTAGTAAGACCATGTCTCAGAAAAAAGGAGGTATAGAGTCAGGCATAGTGGTACCTGGAACCCAGTACTTGAGAAGCTGATGCAGGAGGATTGTCACAAGTTCAAGACCAACCTGAGCTACAGAATGAGTCCGGGCTGCTACCCCGAATACAGAGTGAGAACTTGTCTCAAAACAAACAGGAAGTGGGGGGGGGGAGAGAAGGGAGGAAACAAAAGAAATAAGGAAATTTAAGGGTCAGGTGTGGTGACCTACAACTGAGACGGAGGCAGGAGGATTACTAGTTAGAGGACTGTCTGGAATACAGAGAGAGTTCCAAGCCAGCCAGAGTTTCACACGTGATGTGAGGAGGAGGTCATGGTAACTGCAGACATCAGGCCCCTGCTGGAAATGGGATCCAGGCCCAGGCCCCACACAGCTCCCTGGAGGCTCTGCTGGGGTGGGAGAGTTGGCTCGAGGGGGTCTCAGAGCTGGGGTGCAGGTCCTCGGCCTCTGGAAGGCTTTAGACATCGGCTCCGGCAGCAGGTCAGAGGCCGGTGCTTGACTCCTCAGGGAACAGGAGTTCACCGCCTGGGTCCTGCCTAGTGTGGAGAGCAGCCCTGGGCTTTCTGCCTGTGTGCTCTAGGTCCAGTCTCCCAAAGAGGAACTAATTAACCCTTTCCTTTCTTCAGGCTGGTGAAAATGCTAGGTATGAGCGCCACTTGAATGTCAAAGGCTGCTCTGAATGGCAGTGTCTTTCTATAGGTACATGAAACCACCAGCCCTGTGATGCTGGGGAGCCTGGGGAGTATCTCTGGTTAGTTTTAGCTTCTCTCGGCTTTTAGGAGAAGACACAAGCAAGGACCGGCAGTCCTACACCCTGTCACGGGAGAGGACCACATTCCCTTCCTTCTGTCTTAGAGTTGTTTTGCAAGCACATACACAAAACATTTTTCATCATTTGAATGTTAAGGGTTCATCTGGTGAATTGGGCATAGGGGCTCACATTCACAAATCTCAACAGTGGGGAGTCTGAGTCAGGAGAACCCAAGGACCTTGGAGCCTCCAGGCTTAAAACAAGGGGTTGGGTATCATGGCACATGCTGCAATCCCAGTAGACAGTAGAATCAAGAGTTCAAAGCCATCCTCAGCCACATAGCTAGCCTGGCCTACATACGTCCCTGACTCAAGATACACAGTATATAAAACACTAGCTGGGTTTTGTTTGTTGTTTGTTTGAGACAGGATTTCTCTGTGTAGCCCTGGCTGTCCTGGAACTCACTCTGTAGACCAGCCTGGCCTTGAACATAGAGATCCACCTGTCTTTGGCTCCTAAATACTGGGATTAAAGGTGTGTGCCACCATTACCCGCAAAACCCCAGCCTTTTTTGTTTGTTTGTTTGTTTTGAGGCAGAGTTTCTCTTTGTCACAGTCCTAGAAGTCCTGGAACTCACAGAGATTCTCCTGCCTCTGCCTCCAAGTCTGCTTTTTAGTAGACTCTTTGCATATATAGATTGATTAACCAGTACTGTGTTTTGAAATAAGGTTTGTAGAGGGTGGGAAGCACAATTATAATCTTATTATTTTTCAATTAAAATTTGTTTGATTTGGTCTCCACCAAATTCAACATATTTTTATATTTACTTGTTTTCTCTCACGTGTGATGAATATTTTGCCTGTATGTATGTGGGTGCCCCAGAAGCATGCCTGGTGCCCTTGGAAGTTAGAAGAGGGCATCAGATCCCCTGGAAGTGGAATTACAGTTGGTAACTGGGTGCTGGGAACGGAACCTGGGTTCTCTGCAAGAGGAACAAATGTTCTCAAACAGTTGAGCTGTCTCTTTGGACCCCTCAGTGAAATGTTAAACACGTCTGCAAATACATCAATTTCCTCCGAGTGGAGGCTCTGTTTCTAGGGCCCTTTCTATTGCACACAAGTGTTCTGAGTTGGCCAGGAAATGGGGGGGGAGAGATCTTAAAGTCAAATTTTAACTCCTTCATTTTAATTATCTGCAAAGTGAGGCCCACCTCTCTTCCAGGAGCCCCAGAAATTGTTTTTGTATGTTCTGAGAGGCTCTAACTTTCAGAAACAGGGACATGTGAAATAAACCAATGCCCTCAACAGATAAGGTAATGAAGTCCAAAGACCTAAAGAAGCTGGAATCAGAAGCCACTGTTTATGAAAAGATCACCGTGCAGGATTTGGAGTCCTCCTGTCTGGGTGTGCCTTGGCAACTTGTTATTTGGGAGTTCTTAGGCAAGTCCACAGGTACCTGTGCCTCAACATGTAAAATGGCATAGAAGTCATACCGATTTCCTAAGGTTTTGATGATTTAGGTGAGGGTTGAATAAAATAATCCACAGTGGTGCTTGACATGTCCATGGCTCAATAAAAAGCTGCTGCCTTAATAAAAGCAGCAAAATATATAATAATTATACTCATTACCATTATATTGTTACAAAGGGTTTTTTTTTTTTTTTTTTTTTTTTGGTATTTTAAGACAGGGTTTCTCTGTGTAGCCCTGGCTGTCCTGGATCTTGCTCTGTTGATCAGGCTGGCCTTGAACTCAGAGGTCTGCCTGCTTCTGCCTCCCAAGTGCTGGGATTAAAGATGCACAGTACTATATCTGACTTATTCTTTTTTTAGTATTTCATACATGTATGTGCCTATGTGTGCCTGTGTACAGGCATTACCTGAGGAGGCCAGAGAGGGCACTGGATCATATGGAAGTAGAGTTGCAGCAGCTGTAAGCCTTCGTGTGGGTGCTGGAACCAAACCAGGATCCTCTGTGAGAGCAGGAAGTTTACTTAACTGCAGAGCCATCTCTGTTGTGGAATATTAGTTTAAGATGTGTTGCATTCGCTTACGCTGTGGAACTTTTGTCTAATGATGCAAACATGTATTACATTCTTTTATGTTGCATTTGTTTAACTCCGTGAAGCTGTGTTACTTTGCCTGCCTAAAACACCTGATTGGTCTAACAAAGAGCTGAATGTCCAATGGCTAGGCAGGAGAGGGACAGATGGAGCTGCCAGGCAGAAAGAA
The DNA here is from genome assembly GCF_000317375.1 of Microtus ochrogaster. NCBI lineage: Eukaryota > Metazoa > Chordata > Mammalia > Rodentia > Cricetidae > Microtus > Microtus ochrogaster. The sequence goes on along the minus strand of NC_022010.1, from coordinate 30,433,225 downwards.
TAAATAAGAGAAGAAAAAGGAGGAGGAACGAGACAAGGAAGAGAGAAGATGCCAGGGACCAGCCACCCAGCCTGCAACAGAGTAAGAAGGAAAGAAGGGAATATAGAATAGAGAAAGATAAAAGCCCAGAGGCAAAAGATAGATGGGATAATTTAAGAAAAGCTGGCTAGAAACAAGACATGCTAAGGCCAGGCATTCATGAGTAAGAATTAGTTCTTGCATTTATTTGGAAGCTGGGTGGTGAGCCCCCAAAGAGTAAAAAAACCAACTACACATCTCTGCAGTCGCTTTCTTTCTTTTGAGACAGGATCTCGCTGCAGCTGTCCAAACACCATGACCATAAAGCAGGCTGGGGAGGACAGGGTTTATCTGGCTTACACCTCCACACTATAGTTCGTCATTAGAGGAAGCAGGGACAAGAGCTCAAATGAGGCAGGAACCTGTAGGCAGGAACTGATGCCAAGGCCATGGAGGGGTGCTGCTTACTAGCTTGCGCCTCATGATTTGCTCAGCCTGCTTTCTTTTCTTTTTCTTTTTTTTTGGTTTTTGGTTTTTTGAAACAGGGTTTCTCTGTAGCTTTGGTTCCTGTCCTGGAACTAGCTCTTGTAGACCAGGCTGGCCTCGAACTCCCAGAGATCCGCCTGCTTCTGCCTCCCGAGTGCTGGGATTAAAGGCGTGCGCCACCACTGCCCGGCTTCAGCCTGCTTTCTTATACAACCACATGCCCAGGGATGGCACCACCCACAAAGGACTGGGCCCTCCCCCATCAATCACTAATTAGGAAACCTCCTTACAGCCCAATCTTAAGGAGGTATTGCTGTAGGAAGTCTTACACCTACCTGCCTACTAGGGCGTGGCCTCTTATACTATATATGTTGATGCAGGGCCTCATCTGCCCCTTCTTCCCCGGCCGCTTTTTCGGGCTGCTGAATTCGATCTCTATTCTCCATTCAAAGCAGAGAATTCTGATTTGTGAGTTCACTCCTAAATAAATAACCATCTATTTCTCAATTCTGAGCTAGCGTGGGATTTCTTTTAAGCATCCTTTCCACAAGGTATTTTCTTCACTGAGGTTCTCTCCCTACAGATGACTTACTTGTGTCAAGGTGTCATAAAACTAACCAGCACAGTAACCCTGGCTGGCCTTGAACTCACAGAGATCCGCCTGCCTCTGCCTCCTGCTGGAATTAAAGGTGTATGCCACCACAGCTGGCTCAAGATTTTAGTTTTTGTTGTTGTTTTTTTTTTGTTGGTTTTTTTTTTTTTTTTTATTTTTCGAGACAGGGTTTCTCTGTGGTTTTGGAGCCTGTCCTGGAACTAGCTCTGTAGACCAGGCTGGTCTCGAACTCACAGAGATCCGCCTGTGTTGTTTTTTTTTTTTTTACTTGTGTGTGTTTGCTGGCGTACACGCATATGTACCACATGCATGCAGTACCCAAAGAGTCCAGAAGAGGGTGTAGGCTCCCCTGGAACTGTGTTACAGGCAGTTATATGCTATCGTGTGGGTGCCGGGGGGGTGCCGGGGAAGGAACCCAAGATCTCTAGAAGATCAGCCAGGGTTCTTAACCCCTGAGCCATCTCTCCAGCTGCCTGAATTGATAGGCTTTGATGGATTCAGCAAGGAGTTTGAGTTCTTGCAGTCATGCGGTGATAGCCTCCAGTCAGCTGGGTTTCTGAGGAACCACGTATAATTTTGTCAGTATTTAGACTCTTTGATATCATACATCACCCTGGGAATACACATTACTTAATTCCATCCCAAGCAGTTATTAAGAAGCTAGTTATTAAATTTAAATGCTGATAGTTCCGCATAGGTTTGATTAATTCATCCTATAAAAATTTGATTCCTCAGATTCATACAGCTACAGCCTAAAGGAAGTCAGAATGGGTTGGGAGCCACTCGATTTTAAACATAATTTACAGTATGAATTTCTACAGGAGCACACATCACTTCATTCCACCCTACGCATTCTCTGACAAACCGGTTATTAAATCAAACGCTGTTGTTAGAAGGGGGCCCAATGCTGCCTTGTGCCTTTGATCTCCTCCTGTGGGCTGCGATGGCGTGGACCCATGGTGTCCACTAACCTCTGCAGAACATGGGTGGATGTGGGGTCCACTTGGCACCTTGTGCCATTCAGTCTGTCAGAAGAAATGCATGTGAGGGACACCCTCAGGTGCTAGCCAACTTCCTGTTAACAGTTTCCAGCAGCGACTTGAAATGCTAGGTTAGGAAAGGTCCCTACGGCCCCTTTCATCCTAGCACTGGGGGGGGGGCGGGGTGCAGAGGGAGGAGGATCTCTGAGTTATAGGCCAGTCAGGGCTATAAAGTGAGACCCTTTCTCAAAGAAAGAAAGAAAAAGAAAAGTCCCTGAGAACCCGCTCTTCCTAGTAGCTCTACATTTGGCCATGGGTTTGAGATTCCCAAGCCACTTGCACTGTCTGTGATGTATCCACAGTTGGACTGAGCTAAACTAGCCTCTAGCTCCCGAGCTGCAATAGCCAGCAAGTTAAAAAGCAGGGCATTCTATGTGTATGGACTATTTTGCCTCTACAGAATAAGCTATTTATTAGGGTCTGTAACAGGGTTTTCTAGAGGAAAGGAACTTATAGACTCTGTGTGTGTGTGTGTGCATGTGTGTGCGTGTACATATATACATTAGAATCCAGTAGTTGTTCAGTTCATGGGGCTGGACGTCTCGGCTGGTCTTCAGTGTGTGCTGAAATCCTGAAGACGTGGGTTCTAAGGCCAGTGAAGGATGGACTTGACAATGAGAGCAAATAGGACAAGAGAGCTGGCTTCCTTCTTCCAGTTCCTTTGTACGTGCTGCCAGCAGAAGGCGTGGCCCAGTTTAAAGGTGGATCTTCCCACCTCAAAAGATCCAGATCGAAAGTGGGTCTTCCCAAATTATTTAATTAATAATTTCAAAAAAAATCACTTACAAGTGTGTATAGCCTCGTTGGCTTTAGTTAGTTCCAGATGTAGTCAGGGTTGACAACCAAGAATAGCCATTGCAAGGGTCTATATTTACAAAAAAACAAGAACAAAGACAAAAAACAAACAAAAAAAAAACCCCACCCCCCTAAAACCCACAAAGAAATAACATCAGTGAAAATTCAAAGCACAGTCAAGGGAGCTGGTGTGCGGTGCTGGGGCCAGAAGATGGAGGCTAGTCCGGGCTGTTGAGGGAGCTCCAGACCAGCTCGGGTACATACAGAGAGAGAGACCTTGTAAAGAGGGAGAGAGGGGTAGAAAGAGTGGGAGAAAGGAGGAGGAAAAGTGGTGCTAAAATTCCTTCCATGGGGAGATGTGAAAAATGTGTCCCCCACCACTTCCCTAAGTCCCAACAACAAACCCACGTGTGATTCCATCACAGTTTGCTCTGGGGCTCCTCACAGAGCAATGGGTGGGAGCATGGGTGGGCGGGGGTAGGCAGGAGTGGGGGGTGTGGCCTAAAAGGAGTCACACTAGAAAGTTCACCCCCAGAGCTGACTATGACTTCTGGGACAGGGTGTGCATGTGCGTGCGTGCGTGCGTGCGTGCGTGTGTGTGTGTGTGTGTGTGTGTGTGTGTAGTTGGAGCCCACTCCACTGTTTCTTCCTTACTGACATACTCTAACTACATCAGTTAGGGCAGAGCCTCAAATAACTGGTTGGGAGGGATGGCTGGGTGCTCCAGCGAGGGTGCCACAACCCTCCTTCCAGGATGGAAGGTCGACAGTCAACTGATGTGATTGGTTGTGATTGGCTTTTTGAGCAGGCCCAGCCAAACTCCTGAAAATGGTGGCAGTTTGGCTTGGAGGAGTGTGCCTTACAACAGCAGGGGCGATGGCTGAGCAGACACCAGTGACTCCTGCCAAACCCGATGACCTGAGTTTAATCTCTGCACTCTACACGGTAGAAGGAGAGAAGGGACTTCAGCCAGTGATCCTCTGACCCCACAAGTGCCCAAGAGCACATACACACACCACCCACACACTAAACACATGTAACACATTTTAAAGAAAAGACTACTAGCCGGGCGTTGGTGGTGCACGCCTTTAATCCCAGCACTCGGGAGGCAGAGGCAGGCGGATCTCTGTGAGTTTGAAGCTAGCCTGGTCTACAGAGGAGAGCCAGGGCTACACAGAGAAACCTTGTCTTAAAGAAACAAAAACAAAAACACAAAAAAGAGGAATGAAGACTTGTGGGTGCCTCAGAGGGCAATCACTTGAAAAGCCTGGACCCCAAGTTTGATCCCAGTATCCTCCTGAGAAAACTGGGCCCAACTTTTCATCAAGATGGCACCGAAAGGGCTAGAGAGATGGCTCAGCGCTTAAGAGCATTGCCTGCTCTTCCAAAGGTCTTGAGTTCAATTCCCAGCAACCACATGGTGGCTCACAACCATCTGTAATGGGGTCTGGTGCCCTCTTCTGGCCTGCAGGCATACACACAGACAGAATATTGTATACATAATAAATAAATAAATATTAAAAAAAAAAGATGGCACCAAAAGCGAAGGAGAAAGTGAAGGCTTTTAAAGCAAAAGGCAGTACGGAATGCTGCTCGCAGCCATGAAAAGATCCGCACATGAGCCGGGCGGTGGTGGCGCACGCCTTTAATCCCAGCACTCGGGAGGCAGAGGCAGGTGGATCTCTGTGAGTTCGAGACCAGCCTGGTCTACAAGAGCTAGTTCCAGGACAGGCTCCAAAGCCACAGAGAAACCCTGTCTCGAAAAACCAAAAAAAAAAAAAAAAAAAGATCCGCACACCACCCACCTTCCAGACACACAGACACCACGGCTCCAGAAGCAATCTAAACACCCTCAGGAAGGAGCTGGGACACACAAGCTGGGCCCGCACTGTCACCAAGATCTCCTGATCACTGAGTAGCCCTGAAGAGACAGAACACAACACCACACTCGAGTTCATTGTGGATATCAAGGCCATCAAGCGCTTGGTCAGATAGGCTGAGCGGAGACTCTGTGAGGGACTGACTGAAGTCAACACCCGATCAGGCCTGACAGAGAGCAGAAGGTGTGATGTTCCTTTGCTCTCACATTCTGACTGCAGCAGACACAATTGAGGTCATCTAAATTGAGGTCTTCCAACTTTAGCTGAGCCGATCAAGAAAATCCTTCATAGGTGTGCCCGGAGGGCCTGCCCATTGACTCCAGATTCCGTCCGACAACCGACATTAAACAACACAGTGGAAATAGATCTCGCTCGCCATGAAGTCCGAGACTTGCCTCTCTTTCAAAGGAGGGGAGTTCTGCAGGGGCAGAATACCCACCCGAATATAAATGTGATCAATGCATTTCCAGGAAGGTCTTTACCAAGTCAAACTGTGACCCCTTCTGTGTCTCACTCCCCAGCTCTGACAACAGCTACACCTGCAAGACGAGACACTTTAGCCTTATTTACCTTCTTGTTTTAAGGAACGAATTGTGGTTATTAAGCCTGGAAATAAGGCAATATGTGAAAATAATAAACACAAACACCTTTAATCCCAGCACTTGGAAGGCAGAGGCATGCGGATCTCTGTGAGTTTGAGGCCAGCCTGGTCTACAGAGTGAGTTCCAGGACATCCAGGGCTATTAGAGAGACCCTGTTTTAAAAAGCAGATAAATAAAAACAAAGTCACTCAAGAAGCTGGTGTAATGGTAGAGTGGTTACGTACGTGCTGTTCTTGCAGAGGACCCAGGATCAGTTCCCAGGACCCAGGTGGCTTCTTGGAGCTACCTAACTCCTGTAGGTAACTCTAGTACCTACCTTGGCATCCTCTTTGACACCTATGGGCTAACACAACTACATGGTACATATCCATTGGCTCAGTTTCACACACATTCACATAAAACAGAAATAGGCTTTAATAAATAAAGAAGTCACTCAGTGTACAGTAAGTCTTCAACCATGTTTTGTACACGGCGTGTACCAAATGGTTTTTATTAATTATTATAATTTTAGTATGGGAATATTTGTCTTTAATGACAAACGGCACATACATACATATTTTTCAGTGTGTACACATATTAGCATGTATAAACAGAGACAGGTCTAGCTTTCCTGATTGTTCAAAAGAATCTTTGCTAGGGAAGAAATTCACCGCAGTTTGCTGTTATTGGGTCACCTGTTTAGACTTATGGAAGAAAGAACATGAGCTGAGGTTTGAAGTGGCTTACTTATTATTAAGCTAATTATTATTATTTTTTAAATATTTATTTATTCATTATATATACAATGTTCTGTCTGTGTGTATGCCTGAAGGCCAGAAGAGGGCACCAGACCTCATTACAGATGGTTGTGAGCCACCATGTGGTTGCTGGGAATTGAACTCTGGACCTTTGGAAGAGCAGGCAATGCTCTTAACCACTGAGCCATCTCTCTAGCCCTTAAGCTAATTATTAAGCTCCAAGACTCACTACTGGAATTCTACTTGTAGTATCGAAGTGACCGTGGCCATGCGGGACATATTTCATCAGTCAATGAAATGGCCAAACCTGCACTAGAGAGCCACCGGCACCACAGAACAGCAGGAAGGAACCTCAGTGCTCACCCGGACTTCGCCTTCATTTGACGGAGGAAGCAGGAGTTTGAAGAGGCTAGGTGACAGCAACGGGACTGAGGGGACGTCGGGCGGGGCATTCCAAAAGTCTGTTTTGGACTTCTTTCTTAGGCTTCATCCAATCTCATTGTCCACAGGGAGTGCCACCCTCTACAAAGCCCCACCTCTTCCTGATCATACCAGCCAGTGTGACCGACGGGCGTGTGTATTCTGTCTCTCTCCTAGGCCGGCCTTGTAAGACCCTCAGACGCCACACGTGTGCCTGATGCCCATGGAGGGTCAAAGAGGGTGTTGGATCCCCTGGAACTGGACAGTATGAGCTGCACATGGGTGCTAGGAATCAAAGCTGGGCAGTCTGTGAGATCGTCAGTGTTTTCAACTGCTGGCCCGTCTCTCTAGCCTTGATTTCTTTTGAACTAAGTTTGTTGCCTGGTGTTAAAATTTCAATCAAAGCTGGCGACTAAATTTGCCCTAGTGGGGGGAAGTACAGATGGGATGGATATTGACTTGAAAGATGAGTCCTTACACAGCTGCCTATGGCAAGACTATTGTATGTGTGTGTGTGGGGGCATTCCTGCACACGTGTGTACTCAGTCCCCTTGAGGGGTCATACAAGGACATAAAATATGTCTGGTTCATTCATTTGGAAACGGACAAAAGACAGAGTCAGGGAGCCCTCAGAAGGCTGTCATCATTTCAGGGGTTAGGAGAGCTCAGAGAGGACAGCCTGCATCAGCAAATGTGTTTTTTGCCTTTCAGACCCCAAAGTCTCCCTATGAAATGCTGACAATGAGATCACTACGTACCCACTGTGCCCACTGTACCTGCTGTGCTCACTGTACCCACTGTACCCACTGTACCCGCTGTGCCCGCTGTACCCACTGTGCCCACTGTACCCACTGTACCCACTGTACCCGCTGTGCTCACTGTACCCACTGTGCCTGCTGGGCCCACTGTACCCACTGTACCCACTGTACCTGCTGTGCTCACTGTACCCACTATACCCACTGTACCCACTGTGCCCACTGTGCCCACTGTACCCACTGTACCCACTGTGCCCACTGTACCCACTGTGCCCACCGTACCCACTGTGCCCACTGTACCCACTGTACCCAC
>NC_022010.1:30424809-30425466 GCF_000317375.1 Microtus ochrogaster | reverse complement strand
CCCACTGTGCCCACTGTACCCACTGTGCCCACCGTACCCACTGTGCCCACTGTACCCACTGTACCCACTGTGCCCGCTGTACCCACTGTTCCCACTGTACCCACTGTGCTCACTGTGCCCACTGTGCCCACTGTACCCACTGTGCCCACTGTACCCGCTGTGCTCTGTACCCACTGTGCCCACTGTACCCACCGTACACACTGTGCCCACTGTACCACTGCACCCACTGTGCCCGCTGTGCCCACTGCACCCACTGTGCCCGCTGTGCCCACTGCACCCACTGTGCCCGCTGTACCCACTGCACCCACTGTGCCCACTGTACACACTGTGCCCACTGTACCACTGCACCCACTGTACCACTGCACCCACTGTGCCCGCTGTGCCCACTGCACCCACTGTGCCCACTGTGCCCACTGTACCCGCTGTGCTCACTGTACCCACTGTACCCACTGCACCCGCTGTGCCCATTGTACCCACTGCGCCCGCTGGGCCCACTGTACCCACTGCACCCACTGTACCCACTGCACCCACTGTACCCACTGCGCCCGCTGTGCCCACTGTACCCACTGTACCCACTGTGCCCGCTGTACACACTGTACCCACTGTGCCCACTGTACCCACTGTACCCACTGTGCCCACTGTACCCACTGTGCCCGC
>NC_022010.1:30406849-30424709 GCF_000317375.1 Microtus ochrogaster | reverse complement strand
TACACACTGTACCCACTGTGCCCACTGTACCCACTGTACCCACTGTGCCCACTGTACCCACTGTGCCCGCTGTACACACTGTACCCACTGTGCCCGCTGTACCCACTATACACTCTGTGCCCACTGTGCCCACTGTACCCACTGTGTTTTCTTCTCTGGAGATGGCAGAAAAGAGCAGGCCTCGCCTTACAGATCTAAAAAGGACACAAATTCCTCCTTTAAACATCTTACATGGAGTCCCTCCTCCTCTGGTTTTGAATTATAGACACAGATACTTCCGTTTGAGCCAAGAAGGCCGGGTGCCTGTGTCTCTGACGAAGCAACTGTGTTTCACAAGAGGCTTTTTATGTATTTATTATATATTTGTTCAAAACCTGATTTTTCCTGAGGCATTTAGAAAATGTTGTGTTGTAACTTTGCACCGTCAGTTTTTCCTGGTCCCCACGGCACCGTCATGAGTTGGTGAGAGGAAAGATACGGTGTACAGGGCAAAGCGAAGGCCAAGGGACACCAGCAGAGCCACGTGGTGACTCAGACTACCTGCCGGGGCAGTTTCTTAATCAGTTGGAAGGTTAGCCATTTAAACGGCAGGACGCATTTGTTCCTTTAGCAGCTTTAAGTTGTTTCTAATGGTCAGCTTCAGGGTTGGGCTATACCTCAGTGATAGCTCACCTAACACGCACGGGGCTCTCTGTTCAATCCTCAGGACTGAAAAGATAAAGTCAGCCCCAACAGGGTTACAACTCAGTTGACAGAGTGCTGTCTAGCACGCGGAAGCCCTGATTCCATCTTCTATGTCACATAAAAGGGGAGTGGTGTCTTGACCCAGCACTGGGGCAATATATGGAGGAGGACCAGGAGCTGGACGCCACCTTGGCCTATAAAGTGAATTCAGTGCCAACCTGGGATACATGAGACTCTGTCTATCAATCAGTCAGCCAGCCAGCCAGTCAGTCAGTCAGTCAGCATTAAAGAGGATATCACCTAGTTTTCATTCACTACTCTGAGCCAATAAAATTAAAATAAAGATAAATTTCAGAATTCAGACATGGTGGCATAAACCTGTCACCTGAGGACCTACTTAGGAGGTAGAGGGATGAAGGTGCCAAATTTAAGGTCAACTTGAGATTCACAGTAAGTTACAGGCCAGCCTGCGCTACGCGATAAAATCCTGTCTCAACAGTCAATCAACACTAAACGAAATCTCTATGAATGTGTGTAGAAATTTTTTTTCACGCTGGGCAGTGGTGGCGCACGCCTTTAATCCCTGCACTCAGAGGCAGAGGCAGACAGATCTCTGTGAGTTCGAGGCCAGCCTGGTCTACAGAGCTGGTTCCAGGACAGGCCCCAATGCTACAGAGAAACTCTGTCTCGAAAAACCAAAAAAGAAAAAAAGCAAAGCACAGAGGGATGCAGGACGCTGCTGGAACCTCATCTTTTCACCTGCAGTGCCTGCTACAACGTGGCCAGTTTATGCTGTCCCTCAACACGTACATCTCTGATGCTCTGCTGTGTGGAAACTCAGGTTCTGAATCAATGAAAGGATCTTAGACGGCGGCTGGAGTCTCAGGCCCTTGTACTGGCATTTGGCAGTAACCTTGGTGTGTTGAACAATCTTGGATCCTTTATCTTTCCTTGTCTCCCTCTGTTTAGTGTGTGTGTGTGTGTGTGTGTGCGAGGTGCCCATGCCCACATGCACGCACGTGTACACACACACACACACACACCTGACACACCTGTGCAGGTCAGGACAACTTTCAGGAGTCATCAGGATTGGCCTCGAATGCCTTTCCCTCAGCCTGTGTCTTGTAGGCGGCATTAGCGCATGCAGTTGTGTGTAAGCCTCTCTAGCCACATCCTACAGCAGATTCGTCTCCCAGACACTGATCCGACAGCTAACCCGGGAGGTCAGTCATACAGTATGGTATAGGCATGTGACTCCCAGGAAAGCATCACCAGTAAGAAAATCCTAGAATTTTTGTTACTCACTGTGATGTATGGGCTTTCTCTAAACTGATGTTTAGGGAAGTGTTTCATTCCCACTGAGCATAGGAAGAGACCCTGAGGAGAGCCGGGGAGTGGCACAGTGGTTAGTGCTGGTCTACTGAGTATCAGGTGCTGGATTCCACAATTCCCACCACTACGCCAACAAAAAGGGTGGGGAAAAAGAAAGAGGGGTAAGTTGTTGTTGAGACAGGGTCTCACTGTGTGGACCAGGATGCTGTCAAATTCATAGAGATCTGCCTGCCTCTGTCTCATGAGTGCTGAGATTAAGGGCACTGTTACACCAAGCTTTTATTTATTTTTTCTTCATTTTAGTTCTTGATGAGTTGTGTAGAGAGATGTGATGACTTTCCCTACAGTCCAGGGCGGCCTCAGACTGCTTCCTCCTGCATCAGCGTTCTAGGAACTGGAATGACAGGTGTGTGCCGCCATACCAGGTACTGGAATGACAGGAGTGCCGCCATACCAGGTACTGGAATGACAGGAGTGCCGCCATACCAGGTACTGGAATGACAGGAGTGGGCCGCCATACCAGGTACTGGAATTACAGATGTGTGCTGCCATACCAGGTACTGGAATGACAGGAGTGCCACCATACCAGGTACTGGAACGACAGGAGTGCCACCATACCAGGCTCGCCTCATCTTTTGATGTGTTCACCTTCAGCCTAGAACGAAGACATTTGCATTCCAGGTATTTTGATCTTAAATGTAAGTTTACTGAAGGGAATATAGCCATGAAATCGAAAGTGAATGTTCCTCGTGTTCTTGTTAAGCAATGACTGTGATTTGTAGAGGCCCAAGTTCCATTTGTTATCCTTACTCCCCTTAACTTATAAGGAAAAAAAATGAGAAAAAACTACATCAATGTTGTGGAATATTACTTTAGCTAGGCAAATATGTGTTACTTTTGTTTATACTGAATTTAGCGACGTAAAGATGTGTGGCACCTGATTGGTCTGATAAAAAGCTGAATGGCCAATAGCTAGGCAGTAGAGGGAGAGGCAGGGCTGCTGGCAGAGAGAATAAGTAGGAGGAGGAGTCTAAGCTCATGGGGGAGAAAGAGAAGAGAACGAGAGAGAGAGAGAGAGAGAGAGAGAGAGAGAGAGAGAGAGAGAGAGAGAAAGAAGGAGATGCCCAGGGCCGCCCAGCCAGACATAGAGTAGGACACACAGAATGAAAGAAAGGTAAAAAGCTCCAAGGCAAAACATAGATGAAGAGAAACAGGTTAAATTAAGTTATAAGAGCCAGTGGGACAAGCAGAAGATAAGGCCAAGCATTCATAACTGATAATAAGTCTCCGTGTCATGATTTGGGATCGGGTTTGTGGCTCAAGAGAAAGCCTGCCATCCAGCAAGGAATAGAGAATGTGAATTTTCTGAATTTTTATTCTATTAAGTTAGCCAATTTTTTGAAAGAGATTTTTATTTTTTTGTTTTTGTTTTTCAAAAAAGGTTTCTCTGTGTAACCCTGGCAATCCTGGAACTTACTCTGTAAACCAGGCTGGCTTCCAATTCAGCGATCCATCTGCCTCTGCCTCCCAAATACTGGGATTAAAGGCATATGCCACCACTGCCCAACAACAACAACAACAACAAAATATATATTTAAATTTTATGGTGTGTATGTGAGTGTTTTGCCTACATGTATGTCTGTGCACAGTGTGTATAGTGGCTGCAGTGGCTAGAAGAGGGTGTCAGCTCCCCTGATGTTGGAGTTAAGAGATTGCTGTGAGCTGCTGTGGGTGCCAGGAATCAAATCCAAGTCTCCTGGAAGAGCAGTATTCTTAGTCATCTGTAATTCCTGCCCTGGGATCTGACACCCTCTTCTTGTCTCTATGAGCACTGCATGCACACACACGCCATGAAGGTAGTTTTTCACCCATGCACATAAGACAATAAGATTATAATAATAAAAAATTAGAGATGGGCGGGGTGGTCCACACTTTTAATCCCAGCCCTCAGGAGGCAGAGGCAGGCGGATCAAGTGAGCTGGAGGCCAGTCTGGTCTATACAGTGAGTTTCGGGTGGGACATAGTGAAACCCTGTTTCACGACAAACAAATAAAGTGGGGGTGCTGGAGAGACGGCTCAGTGGTTAAGAGCCCTTATGTTGTCACATGGAACATGTATAGATCTTGCCTGCAGTCTTGAAGAGAGGGCAGCCTTCAGTGGCCAGGTAGTGTCCTACTTCAAAGATACCAAGACCAGCTTTCCTCGAGAGTGATCCCAATTTGGAAATGTCATGGGAGGCAGATGTAGGTGGATCTCAAAACAAAATGAACCGACAAAGACACCAGACAAGCTGCAAAATGAGTTGATACCATCCCTGGAGCTCCCACACAGTCTCTTAGAGAGAACACAGGATCCCAGGGCATTGATGCTACGTGCATAGTTGTGACATGACTTAGTGGGGGCTCCCAGCTTCCTCTCTGAGAGCTCATCTACATGAAGGTTAGTATGACTGATTTAATGAAACAGGCATAGCTTTTTCAGGTGTAGATCAGATGTGGCCAGAAGGCCTTTTTTTTTTTTTTAAATTCAATTGGGCCTATTAATTTTCCATATCATTACAGGGCCTTATTCTGAAGTGATCTTCAGGCCAATTTTAAGTATGTGATTGATTCTCTGGTCTTTGAGCTAATTTTGAAGAACATAATAATAATAATAATAATAATAATAATAATAATAATAATAATAATAATAGTAATAATAATTTGAGGATGTCATAAGTTGGACTTGCCCACATTTAAGGGTCAAAGCTGTTTTAGAGCCGAAATGATCCCTCCCATTTGAAGACTTTCACATGTACGCACATGTACACACCAAGAGCTACCAACAGTATGTGTGTCTTACTACCCCACAACATGATAAACACCCTAAGAAGTTTGCCAGTCTCCGGGCTTTACCCCCTGGTGTGATTTTATCACACTGCTTTTTGCAGAACTGTAGGCTAGCTGAAATTTGTTACTACTGTTTCCATTATAACTCTGAGGATTGGCATCACGTTCAAGGATGTTGACTTAAGTAATTTCCAGCATGGCTGAAGATAACCTTTCCCTCTAAGGTTCTCTCTCTCTCTCTCTCTCTCTCTCTCTCTCTCTCTCTCTCTCTCTCTCTCCAACGTCATCCAGAGAGGCAATATTAACCCACCACAACCGAAACAGATCAAAGTCTGTGTAGAATCCAGGTTTCACCCGTGCAGCATGCAGGAGCAGATGGCCTTGCAGCATGGCGGGGTCCGCGGCTCAGCTCATGGAAGAAGCCTGCAGGACACAGCTTCTGCTCGGAATTGTAGTTCTCCCGCGTAAAACCCACCAAGAGTACCACAGGAGGCTGCGGGGTCCGTTCAAGGGAAGCTCTGCTCCCCAGGAGCGCACGGAGCTTTCCAGGAGCCCGTGATAGGTGCTCGTTGGACAGACCGACCCGACCGAGAGCAAAGCCCAGGCTCCGAGGTCAAGGACTCCGTGGCCCCCCCCCCCCTTCCCCAGTCCCCTTCCACTTTCCATTCCAACTACCGGAGGCTTCGTTTCCCCTTCCCGGTACAGGCTCCCTGCACATTTTCTCCCTCCCTTTTCTCCCCTTCCTCTACCCTCACCCTACTTTATCTCCCCCCCCTCCATCTTTCCTTCGCCTCTTCCACATCCCTTCACCCTCCTCCTCTTCGTCTCTTCTCCTCCCCCTCCCTCCTGTCCCTTCCCCTCTTCCTCTCTTCTTCTGGCTGCACCTGGGTTTTGCTCACACAATCTGGGGCAGCATGTGGTGCCTAGAGTCTCGGTCAGGAATTCCTAAGAGCAAGTTTGGGCTCGCAGCTCCACTTTGCTTACGCGGCCTGCAGACTGCTCCACTCCTGTGTCCGCGATGTTGTGCTTTTGGGGATGCGGATTTTAGGGGACCGAGGGAGAGGCAGAGGAGAGCAGGCAGCGAGTGAGGCAGGAAAGCTGTCTCCACAGCCGAATGTGGTGTGTCTGTAGCTGTGCAGGGCGAAGGTGGGTGTAATGATCAGGTGGCCTCAGTAAAAGTACAGATGAGACCACGCAGAGAAGAAAGTGGGTGGGATTCTACTCTCAGAATTGATGGCGGCTTTTTGGTCTTCCGGGGATCCACTTTCCCAAGTCGGAAGCTTGGGGCCTGGCCGTGATGTAGGTGTGTGCCGAATGCCTGGTTTCTCTTGGGCCAGCTAGCTGGGTGTCACAAGCGGGCAGGCAGTAAATCTAGCTGATGCTCCAGGCATCGTGCTAACCGCCTCGCCGACTTCCTTGGCAACGATCCTTATAACGATGTGTGTGTCTCCTTTAGACAGATTGAGGTGTGGGTAGGCTAAAGGGGCTTGGCCGTGAACACACCACACAGCTCTTCCTGTGTCTCCCTGTGTCTCTGGGTCTCAAAACGGACTCCAACATTCCTGATTGGACTTAAAGAGTGCGGGAGTCTTTGGGCAACCTGGTTGCTGAGCAACACCTGGTTAGCACAGGCCAAGAGCTGGGGGTTTCACAATAGGCCCTGTCAGCTCAGCTGCCTCTTCAACCCCCGGGGTGTTGCTGTAGCCAAGTCTGTGTGTGATAGGCTGCATAACTCTCCCTGCGGTTTCTTAGGGAATTTCCCTGGGCCCTAGACTAGCAACCCCACGCAGAAGGACTGCACCATCCAACAAGCTTCAAAAGTCACCCCGACTCCCATCCATATTCAGCAAAGCCTATGCAATAAAGAGGGGCTGGCCCGGCCAAAGTTTGAAGGCTTACTGGAGATGCAGTCAGTCATTTCTGAGGAACTCTAGAAGGATGTCTTGGGACACACCAAGATTTCTGGCCCTGAGGACACATTTTTCAAGGTTTTTTTGCTTTGGAGACGAAAGAAATAGAGCCTTGGGAAGAGATAATGGGACAGTTATGATCCAACATGACTGTCTGCCCTTTTCCCTTTCACCCCAGCAAGCAGAAAACACCCCATCATGATGGTTGGAGAACCCCCCCACCAAGGAGGTTTTTCTGCTTCCATGGTTCGGTATGTTCAGAAGTCTCCAGAACACACCCGCGCAAGCCCCCTTTCATGCCCACCCCCAGATGAGCTGATTTGACAAATCCAGTCTGCTCAAGTGAGAAGGCTGGGCTCACATCTGGTGCCCACGCACGTCCCAGCAGAGTGCAGAAGGAACTGTTTGGGAAGTGAGACCCTAGAGTAACACTTCAGGCTGCTGTTTGGCTTATTGATTTTTTTTTTTTTTTTTTGAGATAGTCTCTCTGTAGTTTTGCTGAGCTTGAAACTTTTTATATAATCCAGGCTGGCCTCAAACTTGTTGTGATCCTCCTGCCTCTGATTCCTGAGCGTTAGGAAGCCCTTCCAGGAAGGCTGGGAAGTTTTCTTGGCCAATTGCTCCAGCCCTTTATGTTAGGTTAAAAACTGAGAGAGGGGCTTTGCTCTACCTTGATACCCAAGCCCTGATAGGGAGAAAGGGAAGCAGGAGGCCTGTCTGTGACTTCCAATCCCTCGGAACTGGAGTCACAGATAGTTGTAAGCCCCACGTGGGTGCTGGGAACGGAACCTGAGTTCTCAGCAGTGGTCTTAACTGCCGATCCATCCCTCCATGCTCCTCTCCTGTCCCTACTTGCTTTATAACTGGATTACTTGGTCCTAAAGTTAGGGTGGCTTCTCATTGGGCCCAATCCCAGCTCTGCCACATGGATGTCAGCTCATAGTGCTTAAATTTGAGGAACAGTGCCATAGCAGGCCCAGAGTTTCAGAGGGTAGTCAGAGACCCCCCTTTTTGCTGGACATCCTGTGGGGGGAGATGACCAAATGAGGAAAAGTTTAGTGTCTGTCTTAGGGTTTCTGTTGCTGCGAAGAGACACCATGAGCATGACAACTCTTATAAAGGAACACACTTAATTGGGGTGGTGGCTTACAGTTTCAGAGGGTCGGTCCATTATCATCATGGCAGAGAGTGTGGTGGCGTGCAGGCAGACATGGTGCTGGAGAAGGAGCCGAGAGAGCTACATCTTGTGCAGGTAACAGGAAGCTGACTGAGACCCACTGGACAGTGTCCTGAGCATAGGAAAGCTCAAAGCCCACCCCCACAGTGACACACTTCTTCCAACAAGAGCATACCCACAAGCATACCATACCAACAAGGCCACACCTTCTCATAGTGCCACTCCTGTTGCGGGGTGGGGGCATTTTCTTTCCAACCCCCACGGTGCAGTGTGTGGAGTCATTCCTTCCGTAGCTGCGGAGGCTCTGGACCACTTACTTTCCCTCCTGGCTTGCTGCTCTCTGCGCTGGGGACTCCCCTATGTACCCCACTGATTTCCTTCAGTCTATCTGTCACTATAGGGCCCTGTGCCCCACACCGTGCCTGGCGGCTGTGTGTCTCTCCAGACGCTGTTCTTAGTGTCATTCCCAGAGTGCCCAGAGGCAGAAGGGTTCTGCAAACACCATAGGCCATGTAGTTATTTGCCCTGTGAACTCAAGAGCCCTGTCTGCACATGGGACGGGGAGCGAGAGGTTTGCAGTGGCAGAGCGCTAGGGGAGCTCCTTTGGGTTTCCGGCGCCTCTTCCATCATCCCGGGGAGCACGAACCACTTACTTCCGTATGCACGGGCTGCCACTGGCCCCGTGGAAAATGATGAACGATGAATAATAAAATCGAGACGAAGTTCTACGTAAATCTTTACGGCTCACAGAGACTGTAGAGCAATGAAGATGAAAGGGAGATGAAAGATGATGGTATTTTATCTCTTCATTTTGCGGCTGTGAAAACTGAGGCCAAAGGAAGGCGCCTTGTAAAACCTCCCATCGCTGGGCTGCCTGGGTAGAGAGGAACACCCTTCTCCATGGCCAGGGTCCACTACACTCTGAAAACAGCTAAGGAGAAAAACCCAGCCTCCAAGCCTCTTCATCTCCCACTATGCTTATGGTTTCTAGCTGTTCAAATTGGCTGTCTTAAAAGTTAGTGGCTCCAACAGCCATTGAGGGTCACAGCTCCTAGCAGGGCTGACCTAGAGGGAGAAGCAGGTGATGCTTAGAAGCAAAATTACCTGTGTCTCCTCCCTGGCAACCTGGGGGCTTCTGTCACTCAAGTCCCTGCGTATGTGCCCTCAGTAAATACTACCTTGTGGAGACGATTGCTAACAGCAGTGCATGATGCACTCGCCCTCTGGGGCTGGGACGCTCTGGCAGATGCTGTGTTCTAACCCGGCTAGCCTGCCATCCAATGGTGCCTTTGCCCGTGGAAGCCTTCTGAGGGTGGAGACCGTGTGCTTGGATCTCCAAAGCCCTCTAGGATTCTGTGAGCAAGTGGCTACAAAGACCTTGCAGACCAGCTCTGGTGGCAGACCTGTAACTCCCAGCTATTTGGGAGACTGAGGCAAAGGACCTCAAGTTCAAGGCCTGTGTGGGCTACAGAGGGAGTTCAAGATCAGCCTGGGAAACTTAGTGAGACCCTCTCACAAAATAACAAGCAAAGGCAGCGAGGGCGGTAGCTCAGTGATGGAGACCGTGCCTGGCATGTGTGTGTGGTTCTACGAGGACTCCACGGCACTGAGGAGCAGCACAATGAAACTCCTCGCAGACGCCTTAGGCTGTGCCTTGTGACAGTTACTTTTCTGCCATTATAATACAGCACCACGAGCAGATGGAAGAAAGACGTTGGCACGCAGCTGCAGAGGGCTAAGAATCCACTGTGCTGGGTAGGCAAGGCAGCGAGAGTAGGAAGCAGAGAGCAGACTGGAAGTGGGTAAGCTATGGACTCCCAAAGCTACTCCATCAAGGCTGCACCACTGCCCCAAATAGCACCCCCCCACTCCGCGCACCCACTGAGAACCAAGTGTTTCAATACCTGAGTGTTGGTGGAGGCTGCTTGTTCGTTTTGCTGCTGCCCAGACCTGAAATAAGCACACTGAAACTATATAATTAAAACACTGCTTGGCTTATGCATATTGCTAGCTATCTCTTATATCTTAAATTAACCCATTTCTATTAATCTGTATATCGCCATGTGGTTGTGGCCTACCGGTAAGGTTCCATTTGGCGTCTGTCTCCTGCAGTAGCTACATGGCTTTTCTGTCTCTGGCTTCTTTCTCTTCCTCCGTCTGCTTAGAATTCCCGTCTTGCCCTATTCCACAGTGCAATAGGCCCAAATCAGCTTCTTTCTTAACCAATGGCATTCACAGCATCCAGAGGGGAATCCCACATCACCCGAACCTATAGGGGACATTTCTCATTCAAACCATCACAACCTTTCTGGTGGTCCAGGTGCAGTGACACACCTAATCACAGTACTTGGCTGGCTGGGGCAGGAGGCTCCTAAGCTGAAGGCCAGTCAGGGCTGTATAACAAAATCTCAAAAGGCCACAAAGCAGCAGTATAATGAAGGTTAACTAACCCCCGAACTTGCAGTTGGGAGTGGTTACCTTGAGCTGACATAAACATAAAGGGAAACAAGAGAACACATCCTGTCATGCCTGTCAGCAGATGGCATTGGCATAGTCAGGAAGCTTCCAGATAGTCAGGACCCCTGCCTGAGGTCCATTGTGAGTTCAAGGTCAGCCAGGGCTATGTAGGAAGACCCTGCCTCAAAAAAAAAAAAAACCACATTATGTTGATGTAGAATTGATTGGTTATTCTAAATATCAGTACACCTTTGATTTTTGTTTTACTTTCCATCAAAGTACTGACAGTTAATATCTGATATCAACAAAATCTCTTGGGGGTTCTTAAAGGTTTTAAGTGTGAGGTACTGAGATCAGACTGTTTAAAAACTGCGAACCAGACTGTTGTCCGATTTAAATATCGAGGGTGTTGTTTAATCGGAATCTTGACTGTCTCTCAGGCCTTTGTTAAGTGCCAGCCGGAGGCATTACAGGGTGATGGGAGAGCCCTTAAGACAGGGGATCTACGGGGAGGAAGTTAGGGTTGGGGGTGTACCCTAGGAGGGGATACTGGTATACCAGCCCTTTTCTCTTTCCTTCTCTTTCTGTTTCCAGATTGCTTCCATGTGAGCAGCCCTGCTCCACGCGGCCCCTCTCTAAGGTTCTGCCTTACCCCAGGCCCAGTGACACGGGCCCAACCAGCAAAGAATCAAATGAACAGTGAGCCGAAATGAAGCCCTTCTCAGGAACTCGGTTTAGCGCAAGCATTTGCTACAGCGACGAAAAGCTGATTAATACAGACAGCCATTCAGCCTCTGCCCTCAAATCCCCTTCCAGAAGGCACTGATCGGGTCTGTGTTCGCTCTTCCGCACTCGATTTACGCCGCGCAGATGAAGTTGTCTTCGTGCGCGCATACATTTTATATTTATCTGCCAGGAAATATTTTCCGAGCTCTTGCTCTGCGGAGTGTACATACAGTGGTTGGCTCTCGGACAGAGTGGAGAGCGAGACAAACACAGTTCCTGCCCTCACATAGCTTGTGATCTTGTTTACCAACAAGTAAGGCCCTACTCCCCGTGCTTAGGAGAGAAGGCCCCACCCCTCACCACCAGGAGTAAGGGAGAACTGATCCCCCCCACGGTTTAGGGGAGCCGGCATTGCCCCTTGACTGAGGTGGGTGGCCCAGTGGCATGGACTGACCGTCCAGGCCCACAGCCTGACATCTACCCCATCGAGGACCTGCTGAAGCTGAAGGGAGTGATCCTGTGGCACGAGACCAGCAGGATCTCCATGACTCTAGGCAGCTGAGGGATGTGTGAGAGGAATTCCGGTGAGGATCCAGTGATGATGTGTACCAGAAACCAGAGACCTTGGACCAGACCAGTGACTCACTGCAAAGAACATTCACAAGTGAAGCCACCAGGATGGATGAAGAGCTGTTGCAGAGGTGGGAAAGATGGAGGGGTGGAGAGGTTGTTTTATTTTGTTTTGTTTTTTGTTTCGTTTGCTTGCTGGTTTTTGTTTGGTTTGGTTTTTTTTCTTTTGGGGGGTGCTGCAGGGGTGAGGGGAGGATATGAGGGGGCTGGGAAGTAAGCAGAATTGGGGTGCCTGATGTGAAGTCCCAAAGATTCAATAAAGAAATTATTTTTTTTAAGTCTATTTATGCCGGGCGGTGGTGGCGCACGCCTTTAATCCCAGCACTCGGGAGGTAGAGGCAGGCGGATCTCGGTAAGTTTGAGGCCAGCCTGGTCTACAGAGTGAGTTCCAGGACCGGTTCCAAAGCTACATAGAGAACCCCTGTCTTGAAAACCAAACAAGCAACAAAACAAAATAAACAAAAAAGCCTATTTATCTTTCTGAAGGTGGAAGGTTAAAGAATTTCCAGGTAGGACACCAAGTCTACCTAGGCTTTGGCTGCACTGGTGCTCAACGTGCAGCAGCTCTCGTTTGTTATAGCTGTGTGGAAAGGCTGATGGCACATGCGGGCAAACAGAAGAGACCGATACAAGTCTACGTTAGAAAGCACTGCACTTTTTATGCAAGTTTTTATTTGGCTGTATATGCAATTTAAGCTATTAAAATTTGTACAATATTTACAAATTAAATAATCATCTGAAACTGTCTCCAGAAACTCCTATAACACACAACCAAAAGACAGAAGCAGCTAGGCCTGGACTGCATGGTCTCTGCATGCCCCAGAGCCTGTTCTAAACGGGAAATCCAGGTACCTAGCCTCAGACCTGCCCCTCCTTCCTGGGGTCAAGCATTCAAATAAAAAAGGCAAAATTAAGCCCAAATCCACTAGGTACAGAAATAGTTCCAATCCTGAACTCGAGTCCTATAGGTTGGAGGTGGCCTGCCTTGGATTCTGGGGAGCAGAGGTTAAGGAGTAGCAGGCACCGTCAGCCAGGCCCACCAGGCAGTGGCTGCTGAGTGAGACGGGGGGGGGGGGGGGGGGGGGGGGGGGGGGGGGGGGGGGGGGGGGAGCCTGGGGAGGGGCAGGTCAGGGTCCCTCAGTGCTGCCCGCCTCTCCCCCACCACCAGGCACTCCTTTCCCTGAGTTGTGTGGTTGCCAATAAGACATGGAAATGCCACAGAGCTTAGGGGGTACACAGCCACCATCACAAATGGGCTTCTGAGATTAGGGTAGAGGAAGGAGACTGGTGTCCTTCTAGGCAGGAGGGTGGGGGAGGTCCTGGTCTGTCTTCAGCTCCTCAGGTGTACACACGGAAACAGAAGTAATACTGTTCAAACGGCAGCGTGGTCCCACGCTCACAAGCAGGGCTTGGAGGGGCTTCGCCTTCTTCCAGAAAGCAGAGAGGAGGCTTCCCAGAGGTTGAGCCTCTACTTCCAAGGCCCCAGCAGAACACAGCACAAATGGTAGAGGAAGGTTAGAGCTGACCAACATCTCCACCTGGCTGCCAGGGCCATCAGGATGGATCAACTATGAACCCAGCCACTTTTACTTGGCCTCAGAGATCCTGCCACTTCCTTCTCAGGTGGGGGGGCTACTCTCCTGTGCAGACAGAGGGAGCTGGCACTTGGTGGCAGGATGTGTTCCAGAGAGGGCCACTCGAGAGCAGGGAGGGCCAGGTCTGGGCAGTGTCAGTGGGCAACAGGGGACTTCTAGCTTTTGCAGGTGACGCCGGCAGAGTTCTGCAGCGTCAGGCTCTCCATCCTCGGGAGGCTCCTCTGCAGCACTACCGCCCACCAACTCAGGATCCAGAGGCTTCTCAGCTT
Organism: Microtus ochrogaster; assembly: GCF_000317375.1. Classification (NCBI taxonomy): domain Eukaryota; kingdom Metazoa; phylum Chordata; class Mammalia; order Rodentia; family Cricetidae; genus Microtus; species Microtus ochrogaster. Next base: position 30,411,101 of record NC_022010.1, on the reverse strand, counting down.
CAGGGGCTGTTGAGGAGGCTCCTGGGGGTGGGGATGGAGGATCAGAGCTGGGGACGCTGGTGGAGGGGGCAGCAGATACCACTGCAGAGGCAGCCTCTTCAGTGGGGTGACTGAAGTAGCTGGCCTGGGGGGCCCCAAGGAGGCCAGCACAGCGAAGTACTGGTTGATTTGCAGCATGGCGGCAGCATCCAGTAGCCTGTGTATGTTGCGCAGACTCTGCAGCAGGGCCTCCAGGGGCTGCCGCTCATGGGCCTCCAGCGCCCGCAGCTCCTCTGAGGTCAGGCTGGCAATGCCCGTAGGGGGCACAGGCATTGGGGGGGGATGGCAAAAGGTGGGATAGGGTCATACCCATCCAAGGAGGAGGGAAGGGGAAGCCAGGGGCAGGGGCAGCCTCTGGGCCAGGGACAGAACCAGATGCTGGGTCAGAAGTACTGGGGCCAGCAGCTGTGGTGGTGGCTGTTCCACTGGGCTGAGAAACAGCTGCACCGGTGGACGGAGGAGCTGCTGAATTTGACAGGAGAAAGCACTGCATTTAAAAAACCAAAATTAACAAAATAACTTATTTACATGTGAATGCCAGTGTGTGTGTGTGTGTGTGTACAGTTGGAGGTCAAAGGGGCATCAGATCACCTGGAGCTGGAGCTGCAGACAGTTGTGAGCTACCTTATGTGGGTGTTGAGTATAGAACTCAGTCCTCTGCAAGGGGAGCGTGTGCTCTTAGCCACTGTGCCCGTCTCCAGCCCCGGAAAGCATTGCATTTGGGTTATAGAAAGGTTCTTCATTCTTGAAGCAGCTGGCTGGTGGAAGGCGTGAGTGACTGAGCAGCTGAGTGTATTCTGAAAACGTGATTCAGATGGTCCTGACTGACCAACACATTTCCAGAAACATGTGTCATTCACTCGGGAAGCTGTCGTGCAGCCAGGAGGCCAGCTTCTAGGTGTGGCTGGTGGCTCGCTGGGGTAGGATGGAAAATCCAGAATCTGTAAAAGCAGCAGGTGAAAATAGGAGACGTAAGAGGAACTGAACGTCACTGTTTAGGCAAATGCAATGGGATGGAAGGTCAGGGAAGTACACAGATGTCAACGATCTGCCAGGCAGAGGTTCCGTGTGGAGTGCTTGTGGATAATGCAGGGATGTAGGAGAGAGAATGGGAGATCAGAGTCATCTGCGAAGGCGAACAATTGCTTCTCTGAAGGTTGTTCATCCCAGATTCGATGGATGTCTCTGCTGTTTGGTATAAGGCTCCATCTCCAGCTTCACTTGAGACAACATTGTCGTAGAGAGCACACCGTATTTTGTTGCTGTGCTAAAACACCACGACCAAAAGCCACTTATGGAACAAAGAGCTCATTTGGACTTATGGTTCCGGAAGGAGACTCCATAATGGTGGGGAAGCATGGGAAAAGGGGACCAGAGCAGGAAGCTGAAAGATCATCAGCAAATCTGAATAGAGAGAGCAAACTGGAAGGGGAGCAAACTACAATCCCTCAAAGTCCAGTGTGTCCCCCCCCCCCCCCCCGTGACATACTTCCTCCAGCAAATGCTCCACTTCCTGAAAGTTCCACAGCCTCAAACAGCGCCACCTACTGGGCATCAAGTATTCAAATACATGAGCCTGTGGGGGACATTTCTCATTCAAACTGCCACAAATGCAAAAGAATCAGTGGCTGATACAAAGAGAACAATACGTCATCTATTAAGTTGCTAGGCCTGGAGGTCCTATGCCTTTTTGAAAATTGTTTTAATTTTTTTTTAATTGGGTCTGACTGTGTATGTACCCCATGCTGATTTGGAACTGGTGACCTTTCTCCCTGGATTTCAGGAATATACCACCACACCCAGCTCCAAATTTTTTTTAATAGACTGGAGCAATTCAACAAGTATAATATGATGGGATTTAATAGATTAATATTCTAAATTGAGTCACTTGAAACCATTCAAATCACTTATTTAGGGGGAACTGGGATGGGGCAAATACACCAACACAAGATAGTAACTTGGTTCCTAGAAGCTTCAGATTCCTGGCGGGGACTACACGGCTTTGCAATCCTCCTGCCTCAGCCTCTGGAGTGTTGGGAATACAGGTGTGTATTGGGATAGAGTGTTTCTCTCAGAGGCAGAACTCCTTTTTTGAAGAGGGCACTCACAAAAAGGACACAAAGTTTAGGGAACGCTGAATATAGAGTTTTGTATGTTTTTAAAATATGTCAAAACACTTGGTGTGTGTGTGTGTGTGTGTGTGTGTGTGTGTGTGTGTGTAGCTCAGAGAACACTTGCCAGAGTAAGTTCCTCTCCTTCCACCAGGTGAGCTCCAGGGATCGCCTTCAGTCATCTGGCTAGGCAGGCTTGCCTTTACCTGCAGAGCCGCCTTGCTGGCTTGTATTGTTTTATTTATCAGATAAAATAGATAGAGATAAAGGTGCTTATGGAGGACTCTGTTTCCCCATTCTGAGAAAAGGGGCCAAAGCCCAACATAGCTGCAGGCCACGCAGCCTTTAGCTATGCCTCCAGCTTAGCTTCATTCCTAGGGCTCCAAACAGGCCAGAGGGCCCAGATACTGCCCCGAAGGGTGTTGTGGGGATTGGAGACAATTCCTCTGGCTGAGGAGATATTTGCAGACCCAAACCCCCAGAGGTTGGAACCACATGGCTAGTGTTCTGTTAGCCTAGTGAGGAAGGGAAAAAACAAAAACAAAACAAACAAACAAACAAAACAGAAGGTCTTTCTTGGAATTCTGAATTTTTAAATCATTTAAAAAATACAAAGAAAAAAAAGCCCAAACAATCTCAGCATATGAAAGACAAACAACCTAAAACCAAGCAACAGATAAACAAAAACTGGGCTACATAGAGGAGGCACGGGTGCACTCTCCTAACTTCAGCCAGACTCTAGGATACCGGCTCATAGAAGGAAGTTAGATATAGTGTTCCTAGGCACAGTACAGAAATGAATTTTAAGAGAATAGGCTGGGGGGGGGGGGGTGTCAGAATAGATCAGGGGTCAGAATGCCTCTGTCACCCTGTCCTTGGGTAGAAGGCAAATGATGTTCCTCTCTGGGTATTAGCGCTGGGACTCCACGACTTTTAGGCCTGGGTTTGAGTCTTGCCCTAAACTCCTGGTTCCCCCTTATGCCCTGCGGTTGGTATGAGTAAAGTGCCTATCGGACTAACATTAGGCCAGCATGCACTCGCTTACACGTTCTTCTGCTTATTGTGCCCCCCGGGAGCCGAGGTCTTGATATTCATCTCTGTATCTCCAGCACACAGGGGCAAACTCAGCCCTCAGAGATTTTAAAGCCACTGGGAAATGAAAGGTTTAAAGAATGCAAAGCCCCTCTTACCTTATAACAAAATCAAAGGTTCTTGCTTGGCTTGAGAGCTGGGGATTTTCTTCCCCAAAATTGAGTTTTCAAGCACTGGGCATCAGAAATCATGCTGCTGCCTAAAAAAAAAATCCCTCATTGCTTTTGAGGTCAGGGTGACCAGGACAGGACCTGAGTCTCTGCGTCACCACTCAATCACTCCTGCAGGCCTTGACACCCAGTAAATGACTTGTAAGTATTTGATTTAAAAAAAAAAAAAAAAGGAGAGAGACATCCCCCTCCACCCCCCGAAACAAGATCCAGGATGTTCCGTGGCCAGGAAATCCGTTCCTTTGACTGCGTCCCAGCCTCCTCCTAGCGCCTCCATTTGCAGAGCTCACAATGGATTCGGAGGCCAGGAAAGCGACACCTGCCGACGGTTGTCGGTAGTGCGGCTCCCCCAAACTCGGCATCCTGCAGGCAGGGACGGCAGTTACAGGCCCGAGGCCAGGGCGCCTGCCTGTGCCTTGCCTGCGCAAGCCAGTTCTTGATTCGGCTGCTTACCGGCACAGTCCGGTTTCCTTTGAGTGATCTTCCAAAACTTCTCCAACAAACACGTCTAGGAGACCCCGCATGTCTTCTGATTTTGGCGCTGGGTGAGACGTCTTTAGTTAGCCTACGCCCCTACCTATTGTTAACAACGTCTTGCGCGCCCAGTGTCCACTACTTCCTAAGTGAATTTCATTAATTTCAACTCTATCGAATGGGTGAAGTCCCCTTTCCTCGCTCATTAGGTCCCTCTCTGTGCTTCCAGTAGCATAGAGGGAGGGGGAGGGGGCGGGGGAGGGGGCTCCTGACATTCTAGGCCAGTCTGAGCTAGTTATCTTGCCTCAGTATCAGAGAGAGAGAGAGAGAGAGAGAGAGAGAGAGAGAGAGAGAGAGAGAGAGAGA
>NC_022010.1:30393036-30406749 GCF_000317375.1 Microtus ochrogaster | reverse complement strand
AGAGAGAGAGAGAGAGAGAGAGAGAGAAGAAGAAGAAGAAGAAGAAGAAGAAGAAGAAGAAGAAGAAGAAGAAGAAGAAGAAGAAGAAGAGAAAAGAGAACACAAACTTGTTCCTCTGACATCATTGGTAATTCTATTAAAAAGGTTCCCTGCCAGCCAGATTGTCCTGGCTTCAGGCAGGAACCCTAACTAGTGTGTGGTGACAGGGTCAGTCACAGATGCTACCACAATGCAGCAAGAACACACGGAGTACAATTCACTACTTGTCTGGGCTATGCAGGTCTAACCTCAGTTTTGAAATCACCCACTTTCATTGTCATCAAGGGCCGGAAGGGGGAAACTCCAGGAAGCCTGGAGACACAAGTCTACCTGGAGCTGCTGGTTTAGGGTTGGTTCCCTTTAAGGAGGGGAGAGATTTGAGTTCGTGTGAGGCTGGCAAACAGGGCCTTCTGTAGGAGGGAACTGTGGAATGGGAGGTTCTAGGGTGCCGCTTGCTGGGAGGTTCCAGGTGTCACTTGCTGTCTGGGTGGACAGGTAGTGTAGTGGTCTGAGCCGGTGAAGCTTCTCTGAAGGTCAGGAAGGAAGTGGGGAGCCTGAAGTTAGTACGCGGGTGGTCAGAGTTCTCCCAGCTGCCAGGAACTTGTTAGCGATGGGGATTTCAAGGTCCTGAAGTAAATAGTGTTGACTCCTCTCTGAGGGTGGGTCTGTCCATTAGGGCTCTCCCTTCTGAGGGCTGGGGGTGGAACCTGGGGCATTTGAGGAGCCCCGCAGGTAGCTCTGCTGTTCTGTAAAACTTGACAAGGGGCCAGATGTAGCTTAATGGCCCAGGAGGCTGGGCAAGCAAACAGCAAAGCTGGGAGGTTCCCCAAAACTCCTATAATAATAATTCAGGAAGCTGAGGCAGGAGGATCAAAAGTTCAAGGCCAGTCTGGGCTCCATAGTGAGACCCTATTTCAAATATCCAAAGCCAAAAAAGGTAAGTTTACCAGTGTCTGAGTTAGAGAAGGGCTGGGTGGCCTCGACTGACAGAGAACAAGGGTGTCCCATCACTAGGCACGGGTGTGGGGGAGGGGGACCAGTTTGTGTGAGAGCTTGCTGAGTTTGTGCCATCTGAGCCACACTGAGTGCCAAAGAACAAAAATCAAATTAATTGAAAGAGCTTAATTAGCTTTATTTTGAGTTGAATGCGACTCCAGGTAGAACATGCAGGGAGGGAGGGATTTCTGGAAGCCCCCAGAAGTGAGAGTTGGAAGTACAGGTGGAGAGAATCCCCCCAGCCCCCAAGCCCCAGAGTTGAAATGAGAGCAGTGTCTGGGTTCACTGCAGAAGTCAGGGTGCTGAGAGGCCACCAGACGGGAGAAGTCAAGAAGTTTAAAACCATGCACCGTACACAGGGCAGAGAGAAAGAAAGAAAACCCTGTGTCCGCTCACTGAGGCAGAGCAGCGAGACATTCCAGTAAGGGGAGTCGAGAGAGCTGCCTTGAACTGCGCTTTCACACCTGCAGTAGACGGCGCTGGAGGGATGGCTCAGTGGTTAGGAGCGCACCCTGCTCTCGCAGGGGCCTGGGTGCTGCTCCCAGGTTCCAACAGAGCCAGCTGTAATTCTAGCTCATCTGGACTCCGTGGTCACCTGCGCGCGCGCGCACACACACACACACACACACACACACACACACACACAGTATCTGAGGGGTTATTTCACAGGGCACAGCTCCGCCTGCCTCTGCCTCCTGAGTGCGGGGATTAGAGGTGTGCATTTCGTCGCCCTTCACTCTTCCTTGGTTTTATTCTATCCAGGACTCCAGCCCACAGAATGATCGCCACATGTTAGGTGGGTCTTCCCACTTCAGTTACCTTGACCTAGAAACTCCTTCACAGGCACGCACGCTCAGAAACTTGTCTCATACGTGATCCTAGATCCGGTCATGGTGACAATATTGATCACCATAGGTGGAACATTGACAAAGTTCTGATCAATGCCTGCCTGCCTGCCTGCCTTCCTCCCTCCCTCCCTCTCTCTCTCCCTCCCTCCTTCCCTCCCTTCTCTCTCTCTCTCTCTCTCTCTCTCTCTCTCTCTCCCCCCCCCCTTTCTTTGTAATAGCTCGGGCTGTCCTAGAATTCGCTCTGTAGACCAGGCTGGCCTCTGACTCACAGAGCTCCACCTGCTTCTGCCTCTGCCTCCTGAGCACTGGGACTAAAGGCGAGCACTGGCTCAATGCCTTTCAGAAAGACTCAGGTTATTATGAAAAGTGAGGCAACACCAGGGAACGCTCAAAAACCTCAGGACCCTGGAACTGCCAGGGGACAATACTGGGAAACAGGAGTCTTAAGATTCCTCTGGAACGTTGTGACATCAGCTATGCTAGCATATGTTTAGTTGGGTGAGGAATACATGGAAATTCAATTGTTGCCACTTGGGATTTTTTTTTAATTTTTGAGGTTATAATGTAATACAGCATTCTCGCTTGGGATTTTTGAATCAATGTCTCAGTGTCTTCCTGTGTGACTTTCTATTGTCTGGCCTCAGTCTCGGAATGCCTAGCTTTTGCTTACTTGTTTGCTTGGGGTTTTTTTTGTTGCTTTTTTTTTTTTTTTAACAAAGCTGAAGTAGCCCAAGCTGGCCTTGAACTGCTGACCTTCCTGACTCTACCTCCCAACTACTGCATCTCAGGCCCATAGCCATCCTGCCAGGTTTACCCTGGGCGCTTAGTGCAGTTTTTCTATGAAGTCTAAAACTGAATCTAAAAAAGTTCAAAAAGTATAATCGTTAGTTTGCGTGTGTGAATGGCACAGGGTTTGTGATGTAAAATACATTTCTTGTAGACTGTGGGGGGAAACGTTCACATTCCTGGACTGTGGGAAGAGCCTGGGGCTGCCAGCCTGGGCCAGGCAGGGGTGAGGTAGGGAGTGGGGTGTCTCAAGGGTTCCCAGCTGAGGACCTGGTTTGTGTGTGTGAGAGTCTGTGGATTTGATGCATCCAAGAGCAGGTTGTGGTCAAAGACGTTTGCAGCTGGTACCCCAGAGAGGCCTCCCTGCAGCTGTTAGGGGCATTGGAGCCCGGAAGAGAAAGGAACTAGGACCCAGGAAGTTGAGGTGCATTCTGGGGCTAGAGAAGCCTGTACCAGAACTCTTCTTAGAAGCTATCCTGGCTACTGTAGGGATGCCCAGAAGAAGGACTCTAGGGAGAGGGTGGTGTGGGATAGCTTGCGTTAGTGGGGTATTTTTTCTATTTTTTTGTGTGTGTGTGTTGGGGGGGGGAATGAGGGGTAGTTTCCAAAGGCCACAGGCAATGTGTGCCCCTCTTTCAGCAGGAGCCCTTCAAGAAACGCAAAGGATGAAAGTACAGCGAGTCCTTTCTCTGCTTCCCCCCCACCCCCACCCACCACATCAGCTACACCAGCCGTTCTCTGCAGGGGTGACTTTGCCCCACCCCACCCCAGGAGACATTTGGCTAGGTCTGGGGACATTTTCAGTTGTCCCTCACACTGGAAGGCAGGTGTATGTATAGCATCTAGTGTGGCTGTTGAGCACCCTGAAGGGTGCAGGCCTGCCCCCTGCTCCCTGTCCCCACCCCCACGTGACAGAATGCCTTCTGGTGCCAAATGTCAGTAGCTCACAGGCTCTGAAAACCTGAGTTGGAGGAGGTGAAAATTCAAGCTGTTTCTGATCCAGAAGTTACCCGGGTGCTTTTCATGTAGGAGAGGGTATTAACTTCACTTCCTGGCTGGGTTTCAAGTGGGTAATTATAACCTGCCTACCTGAAATTTACACTGAGTTTCAGTATGTGTCTGTCTTCGTGCTTAAACAAGCCGAGTGTGGCTGTATTCTCGACAACAGGGCGATACGCTGTGCCCAGATCCGTTACAGGTCAGCCGTGGGTTAATCAATTGGTCTGCAAAGTGATTTGAAGCCTTCAGGGATTAAAAACCAGGAAAACAAGAAACCTGGGACAGTATTGCCATTATTAATTATTAGCGATATTACAGCATTTCTTTGGCCACTCAGGATTCCCACAGGATTCCTATCAGTACTAAGGTTAAAGCCAGATTTGTGACCTTCAGTCTAAACCCACACAGCCTGGAATTAATAAGTTAGCTGTTAAGAGCCGGGTGTTCTCTTCAGTGCCTGCCCCCGGAGCTCCGGAGCCTGGGAGAAGCTTGGCTCCAGGGATGCCGAGCTTCAAAGCGAGTCTCCGGTCTTCTGTTTGTTCTTGCCGTTCCCTGTTTGGAAGGGAGCAGCACATACTTGTCTGTTGCTTCGAGGCAAGAGAGATTCTTGAAGGTATTAAAGAGAGTCTCACTTCCAGCAAAGCCGAGAGCCTGGAACTAGTTAAGGGCAAGGCTCTGTCTTTCTTTTGCCTTCCATTCCAAAGATAACAATCATTTAGGGTGGTGAGATTTAAAATCGGAAGCCACGGGATGGCTCAGTGGTTAGAGCACTGGCCGCTCTTCCAGAGGATCTGGGTTCAATTCTCTGCACCCACATGGCAGCTCACACCTGTCTGTAACTCCAAGATCTGACACTCTCCCATAGACAGCCATGCAGACAAAACAACAATGCACCTAAAGTAAAAATAAATAAATAAATATACCATATTTAAAAAATCTGAAGCCATACTTGACACATACTATGGTTATCATTCAGACGTCACAGGACTTGTTTGGAAAACCGGCTCACCTTCCCCCTCTAAACACACTCGACTTTATACATGCTGAAAGGCCACAGCATACAAAAAACAAGGATTTTGGAACGATTTATTCATGTCCTCTAGGATTGCTGTCTTGACAAAGATAATACCCACTTCATTTTGCTAACAGAGTTTTGGCAAAGTGCAACTTTGGGAATTTAGAATGGTGGTACCTATTGTTTTTCTGTTGGAAACATCTTTATTAAATAGGTTTGGGAGTCAGGGAGAAAGCTCAGTGGTTCAGGGTACTTACTGCTCTTGCAGGGGACTTGGGTTCAGTTTCCAGCACTCACGTGGCAGCTCACAGCCACCTTTAACTCCAGTTCCAGGGCAACCAGTGGCCTCTTCTGGCCTCCTGAGGCACCAGGCATGCGCATAGTGAATGGACAAACATGCAGACAACACACCCATACATGTGAAATAAATACATCTTAAAAGTATTTTGAATAGGTTTGGAATGGCATTTCCTAGCACCATTTTTTTTCTTGAAAACCATATTTTTTTTCTGGAATGAATGTAGCCTTTTGTCTAGCTGACCCATCCACATGTGTTCTCACCTAAAAACATGTGTTTTGAAGTTGCCATACTGAGAAGCAGAGCTTATATCCAAGGGTTTGTTTTGCAAAGCAAACTGATGTTTCTTGGACCGCACCTGAAGCTGTGCTACTAGGGGACCAGGGGTCCACACAGCCTGACTCCTCCCTAGGTACTGAGTCCCGAGCATCCTCTGTGGATAACTCTTAGCCTTGCTACACTTCTTGTGGTGAGTGCAGCTGGACAAATGGAGGCTCTGTGAGGTCGGGAACATCACCCACAGGCACAACAGTGACAAGAGCTAGCTAGCTAGCATTTGCAGAATTCCAGCCATTTCTATAGTCCTTGCCCTTGACATCCCCTGCCCCCGCCACCATGAGAATTAAATGGTTTCTCAGGTGTTTTTCTTTTCTTTTCTTTTTTTGGTGAACCAGTGAATTTTATTGGGGTTACTTACAGGAGCATTTATTGGTGAAGGATTACTTACAGGAGCAGAAGTGACTCACAGACTGCTGCATCACCAAAGCCCACCTCTGCATGGTGACAGCTCACAGAAGCTGGAAACCAGGAGCACACTGCACAGCCTGCAGGCTGCTCAGCAGGTCCGAGGGTGTCCCGTCAGGTGCCTCATTGGTCTAAAACTCTTCCAATTTCTTGAGTTCTTTGTATATTTTGGAGATCAGACCTATGTCTGATGTGGGGTTAGTGAAGATCTTTTCCCATTCGGTAGGCTGTTGTTTTGTCTTGTTGACCATGTTCTTTGCAATACAGAAGCTTCTCAATTGGAGGAGGTCCCATTTATTAATTGTTTCTCTCAGTGTCTGTGCTGCTGGGGTTCTATTTAGGAAGTGGTCTCCTGTGCCAATGCGTTCAAGTGTACTTCCCGTTTTCTCTTCTATAAGGTTCAGTGTGGCTGGCTTTATGTTGAGTCTTTGATCCATTTGGACTTGAGTTTTGTGCCTGGCGATAGATATGAGTCTATTTTCATTCTTCTACATGTTGATATCCAGTTATGCTAGCACCACTTGTTAAATATGCCTTCTTTTTTTCCATTTGATATGTTTTGCTTCTTTGTCAAAAATCAGGTGTTTGAAAGTATGTGGACTAATATCCGGGTCTTCAACTTGGTTCCATTGGTCCTCCTGTCTGTTCTTATGCCAATACCAGGCTGTTTTCAGTACTGTAGCTCTGTAGTAGAGTTTGAAGTCAGGGATTGTGATGCCTCCAGAAATTATTTTATTGTACAGGAAATTCGGTGGTTCATGGAAAAGTCTACCGGATACTATGGGCCTGTAGGCTGACGATGGATGCCCCAATGGTACAGAAGAACTTTGGGTGACTGTCCAGGCTGCGAGATGTCTCTGTCAATTCTAGAGTTTTGGAAGTTGCTTACAATGTACTTCCTGTTTATTTAGGTAATATTATAACCTTTTGGAGTCTTTGATGGAGTTGAAGAATAGATAGTAATAATATAGTTTTCCTTAGTTATAATAAGAGATAAAGTAGATATAAATATTGTAACTGTAATTCTTGCTTGATAACTGTTTTGTTATATGTAATTTTACTATGTTAAAGCCTTCATTTTTGTTTAAACAGAAAAGGAGAAATGGTATAGGAGGTCCTTCTGCTTATGTGTTGCTTTCATTGGCTAATGAATAAAGAAACTGCCTTGGCCTTTTGATAGGGCAGAACTTAGGTAGGCATGGAAAACAGAACTGAATACTGGAAGGAAGAAGCAGAGTCAGGGAGAAGCCATGGATCCCCACCTGAGATGGATGCCATCTTTCCCGGTAAGCCACTGCCATGTGGCAATACACAGATTAATAGAAATGGGTTAAATTAAGATGTAAGAATTAGCCAATAAGAAACTAGAGATAATGGGCCAAGCAGTGTTTTAATGAATATAATTTCTGTGTGGTTATTTCTGGGCTCAGCTAGCCGGGCAGCCAGGACCAACAAGAGGACCCTCCTTGCAACAATTTGCCAGTATTTTATTTAGCATTTTTTTTCTGAGACAGGGTGTCTCTGTGCTTTGTGGCTTTGGAGCCTGTCCTGAAACTAGCTCTTGTAGACCAGGCAGGCCTTGTACTCACAGAGATCCACCTGACTCTGCTTCCCGAGTGCTGGGATTAAAGGTGTGTGCCACCACTGCCCAGCTTTATTTAGTATTTTTGCATCAACGTTCATGAGTGAGATTGGTTTGTAATTCTCTTTCTTAGTAATGTCTTTTTTTTTTTTTCAAGACAGGGTTTCTCTGTAGCTTTTGGTGCCTGTCCTGGAACTAGCTCTTGTAGACCAGGCTGGCCTTGAACTCACAGAGATTCACCTGCCTCTGCCTCCAGGGTGCTGGCATTAAAGGCGTGAGCCACCACCGCCATTTCTTAGTAATGTCTTTATGTGGTTGGGTAGTAATTGTAGCTTCATAAAAAGAGTTTTTTGACAATGTTCCTTCTGTTTCTATTGTGTGGAACAATTTGAGAAGTATTGATATTAGTTCTTCTTTGAAAATCTTGTAGAATTCTGAGCTGAAACCATCTGGTCTGGGTTTTTTTTTATTTTTGGTTGGGAGACTTTTGATGACTATTTCTATTTCTTCAGTAGTTATAGGTCTGTTTAATTTGTTTATTTGGTCTGGATTTAATTTTGGTAAGTGATATTTATCCAGAAAGTTGTCCATTTCCTTTAAGTTTTCCAAATTTGTGGAGTACAGGTTTTCAAAATATGATCTGGTGTTTCTCTGGATTTCCTCCGTGTCTTTGTTATATCCCCCTTTTCATTTCTGATTTTGTTAATTTGGATATTCTCTCTCTGCCTTTTGGTTAGTTTGGATAAAGGTTTATTTTGTTGATTTTTCTCAAAGAACCAACTCTTTGTCTCATTGATTCTTTGTATTGTTTTCTTTGTTTTTATTTTGTTGATTTCAGCTCTCAATTTCATAGTTTCCTGACTTCTAGTTCTCTTGGGTGAGTTTGCTTCTTTTTATTCCAAAGTTTTCAAATGTTCTGTTAATTCACTAGTGTGAGATTTTTCCAGCTTCTTTATGTAGGCATTTAGTGCTAGGAACTTTCCTCTTAATACTGCTTTCATTGTGTCCCATAAATTAGGGTATGTTGTGTGGTCATTTTCATTAAATTTTAGAAAGTCTTTAATTTCTCCCTTTATTTCTTCCTTGACTCATTGATTATTCAGATGAGCATTGTTTAATTTCCATGTGTTTGTGGGCTTTCTGAAATTAGAATTGCTGTTGAATTCTAGTTTTAAGCCATGGTGATCTGATAAGATACATGGGGTTATAGTATCTGTTGAGGTTTGTTTTGTTGCTGAGTATGTGATCAGTTCTTGAGAAGGTTCCTTGAGGTACTGAGAAGAAGGTATATTCTTTTCTGTTTGGATGGAATAGTCTATAGATGTCTGTTAAGTCCATTTGAGTCATAACATCTGTTAGTTCCCTTATTTCTTTGTTCATTTCTTGTCTGACTGACCTGTCCAGTGGAGTGTTGAAGTCTCCCACTATTAGTGTGTGGGGTTTAATGTATGCTTTAAGCTTTAGAAGTGTTTTTTTTTTATATATGAGGGTGTCCTTGTATTTGGGGCATAGATGTTCAGTATTGAGATTTCCTCTTGATGGATTTTTCCTGTGACTAATATGAAATGTTCTTCTTTGTCTCTTTTGATTGATTTTAGTTTGAAGTCTATTTCATTAGATATTAGGATAGCTACACCAGCTTTTTTCTTAGGTCCATTTAATTGGAAAATTTTTTCTCAACCCTTTACTGTGAGGTGATGTCTTGGAGGTTGAGGTGTGTTTCTTGTATGCAGAAGAAGGATGGATTCTGTTTTCGTATCCAGTCTGTTAGCTTGTGTCTTTTTATAGGTGAGTTGAGTCCATTTATATTAAGAGATATTAATGACCAGTGATTGCTATCTCCTGTTAATTTAGTTTTTGTTGTTGGTGATGTTAATTTGTGTGTTTCCCCCTTCTGTGGGATTTGCAGCCGTGAGATCATCAATTGTCTGTGTTTTTGTTGATGTAGCCAACTTCCCTGGGTTGGAGTTTTCCTTCTAGTACTTTGTGTAGGGCTGGGTTTATGACTAGGTATTGGTTAAATATGGTTTTATCATGGAATATCTTGTTTTGTCCTTCTGCATTGACTGAAAGTTTTGCTGGGTATAGTAGTCTGGGCTGGCATTTGTGGTCTCTTAATGTCTGTATAACACTTGACCATGACCTTCTGGCTTTCATTGTCTCCAATGAAAAGTCAGGTGATAGGCCTGCCTTTGTATGTTACTTGGTCTTTTTCCTTTGTAGCTGTTAATATTCTTTCTTTATTCTGTATATTTAATGTTTTGATTATTATGTGGTGAAGGGACTTTTTTTTTAATCCAGTCTATTTGGTGTTCTGTACGCTTCTTGTATCTTCACAGGCATATCTTTCTTTAGGTTGGGAAAGTTTTCTTCTATGATTTTGTTAAATATATTTTCTGTGCTTTTGAGTTGAGCTTCTCCTTCTTCTATACCTATTATTGTTAGGTTTGGTCTTTTCATGGTGTCCCTTATTGCAGGGAGCTGGACAGAATCGCCATTACAAGATGGCGCTGACATCCTGTCCCGTTGGAAATAAACAACTCCATATATGGCTATGCCTTTGGGAGCTGCGTGTCCCCTGCTTCCCACATGCGCGGTGGATAAGGGCCCTTGGGCCTATCCCGATGCAGTCTGGTGTCAGCTGATGGTGGCAACCAATCACAGGGCGACCCGTGTGCCTACTCCCTATATAAGCAGCTGCTTTAGTGCTCTCGGGGCCCCTCGCTTCCTGCTCTCCCTCAACCAAGAGGCACTCCAATAAAGCGTGATCTGAGAAGAATCCTCATGTGGTGGTCGTTCTTCCTCGCTGGACGAGAAGTTTGCCGCACCTTATTTTCTGGATATTTTGGGTTAAGCTTTTGTTAGATTTAATGTTTTCTTTGACTAATGAGTCTATTTCCTCTATTGTATCTACAGCACTTGAGATTCTTTCTTCCATCTCTTGTATTCTGCTGTTTATGTTTGCATTTGTGGTTCCTGATTGTTTTCTCATGATTTCTGTTTCTATAATTCCCTCAGCTTGTGTTTTCTTTATTGTCTCTATTTCAGTTTTCAAGTCTTGCATAGTTTCTTTCATATGTTTGATTGTGTTTTCTTGGTTTTCTTTAAGGGATTTACTGATGTCTTACAATTTTTTTTCTTTTTCTCCATTTCTTTGAGGGAATTTCTCATTTCCTCTTTAAGAGTCTCAAAAATTCTCCTGAAGTTATTCTTTAGGTGATTTTCTTCTGCTTCATCTATATTTGGTTGTTCAAGTCTTGCTGTTGTAGGGTCTCTAGATTTTACTGGTGTTGTGTTGCTCTTTGTGGTGTTGTGTGTGTTCTTACCTTGTCTACTCATCTTTTCCTCTAATTGGTGTGCTTGGGGCTGTCTGTGACTCTGGTGATTAATCTTCTAGGTGCCAATGGATCCAAGGTTCAGATAGTTTTTCCTTGTGGTACAGTCAGTGCCACGATTCTAGTTCCCCCGTTGGTCACTCGGTGTTCCTGGAGGTTGCTCGGCTCTCCCTGGATTTGCTCCACTCCCATGGAGTTGGCTGTCTCAGGCCTGCTCTGGTTTAGGTTGTCTGCTCAGACCTGTTTCTGTAAATGTCTCTAGTCTGGATCTGTTCCTGCAGAGGTCTCTGGCTTGGGATTGATCCTGCAGAAGTCTCTTGGCTCAGATCTTCTCCCTTGGATGTCCCAGACTTGGGTGCACCCAGACCTGCAGAGGACCTGGCTCAGGCCTACTTTCTCAGTGGTTCCAGACTCATGCTCAGACCCTGCAGAGGTTTCTGGTTTCTGCCTACTCTCTCGGAGTTCTCAGACCAATGCCCGGACCTTTAGAGGTCCTGGCTCAGGCCTACTCCCTCAGAGGTTCCAGACTCTTGCCCAGACCCTCAGGGATCCTGGCTCAGGTCTCCTCCCTTGAAGGTCCCAGATTCATGCCTGGCCAGCAGCTGTCTCTGGCTCTGACCTACTCGCTCAGCAGTTGCTCCCCTGTACCATCTCCTACGGAGTTTGCTGTCTCAGGTCTGGTCTGACCCAGGTTGCTGGCTCAGTCCTGCCTCTGCAAATGTCTCTGGTCAGGATCTGCTCCCACTCCCGTGGAGCTGGTCATCTCAGTCCTGCTCTGGCTTAGGTCGCTGACTCAGTCCCGCTCCCATGAAGCTCGCTGCCTCAGGCCTGCTCTGGCCTAGATCACTCTTTTCAGGTGTTCTATTTTCATACTTGTTACCTCTGGCTCAGGGGGCACATGGTCCCTGGGTTCCTAGACTAGATCTCTCTCTAAAGACCTGGGTTGGAAATGGTTAGATCCCATGCATCGTGAAGAGGAGTCCTGCTCAGTCAAATTGGTCGCCTATTGTCATCAGAGCTCTTTCCTCCTCTCTCCTATTTGAATTTAGGGGATGGGATGTCCCCCTCCCCCCTTTTACCCCTATTGATGCTTACTAAAGTTCAGTTACACCCCCAGCATGGCCTGTAGGAAGCATTTTACTCATGACTGTTTTGGGAAGTGCAATGTGGGGTGCTGTGGCATGTTTATCTTGGAGGGGTACTCGAAAGTCAAGTTTCTTCCTTAGACATGAAACACATTGCCTCTTCTCCTGGGAGTCTAACCTCACCTACATTTAGAGAGGCAATGGTAAAGCCTACAAGTAAAGGAACACTTGGGACTGAGGCAGGAGGATCATGTAGTCAAGGCTAGCCTGGACTAATGTAATCCGATCAGGCCTAAAACAACAGAGGAAAAGAAGGCCCAGTGCAGGGTGGTGCCTGGAATTCCAGCTCACGGGGGAGGCAAGGCAGGAAGATCATGAACTGGAGGCCAGTCTAGGCTACATAGCAAGATTTTTTTTTTCTGTTTCAAAAAGAAAATCACAAGAGTGTAGGTATGGGTAGATTGGTTAGCAGATCAACACTTTTAGTTACACGTATTCAGGGTTAAATAGGACCTTTTTTTTTTTTTTTTTTTTTGCATCAAGTTTAAACACTGTCACTCTCTAACAGGTAGTTCTGTGCACGGAAGGCAAGAGGTATCTTGTTGACATGGCCTCGGAGTCCCTTTGCATCAGCCAGCCTGCATCAGGTCCAGCCCCACTGACATTCTATCAGCCCTGCCAACCATCCCAGGTGGCCAGCCCCCTTTCACTTCAGGTCAGGTGAGAGAGGAGTGGTGGCCGCCTTATAGCCCCCAAGGCCTGGGTTCCTGTGTGCTGTGATTCTGAGATCCAGGAGTTCTGCTCCGATGTGTGGCTGAACCTCAGGCCTCCGGGGACATTCTCTGACGTTCAAGGGAAGAGAAAGTTCATGTGCTTCAGACCTTTCCTCTGCATGGATCTCTCATCCCTGGACTGGCCTGGGCTGCCACTCACGGATAGAACACTTGCCTAGAATGTGCAAGGGTCTGATCCCCCACCAATGGAAAAAAGAAAAAAAAATATATTTAAAACAAATGGCCTCATCTGATCCTCAAGGCCTCTCTCATTTCAGCTTTTGGTTTGCATCTCCTGCCTTCAGTTGTCTTGCTTCCAGGAAGAAGCTTGTCCTGACAGTATCTACTGACTGACACACTCCTATGCTCACACGACACCCTCAGGGGGTGGGGCTCACATCCTCTGCACCGCCAGGACAGCCATCACAGTGCTTTGTCTCTCTCATAAAACTGTGCTCATTCATTCTGCCTGCACGTGGGGGCACTAATATTTTTGAGGAATGAAAAAAATATGTCTTTTATGGCAGGTGAGCGGACTTAAGGAAACAATTCAAGTAGAGAGAAATCTTTTTTTTTTTATTGAGAAAATAAATTTCCGACTCCTCCCAGCCTCCTACTCCTCCCGCCCTCCCCCCACTCCTCTCCCCCTCCCTCTCAAGTCTGAAGAGCAGTCAGAGAGAAATCTTGAATACTGAAGCTTAGGATGAGCTGAGCTGGAAGCACCCCAAGCCCACGTGTGAGGCACTGGCTGGGGTTACTTGGCCAGTGCATCTCAGACTCTCCAAGCGCTTCCTTTTTTCCAACGCTGTGAGTGTCTGTCAGCTCTATAGGTTTCAAGGGTCCCAACCAAGTGGTGCAAACATTCTTGGTTTATGTTGGCCATGACGGCTGCAGAGAAAGCCGCCTGGAAGGCTCTTGGCGCGCATGTGCATGTGGGAGCAGGAATGCAGTTGTTCACCCTGGGTGTCATGTGCAGGGCCAGGCCGGCTGGGGAACGTGGTGCATTTACTGATTCTGTCACGGCTGCCTCTGTGCCCAGTCATGCTGTCTGTTGGACGCTTGAAGGGCCAGGATCTCTCAAATTGGCACTGTTGTGTGGTGGCGGCTCAACACTCGGGAGGCAGAGGCAGAGGCAGAGGCAGAGGCAGAGGCAGAGGCAGAGGCAGAGGCAGAGGCAGAGGCAGAGGCAGAGGCAGAGGCAGAGGCAGAGGCA
>NC_022010.1:30383319-30392936 GCF_000317375.1 Microtus ochrogaster | reverse complement strand
CAGAGGCAGAGGCAGAGGCAGAGGCAGAGGCAGGTGGATCTGTGAGTTTGAGGCCAGCCTGGTCTACAAAGCGAGTTCCAGGACAGCCAGGGCTACACAGAGAAACCCTGTCTGGCAAAAACAAAAGGAAACAAAGAAGCAAACTGGCAGGAGTTGCTTTGTTTGGAAGCAGGCTCTTGAGTAGTCTCTCCAGAAGGATGAATAGATCGCCTCTCAGCACGAGGCCCCCAGCTCTAGTCCTGGCTCTCCTGTCTGTTTCATAGATCTCCTCTTAGCACGAGGCCCCAGCTCTAGTCCTGGCTCTCCTGTCTGTTTCATAGAGTCTCAATACTTCTTCCCCTCCCTCCCCACCAAAAAACTCCAAACCAAAAACCTCTGCCAAACCCTGGATGTAGACTTTTACCTCCTGTTTGGGGGGAGATGACTCACTTCCTCTGGGTTCTAAACAAATCTAAGTACTTCAGCACCCACCTGAAGCTCCAGAGGCAGGCCTTGGGCTGTGGTGTCTCCCCACAGACCCTCTTGGGGCAGTCCGAGGACACTCTGCTGTTCCTGACCTGACCCTGAAGAAATCCATCTAGAGGGCCATATACTCTGTGTCATTTGTGGCCGTCTGTTCTGAACTGGAGTACCTTGCCTGGCAGCCCGTCTCCACAATGGCTTGGTCCAGCCCAGTCCCTTGGTTTCTTCT
Source organism: Microtus ochrogaster (assembly GCF_000317375.1). Lineage (NCBI taxonomy): Eukaryota > Metazoa > Chordata > Mammalia > Rodentia > Cricetidae > Microtus > Microtus ochrogaster. The sequence continues at coordinate 30,392,245 of NC_022010.1, read as the reverse complement.
TCCTGACGTCACTGGGCTCAGTCCTTCGCACTCAGATGTTGAAATGCGTATGCAAGTGGAGCTGGATGCAACAATCAGGGTTTGTAGCCCATGTGTATGCGCCGCTAGCCCTGTGTAACCCAAGAGATAGAAACTTGGGTAAGCTTTATCGTTAAGTTGGAATAGCCTGTCCATGGTAAGCCCTTCTAAAACCATCATAGGAAGCCTAGACATTTCCAGAAACCCTTGGCTGGAGAGTGTATTGTGTACACTTGACACGAGAAGCTTCTGGGCTGGGGGAATGGGGACAATCGTCATGGTAATGATAACAACCAGCATGAGACCCACGTGTTACATGCCAAGCATGGGGTGACAGGAGCAGGCTTCTGGATACCATAGCACCAGGACTTAGATGCTGCTCCGTTTATGGCGTGGCCATCCATTAAATCTCTTCATTGTGAGCACAGCAGAGCCCTGACCTGGTGTCCTAGTTCACTTTCTGCGACTGTGATGAAGACCATGACGAGAAGCAACCTGGGAAGAAAAGGGCTGATTTCAGCTTAGAGCAGTGGTTCTTACCCTGTGGGTCATGACACCTTTGGGGCTTAAATGATCCTTTCACAGGGGTCACCTAAGACCATCAGAAAACACAGATATTTACAATTCCCAACTGCAGCAAGATTACAGTTGTGAAGGAGCAACAAAATAATTTTATGGTTGGGGGTCATCATGCATGAGGAACTGTATTAAAGGGTGGCAGCGTCAGGAAGGCCGAGAACCACTGCCTTATAGTCCACTGTGGAGCAGAGTCAACCTTTCCTGTCCCACATACCAGCTCCCAAATAACCCCAAAGAGACTTATTGATTGTGAAAGCTCAGCCAATAGCTTAGGCTTGTTCCTAAATGGCTCTTATAATTTAAGTTAACCCATTTCTATTGATTCACTTTCTGCCTCATGGCTTTAATACCTTCACTCTGTACTGCCCATGCTGTTTTCCTGCTTCCTCCGTGCTGGACTCTTGGCGTCTCTGCCCTTCTTCTTCCCAGCATCCTCTCTGCCCCGAAAATGCTGCCTAGCTATTGGTCGGTTATCTTTTTATTAAACCAATCACCGTGACACATCTTCACACAGTGTGAAGGAATATTTCGCAACACTGGAAAATTGAAGCCAAGGCAGAACCTGAAGCAGAGAGCACGGAGGGATGCCGCTGTGGTTTGCTTCCTCTAGCTTGTTCTGCTATGTGAACCAGGCCCACCTGCCTGGGGGTGACACAGCGAGCTGGGCCCTCCTATGTTAGATAGCAATCAATAAAAATGCCTCACAAACCATGCCCACAGGACAATCTAATGGCGGCAGTTCCTCAATTGAGGTTCCCTCTTCCCAGGTGTGTCAATACATGCTCCAAGCTGACACCTGAGGGAGGCAGAAGTTGGGGACAGATGTGTTGATAGTAGCAGTAGACATTTCCCATATCTGACTTGCTCCAAGGCCATCCTAACGTCCTCCAAGGAGGGCTCTGGAACATTTGGGGCTTGTTGTCTACCCTTTCTCCTGTGCTTTCTCGAATCATCCTCCCTCACTTTCTTCCAGCCCAGCTCCCATGTGCTTCCAGGACCTTCTGTAAAAGCCATTCAAAGGTGAGAAACACCATAGATGTGGAGACCAAGACCAGCTCATCCCAAACTGACGGCCCCTTCCTGCTGGTGGCAGCAGAAGCAGTTCCTAGCCGAGCTGATCTCCTGTCTTCCCTCTGACGTGCCCCTATTTTTCTTGCCAGCAAATCTGACCAATGGCCCAAAGACTGAGGACGGTGGAGCATGCACCCATGAAGGCCGTGGGCGTCACAGAACCAAGGCTGAAGGACAAGAAGATGGTATTGCCGGCTTTTCATCTCCGAAGGCAACAAAAGGCTGGGACCGCTAGGCAACCTTGAAAGAATCTATTATTCCTAGCCAGGCCAAAGGCTGTTGGAGGCTACCAGAGGCTAGTAATATTCTACCAGTCTTTTTATTGTGGTAGGATATTGACACTATAAAACTTAGCGTGTTAATATTTTATGTGGGTGGTTGGTTGGCATCTGGAATGCTCTCACTATTCTCTAACTGTTCTGTTCACATGGGCTCCAGAGCCTTCTCATCCTTCCCACGAAGAAAGCTTCACACTGACCAAGCACCAGCTTCTCTTTCTTTGTTGTCCCATCCCTCAGTAGCCACATTCTGTTTCTATCTTCTGGACTGAGCTCCTCTAGACCTCCCATATAAGGAGAACTATATAATAACCATAATGTAGTGATGGAGTCAATTTACTTAGCGTAGTGTCTTCCGGGTTCTTCCATGCTGTGCTACAATTTTCTTCCTTCTTGAGACTTCCATGAGCTATCTTTCTGGTACTGTGCTCAAAAAACAAAACAAAACAAAACAAAACCCAAAACCATAACCAAAAGCAACTTATGGAAGAAAGAGGGTTTTGTGTGTGTGTGTGTTTTTTTTTTTCGAGACAGGGTTTCTCTGTAGCTTTTGGAGCCTGTCCTGGAACTCCCTTTGTAGACCAGGCTGGCCTCGAACTCACAGAGATCCTCCTGCCTCTACCTCCCAAGTGCTGGGATTAAAGGCATGTGCCACCACCGCCCGGTGAGGGTTTTGTTTTTTGCTTATGGTTCCAGAGGGACAGGAGTTCATTATGATGAGTGGGCACGGCAGCGAGTGGCAGGCATGGCGGCAGGAGCAGAACCACACACAGGAAGCAGAGAGAGGGAACTAGAAAGAAGGGCCAGCCTATAAACTCTGAAAGCCCACTCTCTGTGACATACCTCCTCCAGCAGGCCTGCATCGCCTTCCCACGCAACGGCACAGTCGGGGATTAAGTATTCAAATGTCTGAGCCTGTTCTCACCCAAACCACACCTTGTTTCGCCATCCATTGATGGATGGGCACTTGAAACCACGTGAATAATGCCACAAAGATCAGGAGTGTACAGACCTTTGTTTGAGACTGTTGGCTCTGAGTGTATGCCCTGATGGAGTTTGGATATGAGAAGTGTCTCCCAAAGGTGCGTGTCTGGCCCCGGGAAAGCGAGGAAGGCTCCACACATATCTCTCCGTGGTAAATACAAGTGTTGCTGGCATCATGCCAACCTCATTCCCTAGGCACTCTGGGCAGGCCAGCTCCACGGCTTCCTCGCAGGTTGGCTGTGGCGAGGCCGGGATGAGGATGCTCCTGCTCCGATGGACACTCAAGTTGGGAGCACGGTTCACTCTAGGGTATGCCTGCTTTTCTTTCAGTCCAGTTGCCAATAGCAACCAGACCCTCATAAATAAGTGTGAGGGAGATCCCCTGGAGTCTGGCTTGAAGCGTCCCTAAGGAACAAGGCCACACCTGTGTCTTCCAGCAGAGGTTGGGTTCTTGTCCCTCATGTGTCTTAGTTCTTGGTTGCTATGCTAAAATACCATGACCAAGGCAGGGAGAGAAGAAAAGGCTTGCTTGGCCTTAGGGTTCCAGAGGGATAAGAAGAGTCCAGTTGAGGGGTGCAGAGGTGTGGTATCAGGAATAGGAAGCTGAGAGATCACATCTTGAACCACAAGCAGAGACACTGAACTGGAAATAACACGGAACCTTTTTTTCTTATTAATTAAAAATTTCCATTTATTTTGCATTCTGATCACATTTTTCCCTCCTTCCTCTTCTCCTGCCCCCCACCTCCCCTCTTCCCGCTCCCTCACATTTTTCCCTCCTTCCTCTTCTCCTGCCCCCCCACCTCCCCTCTTCCTGCTCCCTCACATTTTCCCCTCCTTCCTCTTCTCCTGCCCCCCCCCACCTCCCCTCTTCCCGCTCCCATCCACTCCTCCTCTGCTTCTGTTCAGAAAGGGGCAGGCCTCCCATGGGTGTCAAGTTGAAGTAGGACTAAGCTCCTTCCTTTGAACTAAGGCTGAGCAAGACCACCCAGTACGGGGAACAGGTTCCCAAAGGTCAGCTCAGGAGTTTTTAGACTCTCAAAGTCCATTCAGAGTGACACACACTCCATCAAGTCTGTACCTCCCAAACCTTCCCAAACAACCCATGACAAATACGGGAGCCTGTGGGGGACATGCTTGTTCAAACCACCACCCGATGAGTTAGCTGGCAAGTTGTTGAGTCCCAGCCAGTAGGGCAGGACCCTTGGCAATGCCAGCAAACAGGAAAGGGCTGGCAGACCACACCAGCTACTGCCGTCTCAGCCAGGCCAGGCTGGGCCCTGGAGATTAGTGGAGTGAGGCCCTGAGGGGGCAAGGCTCTGTCCCTCTGTCCCTGGGACTGTCCTCGCCTGCCTCCCGGGCCCCTGCAATAACACTTAGCAGGCTGTGGGATGATGACCGACTGCACTGCTGTAAACCTCTTGGCCTGGCCTAGAGAAAGGGCCTCCTTAAAGGAAGAGACAGTGAGGGACCTCCTGCTATGGTCCCACCTGGGGAGGGCTTCTGTCCAGCTCCATCCTGGCAAGAGATGGTTCATGTGGCTTTTCCTCCCTGCCTTTCTCCTGCTCTGGTCACTACGGCAGAGGCAGGAGAAAGCTAAACACTGCAGGACTCTGTTGGCGTGGGATTGGGGCGGTCCTAGGAAGCCAGAGAGTGAAGATGACATTGTAGTGGGGGAGGGACTCTCTAGAGGCTAACCTGCCCATATTTTCATACGTATGCATGCATGTCATTTAACCTGTGAAGGCTCTTCCATCTTTCCCTTTTAGAGACCCCCATTTGATCCTTTTTAGGATATGCTGAAAATAAAAATTCGCCTAATAATATTTGACAAATAAGGAGGGAGGAACCGCAAAGGGACTTGTTATTTGCAGTTTAAATTTAAAAGTAATTGTAGGGTTTGGGTTTTTTTGTTTGTTTGTTTGATTTTGGTTCTGGGGGTTGACCCCAGGACTTTGCACGCACACATGGGAGCCAAAAACTCTCTCCTGCTGAATCAGAACCTCAACCTCATATACTTTGGCAAGAAGTGGGGGTAGCCCTGGCTGGCTAAAATTCGTTATGTAGGCTAGGCTGGCCTCAAATTCACAAAGCTCTACCTGCCTCTGCTTCCGGGAGGGCTGGGTTTAAAGGCATATGCCACCACACTCTGTCAGTGGACACTTTTTATAAATGTAAAAAGGCCATATCCTGAGGCCTTCTGAGAGAGAGAGAGAAGAGCGCGGTAAAACCCATCCCGATCTGCTCTCTGCTTTGCCTGTTGCGCACAAGTTTACCTTTTTTGCCCCAAAAGGACTAGTACTATTTGCCGAGGTTGGGCCTTGTCTTTTGTCAAGATGCATTTTCCAAAGGGGAGAACGGACTCGTACTTTGGAAAACACCAAGTCCTGTTTGTTTTCTGTTTCTTGAGAAGCCAGCCCTGGTGCGGCTGGCAGCGGCGAGCACAGCTCTCCAGCGTTGTGTAATGGCCAGGGAATCACGTTGCACCCGCCGCTTCCACAGACTAGTAACTGCAATCCCAGCCAGCTCCGAGTCACGTGCCCGGGTCACGTGGCCTGCCAGACAGAGAAGCCGGCTGGCAATCATTAACTAATGCTTTCTCCCAGGGAGAAAAATGCAGGTTTTAAAGAGGCCGGGACTGCAGGATTGCAATAGAAGGTATCCGGGGTGGGTGGGTGACTTATTCTCTCTTAAGTGCTTTCTAAAGGAGATGGAAGAGCCCGCAAGCACCCCCTTATTGCTTGCTTTCTTCTCTAGAATTGCAAACTTGTGCTGCACAGCTTGCTTTTCCAGACCCGCGGCAGCCAGGGCCAGAGTATCTGAACCTTGGAGCCAGAATGCTGTCCCAGCGCTGTGAGGATTGGACCTCAGAGGAGTTCTGGGTTAAAACTCATGGAGAGCCAGGTGTTCTGTGCCTTAGGAAGTTAGTGCCAGGAGTTCCCCGAAGAGCGAGAGGGTGGGAGGAGGCACATGAGCCTGTGGGAGCCTTTGTGGAGCTCTCATTACCCCGAAATCTTGCGGTTGATAAGACCAGACACTGCCTGCCAGGCGGTTTTCTTGCTCAACCTTTGGATTTAGAAGTTGCTTTCTCCTTCTCTGGGTTGGGCAGTGTTCCTTGGTGTTTTCGAAATCTGTGCAGCTGAGTTTGTTTGATTTTAGCATGGAAGTGACACTAATGGGCAGGATAAAAAAAGGGCAAAGCTTTGTTGGAGGGAAGAGGATAAAATGCAGAGAAAGGGCCTTAGCAGTAAAACAAAAACAAACATAAAAAACACGTGCTTTCAAAATCTCAGAGTTCTATTTTTCATACTGTGTAAAAAGTTTTTTTTTTCTTCCCAAATACAGTGCAGTAAGGTTTTGGTCTTGTGTGGGTGGAGTGTGAGGTCAGCTCTGTCTACACAGCAAATCCCAGAACAGCCTCAACTGCACAGTAAGCCCCTGTCTCAAAAATAAATAAATAAAACGACCGTAGGTGTATCCTGTTGCCTATATAGCCCACCAGTTTTTAAATGTAGTTAGCCGATTCAGTAATTCTGTGATCCCACGAGAATACATTTGCAGGGTACTAATTCCCTTTCCTTTGGGTTTGTACTCAACAAGAAGACTTGCTTATTAAAAAGTGGATTATTTATGAGCAATATTTGTTGTTCAAGAAATGCAGTAAAATCCCATGTTTCTTAAGTTCTCCAAAAGTAGTTTTACAAGAATGGGTTTCCATTCAATCTGTTGTTTTAAGATTGCAGTTAGAGTAGTTAAGAGTAGTCTGTCTTAGTATGCTTTCAGCCGCTTGGATAAAACACCGTGACCAAAATCTGCTCGTAGAGAAAAGAGTTTACTTCAAGTTTACAACTCTCTGGTCATCGCCATCACTGAGGGAAGTCAGGGCAGCAGCTCAAGGCAGGAACCTAGCAGCCCAAATGGGGTAAGGATGCTGACTGGCTTGCTTCCCATGGCTTGCTCGGCCTGCTTTCGTATATAAACCCAAATCCACCTGCTCAGGGATGGCACCACCCACGTGAGTTGGGCCCTTCCCCCATCAATCAGTGTGAGATGAGGCTCACCTAACCCAGGCTGGTTTCTGTGTAACTCCTCATCCTCCTGCCTCCGCTTGCCAAGTGCTGAGATTACAGGCACGTACCCCTGTAGTTGGCCAGTGTTTCATTTTAGCTGCTCATCACCGAATTAATGGGAGAATGAAAGAATATGAAGGAAGATCTCGATGAAAAGGAAACGAACGTACTGTGGAAACGGGAGGCATCTTTGATTGAGCAAATCCAGTATGCTGTATTCCGTTGATAAGTTGAAGCGTACCAAAAAATGATCTAGACAGGCAAAACCTAGCATGGTGGCTCACACCTGTAATCCCAGTGCTTGGGAGTTGGAGGCCAGAGGATCAGGGGTCAGCCAGCCAAGGTGACCAACTGCTTTAATCCAGCACTCGGGAGGCAGAGGCAGGTAGACCACTGAGACCTCAAGGCCAGTTTGGTCTGTGTAGTTAGTTCTAGGTCAGCTGGGGCCACCCAGTAAGGTCCTGTCCTAAAAACAAAAGCAAAACAAACAAACAACAAACAAACGCTAAAAACAAAAACTCCACAAATGAACAACAACAAAGAGAGGTTCAGGAATTCAGTGTCAGCCTTGGCCAGTTTGAGGCTAGTCTGGGTTGAGACCAGGTAGCAACAAAACAAAACAAATCCCATAGCAACCCATCTGGATGAGTTATGATAGAGATAGAATTTGTGAGACAAAGCTAGAAGCACACAGGGACGGCCGCAGAAATATGTCATTCTGAGGGGTGTTGTGTACTCCGGCAGGAGTGACTGAGCTGCAGCCATGTGCGGTGAGTGGGGGCCTTCCACACTGGCCTCACCCCATCCCCCAGGAAATAACCATCTTCCTTCGGCATGGTCAGAACTGATAAGTTTTGAATCCCCAGTTAATGGAAATCTGCTGCCGATGTAATAAAGCCAATCGAACTGAATTATTAAATCCAGGTTTAATGAACAGAGCAAAGCAACTCCTGGGTGACTCTCAGGTGGGCAGGAGAAGAATCACGTGGCAAATATGGCTACCGGGTTTTTAGTAGCCTATAGGTGGGGTCTTGAGCAGCTCCAAGGAGGGTCAGACTTTGGGCTGGCTTTCGGAAGGGTGGAGTTTGAAGAGGGCAGCTGCGGGGGGCGTTTGGTGCACTGAGGGTGGGGTTTGGAAGGGGAGGAGTGAGAGCCGAGATCCCAGACAAAGACTGTTTGGCTTCTGTCCTGGACTCATGGATGAGTTACAAGGAGAACAGCAGCTGCTTTTCTCGCTGTGCTCAGGCCCAGGGCTGTGGACACAGGTCTGCACGGGTTCCGCACATGACTTCCAGGCCTTCTGTTTCGTCAGCCGCTGTATCGAGTGCCTTTCTGTGCTAGAGGAAGAACACAAAGCACCCCACCATCTGTTACAGACCCCAGGTGCTTGGGCAGAGCATCCTTGCTGAGGAGAATTGCTCGCCTCGAGGCCAGCTAGAGGAGAAAGGAGTCGTGGCTCTTTAAGTGATGAAGAATCTCTTCTGGCAGGGGGTGGTGGTACCACCAGCTGCCTTTTATCTCAGCACCCAGGAGGCAGAGACAGGTGGATCTCTGAGTTTGAGGCCAGCCTGATCTACAACAGAGTGAGTTCCAGGATAGCCAGGGCTGCACAGGGAAACCCTGTTTAAAAAAAAAAAAAAAGAATCCCAGCCTGGCTCAGTGCTGTAGAGCAGTAGGAGCACTTGCTGTGCTATTCTTTGTGGAGATCCAGGTTTGATTCCTGCACACACACACACACACACACACACACACACACGGTGGCTCACAACCACCCATAATTCCAGTGCCAGAGGATCTGTTGTCCTCTTCTGACTTCTGTGGGTACCAGGTACATGGTGCACATACATATATTCAGGCAAAACATTCAAACACATAAATAAATGTGTGTGTGTGTGTGTGAGAGAGAGAGAGAGAGACAGAGAGAGA
>NC_022010.1:30381870-30383219 GCF_000317375.1 Microtus ochrogaster | reverse complement strand
AGAGAGAGAGAGAGAGAGAGAGAGAGAGAGAGAGAGAGAGAGAGAGAGAGAATGTGTTTTAATCCCACCAACAAAGACTTGATAGCAGTGGATGGTCCTATGACTCTCTGCCTATGCCCCTGAGTGGCCATGCCTGCATGGTGTGAACTTGGGTTTTAGTAGCGTCCTGGCAAATCTGCCCTTGCACACTCAAATGTATCTTGGAGTTATTCTCAAGGGCTGGGGCTGTAGCTTGGTGCTGGAGTTCTTGCCTAGTTTGTATAAAGCATTACATTCAATCCTGAGCCGCCACCCTCCAAAACCTGGGATCCAAACAATTTAAATGCACTTGTGGTAAGCTTGCCTGGACATTTCATATGGGATAACTGTCCATTTTAAATATCAAATAATAAAAAGTCTCCGGTGGATTGCAGGACTAGTTTGCGGAAGGTTCCTCTTTGCGGACTGACACTAGGAAGATAAATAGGGAGCAGAGGGCCTCAGTCCGGAATTCTGCCCAGCACTCTAATTCTCCCCCAGCGCGGCTTTCCTAAGCGCACTCTTTGCTTCTCGGGATGACCTTGAAGTGGCTGCATTTTGCCGGCTGTGAGGAGACCCCTGGGGTTCCGAGTGTCTGCTGTTGGGGAGAGCCTTTAAAGCTGGAGTTAAAACAAAACAAAACAAAACCCCAAACCAAACATCTGATTCAAGGGAGAGAGGCACAGGGGAGGGGGGTTGAGGGCTGGGGGTGGCAGATCTTCCCTTTCTCACTGCAGGTATGTGGTAGAAGTCTTGTTTCCAGTCTGTGTGCAAGCGGAGTCTCTCCCGACCTCATTACCTTTAAAGTAATCAGGGACTGGGGCCCACAGGCTGTGTCTAGATTAAAGGCCCCACTCCTTTCCCAAAGGCAAAGGTGTCTCTGGGTTTTATCAGCTCCCGCCCCCAACCGTATCCACAGCGGGCGCCTTTCTCCCAGGCTCCCTCTAGCCGGCCTCGTAAATATGGCCATTGGCCTTCGCTCGGGGCTCACACAGCAGAAGGACTCTTTTTGCTAAATCGCTCCTCAGCTCGTCACCTCAGACGCACTAATTAACGGAGTGGAAGGAGCACAAGAACAGGCGGCAACAGCTCCCGTCCTGCTAGCCCGACGGTGCGGGAGGAGTCCTGAGTCCCGACTCAACTACTCAACTAGGTTGCAGCTCCGGGCAAGAAAGGTGTGTGCGGCCGGTGGTGGCGCATGCCTTTAATCCCAGCACTCTGGAGGCAGAGGCAGTCGGATCTCTGTGAGTTCGAGACCAGTCTGGTCTACAGAGCTAGTTCCAGGACAGGCTCCAAAGCCACAGAGAAACCCTGTCTTGAAAAACCAAAAA
>NC_022010.1:30373646-30381770 GCF_000317375.1 Microtus ochrogaster | reverse complement strand
AAAAGAAAGGTATGTGCGCACTGCTTCACCACCGCTTGGCTCTTTAGCGTCAAGGTCACTGACTGGGGGTGGGAGAAAGGAGCTAAGCCCTGAAGGTTTTTTAGCAGCCTCCCTGGCCACCACATAGTCAGTTACTTTCTTCCCCAAAGCTGTGGTGAACATACATGTCTTCTGGTCTGGCAGTGTGGCTCAGGGTGCAATGTTTCCCTAGCACGTGATGGTTGAAGTCTGTATCCCAATCTGGTTCCTAAAACGCTCTGCGACTGTGGACAAGCTCCTTTGCCTCTCTGTACCTCAGTTTCCTTACTTGGAATGTGGAATCAGAGCATCCATACTATTCTTTAGTAACGGAAGTATTGAAAATGAAGCCACAAGAAATGTACTGCACAGGAAGTGAGGACAGACCTTTGGACAAGTCATATTTTTGTGAAATAGAAAAAGATAGGTCTGACCAAACTCTCCAAATTCTGTCAAACTTGATTTATCAACATGAACATGATGAGTATTGGATCCCCGGTTATTGGGGATGTAATTAGCCGAATCAAACCGAATTAATAAATCCAGATTTAATAAACAGCAAAGCAGAGCAGAGTACTCCCAGGTGACCCTCAGGAAGGCAGGAAGGAAAGTGTGAGAGTTTGTGGCAGCTCTATGGGCTTAAATAAGCAGTAGGCGGGGTCTTATGCATCTCAGGGGGAGGAGCCACCAATGGTGGGCTTTCTCAGGGGCGGGGTCTGGAATGGGGCTGGGTGGAGCTTCCCACTAGGAAATAGCATCAACTATATTTGTTTAGGCTTTATGGGTTTGTTTGTTTTTTACAACAAGGTTTCAGGTCCCAGACTGGTTCCAATTTTGCAAGCTGAGGTAGAACTGAAGTCCTCCTGCCTATACCACCCAAGTGCTGGGATTATAGGCCTGCACCACCACCTCTGGCACCCACCTTTTTTTTCCAATTCAAAATTTACAATGTGGGTGTTTTGCCTGCAAGTATGTCTGTGTACTTCATGCATGCAGTATCTATGGAGGCCAGAAGAGGGCGTCAGATCTCCTGTAACTGAAGTCAGAGTTAGGAGCTGCCGTGTGGGTGCTGGGAATGAGACCCAGGTCCTGTGCAAGAGCAGCTAGGGCTCTTAACTGCGGAGCCATCTCTCCAGCACCTCCCTTTGTTTTCTGAGACAGGGTCTCACACTGTAGCCCAGGTTGCCCTTCAGTTCATATGTAGCCAAGTCTGGCCTTGAACTCAAGGTGATCCTCCTGCCTTAGCCTCCTTAAATGAATGCTGGTGGACTACAAGAGCAAATCATCATGCCGTGCTAAGAATCAACTTTATCATTTCTGTGGAGGGGGGGGTGCTGAGGTGGAACTTGGGACCTTGTGGATAATGAGTAAATGACCACTGAGTCATCCCCATCCTTCCCCGTGGCTTTCCTGGGAGGAAGACATGCCTTCTCCTTAAGGAACTTCCCAGTCCAAAGCTCTGCTGAGAATGCTGGGCTCCCCACCAGCCACCACTCTACTGCCTCAGGGGTTGACTGACCATTGGCTCCTGGGTCTGCTAGTCTTAAGCCCTGAGATGTTTCACAAACAATTTAACCCTATCATGTTCAGGAAAGGCATTCCACAAAGAGGAAAGAATTTCGTCTTACTATGTAGCCCGAGCTTGCCTCCTTACCTCTGATCCTCGGGGTGTCATATTACAGGTATGTCCCAATTTTATTATTATCTTTTTGTTTGTTTGTTTGTTTTTCAAGATAGGGTCTGTCTGTTCTCGAACTCACTCTGTAGACAAGGAGACCCACCACCACTGGCTAGAATCACCTATTTTAAAGGCAGGATTTTGCTCTGTAGCCTCAGGGAGCAGAGGTGGGGGTGTGGGGGGGCGAGCTCCAAGTTGTGGCAATACTCTCACCTCAGCCTCCCAAGAGGTAGGAGAAAAGATAATTTAAGAAGAAAAAGAGAGAGTGGGAAGGAGGGAGAATCAGGAGAACAAGGAGCAAGCTGTCCTGGAATGCTTCTGCAGGACTAAGGGTTAGTGTGTGATGTAGAAAGGTGGCCTTGGCCAAGTCGCCAGGAACCAGCCAGAGGCAGGAAAACAAGGACTACCCTGTCTTGCCACTTGGAAGATGGGGCAGGCCAGTTTGAATTTGCCTGACTTCGAAGCGCAGGGAGCGGTGGATATGAAACAATGTTGGAGATGTCATTTTCTACAGGGAGATTTTCTGCCTTAACAATGGGTTTTTAACACTTATTTATGAGTGTGTATGTGTCACGGTGTGCCCATGTGCCTGCGCATGCGCGTATGGGAGCAGGGGGGCACACATGCCACGCATGGCACAGATGGTGGCGATCAGAGGGCAATTTCGTGGAGTGGATTCTAGGAATTGAATTCGGATCTTTACCTCTCCAGCCCTGGGACTTTTTTTTTTTTTTAAATTTATCCATCTTCATTTTATGTGTTGGAGTGTTTTGCCTGTGTGTGTATATATGTACCACATGTGTGTCTGGTGGCCATGGAGTCCAGGAGATGGCATCAGATCCCCGGGAATTGGTGTCACCGGCAGTTGTGAGCTCCATGTGGGTACTTGGAACTGAACTTGGGTCCACTGCAAGAGCAGCCAGGGCTCTTAAGCATCTCTTCAACCCTGCTGAGAACTTCAATGTAGAAAAATCCTGTCTTCTTGGTGGGAAAATTCACCTGTGAGCATGACACACGCGAAGTCGGAGCATCTGCCTTGGCTTCAGGACACTCCAATTAGGCGGAAGTGGATTTGAGAGTTGCTAGCATGAACCCCTCCCTGGCAACCGGAATGACAACAGCACCTTCACTAAGCACCGCCTTGCACAACTTAACCTGCTTCCTAGCCAAGGCTCTCTCTCCTGCGTGAACAGTCTTGCCAGGCCTGGAAGCCTCTTGGGTACTTCCCCCACAAGTGTGACATGGGAAGTTCAGATCCATAAACACTGGGATCATTTTTAAAGTTCTGAGGGCACAAACAGATGGTGTGGTTTCGACCCAGACGGCCTCATTCCGGCATCTTCAGCAGACAATAAGAGTGACTTCCTCCAAGGTCCTCAGGCGATACCCAGGGCCCAGAGCTCTATAGCTGGAATCAGCCATGGCCAGCTGTGGACCACGCCGGAAAGCAGGCCTGACCTTCTGCCCCTCAGTTCCTTTTCCTCTTCCTTACTCCGACCAGCAATATCCAAGGCCTTGGAATTCTAGCCAAATTTATCTGCCAGTGGAGAAGAATGAAGGCGTTGAGGCTGCAAGATGACTTATTTCATTTTTTTTTGATTATTTATTTTTACTTTGCGTATGTGAATGTTTGCCTGAATGAATGTATGTGCGCCACATGTGTGCAATTCCCATTAAGGATAGAAGCGGGTTTAAGATCCCCAGAAGAGGGTTTAAGAGCACTCAGCATATGCCATAAGTCACCTTGGGGCTGGAGAGATGGCTCAAGGTTAAGAGTACTTACTACCTGCTCTTCCAGAGGTCCTGAGCTCAATTCCCAGCAACCACGTGGTAGCTCACAACCATCTATAGTGAGATCTGGTGCTCTCTTCTGGAGCGCAGACAAACAGGAAGGCCTGTATACATAATAAATAAATCTTAAAAAAAAAAAAAAGGCCCGGATACGTATCTATGGACAGTTGTGAGCCACCATGTGTGTGCTGAGACTTGAACCCTGGTCCTCTGGAAGCAGTCAGTGCTTTTAATCACTGAGCCATCTCTCCAGCCCCAGGATGACTGACGGCATATGCTGAGTGCTTTTATTAAAAGGCTCTGGCATAGACAAGGCAACCGCTTTCCTGTGGAAGCTCTTTCCCAGCCCTTTCCAAAAATCGGAGACAGAGTCAATCTGTAGCCCAGGCTGGCCCGGAACTCCCTTTCCTACTTACCACCTTTTCTCAAGAGTGCTACATGACCTGCTTAATTTTTTTTTTTTTATTTTGAAATAATGTTGGGCTCACAGACAGGTAAAACTGGCACACAAGGCTTTCATGTACCCCTCACTCAGCTTCCTCTAGTGTTTGAATCTGTAATGCTGGCATGACCCAAACCAAGACATTAGCTTTGATAAATTACATTTATTTATTTATTTATTTATTTATTTATTTATTTATTTATTTATTTATTTATTTATTGTCTTGGAACTCACTTTGTAGATCAGGTTGGCCTCGGAGAACTCAGAGAGCCACCTTTCTCTCCCTCTTAAATGCTGGGATTAGAGGTATGCACCACCACCGCCTGGCGAATTACTGTTATTTAAAGTACACCAATTTTCCACTGACGTCCATCCTCGCTGTCTCTCATCACTTTCTCTTTGTGGCACTGGGCGTGGAACCATGGGCTCTGCTCACACCAGCACCTAGGGAGGCTCTCGAGGCCGAGGATACCCCAACCCTGGTGTCTTCCCAACTCCCCATTCCTGGACTGACTTGGGAATCCCACAAGGCATTTAGCTACTTAATTTGGTCTCTTTCAGGAGGTGACAGTTTCTAGGCTTCTTTGTTCGAGATTTGTCACCGCTCATTATGTTGTGGGCTGTCCCTCCATTAGGGGTTGTCTTCCTCCACTGAAAGCTGCCGACCAAAGCTCCGCTCTGCATCCCAACCCCCTCAGGCATCGAGAGTCCAGCTCCCTTCAATCCCTTCTTCACCCGTCTGTACTTGCTGTTCTTGATCAAGGCAACACGACTCAAACAAACATCTTCTCTGGCTCCTGAGCAGCTGACACTTTCCAAACGTTTTCTTGCCACTGGATCCGGCAGATGCATACACCGAACAGCTCATGGGCCCCGTGAACAGCCGAACAAATCCTCTCGCAGCTCAACCCGCTCTTCTTCCTGCGCTCCGTCCCAGGAAACCGCGCCACCAAGCCCATCAGAAACTGGCACCAGGAGAACCCAGAGTGTGGTTCCAACTTCTGGCCACCGATTTCCCAACATGAAAAATGGCCTCAGCTGTCTGACCTTACAGGCTTGCTTTTTGGCTAATGATGGTGCTAGTTATGAAAAGCAGTAGTTATTATCACTAACCCTCGTCTGCTATACCCTTATTTTCCTACACTTCCCAAACACATTTTGCATCTGATTTAATTTCCTTGGTCCTCTGATTATTTCTGCTGGGAGGTTTTCCTCCTGACACAGGCTAACAATGACGGAAGTGCTAAGATAATAAGTAGAGAAGGATCAGAAGAACATACTGGAATTCTTACTTAGCTTCTTCTTTTCAATCTCCTATTTAGCCTTTTATTTTTGTGTATGTTATAACTGATTCCATAAAAAGTTCGAAATAAATACATTTTTGCTGCTTAACAACTTTTCAGTTAACGAGCGATGTATACATACTGCTGGTTCCATAAGATTATAGTAGAGCTGCCGGGGCAATGGCGCACACTCCTGGCTCTCCTCTAAGTCCTCCGGAGGTAGGGGCAGGCAGATCTCTCTGAGTTCCAGGCCAGCGATGGTGGCATAGTGAGACTGTCTCCCAATCAAACCCAAACCAAACCAAACGAGATTATAATGGGGCTGAAAACTCACTGCCACACTGTGTAGGGTAGCAGGTGTGACCTTAGAGAGGAACATATAGGACTGGCCTCGAACTCATGATCTTCCTGCCTCTAATATAGGTGAAGATGCCACTGTAAGCAAACCGTTGGTCATTTTGCCAGTTACATGGAAGCACAGTACAGACAGCCCCACACAGTAAGTAGTACTCGATGATTACATACAAGGGCCACTTGCTCATGCACTTGTTACATTATATATATGTATGTATGTATATATACATACATATATATATATATATTCAGTTTGTGTATAAGTGTATGGGTATGTGCATGTGAGTGCAGTACCAATGGAGGCCAGAAGAGGGTGCTGGATCCCTGGAGCTTGACTTAACAGCAGACTGTTGCGAGTCACCTGATATGGGTTTGGGGAGCTGATCTCATCTTCTGCAAGAGCAGTAAATGCTCTTAACCACGGAGCCATCTCTTCAGCCTCATTACACTTTTAACTTTATTATTATTGTTGTTGCTGTTATTAGTACTATTATTATTATTTTGGTTTTGGGAATGGATCCCGAGGCTTTCTTTATGTTAAGTATGTGCTCTAAGCTAAGCTATACCTCAGCCTTACTATTATTTTAGAAACTGTTTCTATTTATTAAAAATAATATTAGTGGGCTAGGGAGATAGCTTAGCGGCTAAGAGTGCTTGTGGCTCTTTCAGGGTTCTCTTCCCAAAACCCAGCTTGGTTGGCTCACAGCCAGCTGTAACTCTATTTCCAGAGGCTCCAGTGCCCCCTTCTGGCCTCCGTGGGCACTCGTATGCACATGGTAGCCATACATGTCGCAGGTGCATACACGTAAGTCAACAGCTCTGAAACAATGCATGGACTGTGAGCAGCCTGCCCAGCTCCTCCTGCACAGCCTGGCACACCTGCTGGTGTTTACACCTGCTGGTGTTTACAGCCGCATTGCATCAGGAGGCCACGTGGAGCCATTGACCGGGGCCATCTGGGGCTGTGATGTTTACCCAGCAGTCAGGCTGACCACCAATGCCTCTTACAGAGTGTTCCCGCGTTACCTGATGCTTGATTGAAAGTGTTGAAAGTTCACGTTCCAAAGACAGGACTGGGTAAGGTGCCACCACTCTGGCCACCTCTGGCACACTGCTGTTTTGGCAATATATCTTTCCACGGTCCACCTGAGGATGGTTGTGGCTCAGTCAGGGGTAAATTGCTGACCACCAGATCCACTCCGGCTGGCCCTGAGCATGCTAGCTGTGTGGGTGAGAGGAGAGCAGCCATTCTGCAGCAGCAAAATCCCCACAAGGCTGTCTCTGTCTGGGAGTTAGCTCACCTGTTACATGGGATCTACATCTGTGTCTTTCCCTCAGCGATGGCCCCACTTTCTTCTCTGCCCTCCCAGACAATGGAACCCAGAGGCACCGTCTTGGTCTAGAGAGGACCTGAGATGTAAGTCAGTCCTAGAAAGAGACCTGAAGTCTAGTATGGGAAGGGTTCAGACGGAGGCCTCACCAGGGCTGGCAGGTCTCGGGACAGCTTCCAGTGCAGCCTGCAGCCAGCACATGAGAAATGGTCCCTTTGCCTGCCTCTTACCACACTGCAGGAGTGCATATCTTTTAGGCTGTACCTGAGGGTGGCCTCAGGCTTCTGATGAGACTGGTAGTGTGGGTGCGGATAATAGTTCTGCCTGCTGTAAGTCCAGCTCCCCCTAAGACCACCACCACCACCAACACCACCACAGCTCTTTGGGACGACGAGGAACAAACTGTTCTAACGGGCTCACAGTGTTTAGGTGTCAGAGCCAAGTTTGCGAGCAGAGACCAAAGGGCATAGTAGAAGGATGTAGAGAACGAAGGTGTTCAGAGTTGAATCCATGTAGTATATTTACAGGTGGTCTGACTTTGGACACATCTCTTTCTACCCCTCCTCCTCAGTTCCTGCTTATTGCTCTAAAGGGGATTGAGCCTGGGAGAACAAGCTGAAGAAAGGAGGCGGACGAAAGTGTCACATAACAGCCAGGTTTATTCAGAGCATCGGACAGCTTGTCCTCCAGAGGCTAAGAGGAATCACGGAGTAAAACGTACAACCAGGGGGACAAGTCACGCGAGGGTAGAAACACATTTTTCCACAGAGGCATGTAACAACATTAGCCAGGTATGATAAGCTGAAGTGAACTCGCTCCCATTGGCTACGCCTGGGAGCGGCGTGACAGCACCTTCCAGGAACAGTTCCGTGGTTTTCTCACAAACACACACTCAGAATTCTCCTCACATGATTCCGTTCTTGGACCGTGTTCCCAACACCCCATCTTCTCTCCAGACAGGTTGTCGCTCTTGTTGAACTCATCATGGTCATCCACTTTGGATCCTTAGTGCTGGGATTACTCGTGTGTGGCACAACACAGACTATGAAGGTTTTTTTTTTTTATTTACCTATTTATTTATCTGAGACAGGATCTCATGATGTAGCTTTGGCTGGCCTGGAACTCATCCTGTAGACCAGGCTGGCCTCAATCCCATGGAGATCCACCGCCTCTGCCTCCTGAGTGTATGAGTGTGTGCACACGAGGGCTAGTACCCATGGAGTGTGT